>NC_064645.1:565914875-566220270 GCF_023864345.2 Schistocerca serialis cubense
CGGTAGTATTCATATCTGACAGGACGTAATGTCGGCCTCTGTGACCGAGCGGTTCTAGGCACTTCAGTCCGGAACCACGTGGCTGCTACGGTCTCAGGTTCGAATCCTGCCTCGGGCGTGGATGTGTGTGATGTCCTTAGGTTAGTTAGGTTTACGTAGTTCAATGTCTAGGGGACTGACGACTGCAGATGTTAAGTCCCATAGTGCTTAGAGCCATTTGAACCATTTGACAGCACGTCACTTCTTTGAATTGAAATTATTACATTCTTTTTGAAGTCTGGGGTGTTGCGCCTGTCTCGTACAACTATGGAATGAAACTTGACCTGTGGGACAAAATAATGTTTGCAACCACGCCCATTCAGCGATATTAATGAAAAATTATTTAAATCAAGTGAACATTTCATAAGAAAACGGGAAGCAACCAGGAATGTACCCCAAAACAACAAATGAAATAACATGCTGCGAAAATAATCTAAGAAAGATAAATGATATATGGCTTAAATAGAAAAAATAACACTATTTGCACAGTCAAGCGATAGTTATTAGTTAGTTATTGCACAGTGTGTACATAGGACTATAAATTGTTTGTAATATTCTACCGGTACTTGTGGGAACATGTACCTGTTAATAACTGGAATACACACTATTGATGTTACACAATTATATTCAACTTATAGTTCGTTGTGAGCCGGTTCAAAAAGAAGTACAAAACAACTATAATAACACTATGCATCGACAAACTTTTTTTTCTTCTTCCTTTATACTTACACTAGCTAACAAACCCGTCATTGTCCTGGTAATCATTTTGCCAGTTTTCTGTCAGTAACGTAAACAACAAATGAAGTGCATTTGTAGCCTAATATTGACAAAATATCATTTCCATGTATTCATAAGAACACATTCGAAATTATTAAACAGTCCTACAAATAAATATGCATAACGTACAAATGTAAAAGAACAGTCTCCAAATTAAGAACCGCATTACGCAAAATACAAATTCCCTGTAATGTTTATTTAAGCCAGATATTCCTAGTACGCTGGGTGCAGTTGCTTCCCGCATCTGCTTCACGATTTTGTAAACGTCTCTACAGCAACGCTTCTTCATAGCTCTGTAGACAGCTATTGTTTTCACCTACAGCGGTTTCCTCTTCGCAGTCTAAAGCGTCTAAAGCCATGAAAATAACTGCCACGTGACAGGAATTTCATTAAGCTGGCTCGATTGTAGGATTGTAGCAGTAGCAAACAATAAATTTATTAAAATTAGATGCATGATGCGACCTTCTTGCACGTATCTCAGTTTTTATACGACATATCTCTTGAACTGTGTGACGTGTGATGATATATTTGTCTAGATACATCCAGCGGCGTATAATCATAAATTTGTGTAGGTACATTAAGCAACATATGAGGATACTGTCTGCAAAATGTGTTGCGAATAGATTTAATAGCAAAGAAGTAATAAATTTAAACGTCACGCACAATGCGGCAGTTTTTCCGCATCTCAGTGTTTATGACTTCATATCTCCTGGACCGTGATAGGTGTGTGGTTCTTACTCCCACGGCGGTTGTTGCAGGCAGTAAGGTGTATGTGTACCAAGTTTGGGTGAAATCGGTCCAGTAGTCTAGAACCAGATGTGGAACATACATACACACACACATGCATACATTTTTATAATACACTGCTGGCCACCGTAAATGCAACACCCTGAAGGAAGCATCCGAATCAAGTGAAATTTACACCATGGGTTTGCAGCGATGAGATATTAGAATTTCAGCGCAGACGCACATCACGCGCGCCTGTGGCGCCACCTCATAGCGCCATTTAACGCTTGGCGATTTCGACGAGTGTACGTTCGGCACGTGTGTTTACCTTGTGGTTGTTTCACAAGACGATCAGTTATGCCTCGTAGACAACAGCGAACATCGTTTGATCAAGTATCCGAGTTCGACAGAGGAAGTATAGTGGCTTACCGAGATTGTGGATTATCATACAGAGAAATCGCTAGTCGTGTTGGACGAAACCAAACAACTGTAATGCGGATATGTGACCGTTGGATGCAGGAGGGTACGACGGACCGACGTGGTCGATCGCATTCACCTCGGTGCACCACTGCACGTGCTGATAGGCAAATTGTGCGCATGGCAGTGACGGATCGCTCAGTGACATCCCGAACCATAGCACAGCACATTGCGTCTGTAACGCATCATCAAGTGTCTGCGCGTACCATTCGACGCCGTTTACAGCAGAGTGGTCTGTCCGCAAGACGTCCATTGCTTCGTCTACCATTGACGCAGAACCACAGACGTCTCCGTCGCCAATGGTGTGATGACAGATGGATGTGGACGGCAGAATGGAATGACGTTGTCTTTACTGGCGAGGCACGCTTCTGTCTGCAGCACCACGATGGTCGGATTCGAGTGTGGAGACACCGTGGAAAGAGGATGCTGGACAGCTGCATTATGCACCGCCACACTGGTCTTGCACCGGGTATTATGGTATGGGGCGGTATTGGATATTACTCTCGCACGCCTCTAGTACGCATTGCCGGTACTTTAAATAGCCGGCGCTACATATCCGAGGTGCTGGAGCCAGTTGTCCTTCCTTACCTTCAGGGCTCGGCCACAGCCATATTTCAACAGGATAATGCGCGACCACACGTGGCACGTATTGTCCAAAGTTTCTTCGTCAATAACCAGATTGAATTGCTTCCCTGGCCGGCTCGCTCTCCGGATCTTTCGCCGATAGAAAACATGTGGTCCATGGTTGCTCAACGAGTGACCCAGATTACATCCCCAGCTGCCACACCAGATGATCTTTGGCAACGTGTGGAAGCTGCTTGGGCTGCTGTACCCCAGGAACACATCCAACGTCTCTTTGACTCAATGCCGAGACGTGTGGCAGCGGTGATCTCCAACAATGGCGGCTACTCTGGCTACTGATTCTGGCAGGAACCACATGTCACAGACGTCTGTAAACGTAATCATTTGATACTTGGTCAAAATGTTATCTACAAAATAAATTTTGTTGTGCTACCTCTTGTCGTTCTTGGTGTTGCATTTACGGTGGCCAGCAGTGTATATATGGCTGTTTGCGTAATTAAAATGAATGTGTGTAAGTGTGTGTGTGTGTGTGTGTGTGTGTGTGTGTGCGTGTGTGTGTGTGTGCGTGTGTGTGTGTCCGAGTTCTACATCTCTTCTTAAGCCACTTGACACGTCACTGTCAGCTGATAATCGCTGAGGGAATACAAACCATCTACCTAACAAAAGGGTAAGGGTTGGGGGTGAAAAAGAATCTTAGCCTCTGACAGATGGATTCCCAGAGTTCATTAACCAGTATTTGAGAATCACTTAGTGACTTGAAAGAGACTTTACACATAATTTTAAACATTTACGAAATTGTTTGTCGTTGGCAACCCCTACAAAATGATGAAAGGAAAAATGTTTATCGCTTACTACTTTTCCGCTGTTAATGTAGTAAGGGTGCCACATGAGGCAGGACATCATAATTTATTACTTCTTTACTACTCACAGTATTCGCAACACATTTTACAGATAGTATGCAGATATACCACGAATGTACCTACAAAGATACACTCCTGGAAATTGAAATAAGAACACCGTGAATTCATTGTCCCAGGAAGGGGAAACTTTATTGACACATTCCTGGGGTCAGATACATCATATGATCACACTGACAGAACCACAGGCACATAGACACAGGCAACAGAGCATGCACAATGTCGGCACTAGTACAGTGTATATCCACCTTTCGCAGCAATGCAGACTGCTATTCTCCCATGGAGACGATCGTAGAGATGCTGGATTTAGTCCTGTGGAACGGCTTGCCATGCCATTTCCACCTGGCGCCTCAGTTGGACCAGCGTTCGTGATGGACGTGCAGACCGCGTGAGACGACGCTTCATCCAGTCCCAAACATGCTCAATGGGGGACGGATCTGGAGATCTTGCTGGCCAGGGTAGTTGACTTACACCTTCTAGAGCACGTTGGGTGGCACGGGATACATGCGGACGTGCATTGTCCTGTTGGAACAGCAAGTTCCCTTGCCGGTCTAGGAATGGTAGAACGATGGGTTCGATGACGGTTTGGATGTACCGTGCACTATTCAGTGTCCCCTCGACGATCACCAGTGGTGTACGGCCAGTGTAGGAGATCGCTCCCCACACCATGATGCCGGGTGTTGGCCCTGTGTGCCTCGGTCGTATGCAGTCCTGATTGTGGCGCTCACCTGCACGGCGCCAAACACGCATACGACCATCATTGGCACCAAGGCAGAAGCGACTCTCATCGCTGAAGACGACACGTCTCCATTCGTCCCTCCATTCACGCCTGTCGCGACACCACTGGAGGCGGGCTGCACGATGTTGGGGCGTGAGCGGAAGACGGCCTAACGGTGTGCGGGACCGTAGCCCAGCTTCATGGAGACGGTTGCGAATGGTCCTCGCCGATACCCCAGGAGCAACAGTGTCCCTAATTTGCTGGGAAGTGGCGATGCGGTCCCCTACGGCACTGCGTAGGATCCTACGGTCTTGGCGTGCATCCGTGCGTCGCTGCGGTCCGGTCCCAGGTCGACGGGCACGTGCACCTTCCGCCGACCACTGGCGACAACATCGATGTACTGTGGAGACCTCACGCCCCACGTGTTGAGCAATTCGGCGGTACGTCCACCCGGCCTCCCGCATGCCCACTATACGCCCTCGCTCAAAGTCCGTCAACTGCACATACGGTTCACGTCCACGCTGTCGCGGCATGCTACCAGTGTTAAAGACTGCGATGGAGCTCCGTATGCCACGGCAAACTGGCTGACACTGACGGCGGCGGTGCACAAATGCTGCGCAGCTAGCGCCATTCGACGGCCAACACCGCGGTTCCTGGTGTGTCCGCTGTGCCGTGCGTGTGATCATTGCTTGTACAGCCCTCTCGCAGTGTCCGGAGCAAGTGTGGTGGGTCTGACACACCGGTGTCAATGTGTTCTTTTTTCCATTTCCAGGAGTGTATATCATTGTACTAGGTGTAGTTCGGGGGATTTGACGACACAAACATTTAGCGAAAGCCCAGAAGCTTCGTGGTACGGGCATGGTCACACATCTACAAATAAATGCTAGGGCAACGCCAGGTCTCCCTGTATATGTACAGGGCGAATCACCTAAGACTTGTTCGGCAAATATTCCGGAAATGGAAAGTGCTACTCAGGCGCGGTTTTCACAGAACGGAGTTAGTCAGACATCAGATTGTAATAATACTTATAAAGGGTATGTTTTGTACAACACACAGTTTTTTAATGGAACAATGGGTATCGACATTAACAAATTAAGGGGATCACACCGTGGTTCAGGTCGAAAAAAATCTATTTTCGGTTTTCATCATATTTCCATAGATTTCGAGGTTTTATTTAAGTACTCTGAAAAGGATTTTGCTGAAAATTTTTTTCGAGCATTTAAAGAGCATTTTCCTACCACGTGTGTTTATGAGCCACGCCCACTTTTCTGTCACCCACTTTTCTGCATATATTTTAGATCTTTATATTCCCTACACCGCACGTTAGGATTTTTTTTTTACTCCCGAGTATGTTGGCTATCCTTGGAATGCAACGGTAGGTACTCTTTTGTTTCTGCTGTTTATAAACAACACACTTTCAAACACGCGATTACATTTGTTCAAGTGTGATTGCGAGTAGTTGTTATACTTACGTTTGCAGTGCCTCTTTACGTGTGTTTTGTTGTGTTTATTGAAGATGACGAAACGTAAAGGCATTTTCAAGAAACGACAATTTAGAGGAAACAAGTTTAGAAACCTTTCTGTCCAAGACGTTATTATGCCTGGGAACGATGTTTCTAATTGTAATTCTTCAACGAGTGTATCATCAAAGAAGCTCTCATCATTTCTCTTCTTGCTGCTGTTATTACAGCAATTAAACCTATTTTCAGAGACTTGGCTCTTCCTGACCTTCTAAGGAAATGTTTGCATGGGCAGAGACAGAACGCAAATGAATGTTTCAACAGCATAATTCGGAACCGCCTTCCTAAAACTGTATTTGTAGGCATGCATACAATGAAACTAGGAGTTCATGATGCTGTTATTGCATTTGGTTGTGGTAATATTGGAAAGTGTTGGGTACTGAAAAAGCTGGAAATTAATCCTGGTGAAAATATGATCACTGGGCTGCAACATTGCGATAAAATGAGGATAGCCGATGCAGACAGGTATGCATCTAATATGGCCAAGAAAGCAAGACAAACATCCAGGAAGGTGAAAAAGAAGCTGGAAGACATGCTAGAGGCCAAAGAAGGGCCATCATACGGAGCAGGACAGCTTTAATTAACTACAAGTAACAAATTTCAAAACTTTTTTTCTTTAAAGTCAATTTCCCACAAACTAAAATTTTCAGCACATATGCCCCATTATATCAGAAGCTATCATAGATAAATGAATGAAATTTTCAGAGACTCTGCATAACATAAAAAGCAACCTCTGGTACTACATTCATTAATAATCCCCCATTAGAAAGTTCAGAAAAAAATATTTTCTGCAGAAATGTCTTAAGATTTTTTGTTATTAAATTTAAGAAAGTATTTCTTAAGAACTGTAAAATGGATAAAGTAGAGTTTAGTACAGTTGACTCTGTTAGCATCATGTAACATACAGTAAGATATTAAGGTCATTCATCAAATAGCTTTTTCAGAAATGGGTCATATACTTGCCTAAATTAACATGGATAGACAGGGAGGGTGTGGTCCCCTTAAAATTAGGGTAAATTAGAATGTCAGTGGTGTTTGTTGCAGTGTGAGTCGTTTACGAGATATCGTACTTCGAATAGTTCCCACACCGACACTTATAATGCCTGTGGTAGCACACGCTTAAGAACAACGCAAGTGCACACGCTAGTTATGTGGATTCTGATCAGTAACGAGGCAACTGACCGTAACAGATTGTGTTTAAAACGACCTCCGGCAGCAGCAGTGCACCCTTCCTGTCAGGTATGGTACGAATGCTGCACCCGTGCTGGCATTTCTACAGAGATGTCCGAGCAGGCTACTGTAATTCGTCGTTGAATGTCGTCGGATGTAGTTGGTATGTCCTTGCAGACAACATCTTTCAGCTTTCCCCACAGATAAAAGTTTACGGGCGTCAAATCTGGGGAACAGGTTGGACAAGATATAGGTCCTCTGTGTCCGATCCAACGATTTGGAAACAATTCGTGAAGACATGCTGTAGTACTTCGAGCACTATGGGCTGGACAGCCATCATGCTGGTACCACAGGTTCCTCCTATCATGTCTTAATGCCCGTGTACAGAAATTAACACGATTCTCATAATCGCTTCCATGCAGCTCTTGACAGAGAGAGATGTGATATGGATGGAACGCATAGGACACATCCTGGCTGATGCCACTTCCTCGTTCGCTTGCGTATGAGCTAACGTGCGAAAAAAGAAAAAAAAATCACCATGAGCGTGTCGGCTTTTTCTGCATTGGTAAATCCCACCGTCTACTGACTACCTGCTGCTTCGACTGTCGCACACTGACTAGCAAGCCGCAATGTACTCAAGGAACACACAAGGTCGCGCGGAGTGACCGCACGGTTTGAGGGGCCATGTCACGAATTGCGCAGCCGCTCCCGCCGGAGGTTCGGGTTCTCACTCGGGCATGGGTGCGTGTGTGTTGCTCTTAGCATAAGTTAGGTTAAGTAGTGTGTAAGCCTCGGGACCGATGACCTCAGTAGTTGGTCCCATAGGGTTTCACACACGTTTGAACATTTTGAACACACAAGAACACTGTAAGCAAACATACCAACAACGTAACTAGCATCTACGTAGCCTGAATGGCACAAACAAATGTCAGTGTGAAAATTTTTCAAAATACGATATCCCATAAACGACTCGCACTAGCATCTAGCCGGCCGGAGTGACCGAGCGGTTCTATGCGCTTCAGTCGGGAACCGCGGGACCGCTACGGTGGCAGGTTCGAATCCTGCCTCGGGCATGGCTGTGTGTGATGTCCTTAGGTTAGTTAGGTTTACGTAGTTCTAAGTTCTAGGGGACTGATAACCTCAGAAGTTAAGTCCCATAGAGCTCAGAGCCATTTGAATTTGAACTAGAATCCAGGAACAAACACTACTAACATTGCAATGTACCTTAGTTTTATTTTGTTAATGTCAGTAGGTGTTGTTCCATTTTAAAAAAGTGTGTGCTTACAGAAAAAGTACACTTTATAAGTATCTGTTTATTGGCTAAGAAAACGAGCTCTTGACTACAAATGCATTCTGTGAAAACTGCACGTCAAAAGCGCTTTCGATTTCCGCAATATTTGCGGAGCAAGTTTGTAACATTTATTGTGTCTGAATTGCATTTTAATATGAGAATGTTTAAAAAGTTGTAATTTTGTTAATATTTTTAAGACAGAGAACATAGTACTGTATCAGTAGGCAACAGTGTGACTCAGTAACAATGTCTATAGTAGCAGTGGGTGGTTTTTGTTTTCTGAGAAGTGAGGGAATTAAGTGTGTGAAGCGGCAGTTATATGCACTGTTTTCGGTGTATAGCGCTGACCGCGAAGTTTATGTATATATATATACCAAAGTGATTCTGGTCAGAAAGAATTATCTCAGGAAACAGTACGAAAGCTCTGACGTGTGACCAGTGGAGAGACAGGCTTGTTAAGTGGACTGACTTCAATGCATAGCGCGAATATAAAGCTGAAGCATAAACGTATTGAACTGTTTCTTGTCAGGGACTAAAATCTCACGACGTAAACTGAGAGCTGAGACTTTCAGTTAGTGGAGTAAAGGGTGTACTAAGCGGACTGTTTTTGACGTCCAACATCTTCTGTGAACTACATGTGTAGGTTTATTAAATTTCTTTTTGTTATAGACCAGGGGTTCCCAGACTTTTCCTGAGACGAAACTTCTTGAAAATCATAGTACTTTGACGGAACACTTTGCTTATTTTTAAGTTAATAATTTCTTTAAAAAAATGAGGAAAAATCGTTTTATTCACTGATTAGATCAGTTTTAAATCCAAAATAATAATACGGAAATTATAATATTTTTAAAAATAATTAGTTTCGTCAAAATTTCGAAAAAGAGACGCCAGAGTTCCGCGAAACACGATTAGGGAAACTCTACTATGAACTAAAATCGGAACAGTAGTGAAAAATGTTTATTTCGTGCAATGGAGCTGGTGGATAGTACATTTTCTGTGCTAATTACGTTCGGTCTATATCGTCTGTAGCAGCTGCTTCAGTTAACAAGGAGACTGTAAGAAACGCAAATTCTGCTACATCGTGACGTAAGTGGTCATTTTAAGACGAGAATTACAGTTGAAGTTCCTAACAGGTGTTACGCTATTGGTTACGGCCTGCGAGCTTCCAACGTGGGATGAAGACGCGCCGTTTCCGGTAGATAATTGTATTCCTTCCATAGGACATTCTGATCGCTAGGAGGGTCTACTCTCATAAATCTGTATGAGAAACGATTTGAATAATAAATTTGTGATTCTCTTGCCGAATTTACATATATGATCACTCATTCTTGTTACCTGTCTCAGATATTTTCAGTTGTGTTTTAGT
The DNA here is from genome assembly GCF_023864345.2 of Schistocerca serialis cubense. Classification (NCBI taxonomy): domain Eukaryota; kingdom Metazoa; phylum Arthropoda; class Insecta; order Orthoptera; family Acrididae; genus Schistocerca; species Schistocerca serialis. Next base: position 565,924,459 of record NC_064645.1, read on the forward strand.
AATTTCAGGAGACCAAACTGAAACTGAAGTTGTAGTTAAATGGTTTTTTAGTAATTAAAATTTGCCAGTGAACGGTTTCTTTTTAAATTGCTGCCATTCTTGTGACTTTCTTTTAAATTCTGTTACGACAGATAATTTTCCGTTTTATGTTCCTTCTGCCTTTTTTACACATGAAAACGCGTTACACATGAAAACGCGCGCGCGTGTGTGTGTGTGTGTGTGTGTGTGTGTGTGTGTGTGTGTGTTTTACTCTTTGATTTGCTTGTTCTTGCAAAGTTCAAGTCAAAGAATGTGGTATTTTACGCAATATGCTGGTGAAGTCCACATATGGTATTTTACGCAATATGCTGGTGAAGAACATATGTCGTATAGGGTCTGCCAGTTGGCTCGATTAATCAGGGAAGGGTACGTGATTTTTCGTTGAAGTGTTTATACCGTGGCAGAGGTTTAAAGTTAACAGATAAATCTTGACTACAGTTTGTTTATCACTCAGAACTCGTCAAACGCACTGTGGTAGACGAAGTAACCTCCGCCACACACCATGAGATGGCTTGCAAGGTACACATGTAATTTTAGATCCTAAAGCCGATTTGTGAGCTTAACTACCTTATTCGGTGAATACCAGTAATAGTTTTTGCGTGTGGGTGTAACACGATCAGTGAATTCAGGGTAGAGTCATATTTTTATTTACCCCAAGATGCATGCTTATGTCAATAGTAATGCATCAACTTACCTTCCCATTTTAAGTATTTTTGACAGATTCTGCTTGATTAAGAAAAAAGTTTTTATTAAATTTGTGCTTAATCACGATCATTTATGGTACAAGTACGCGTAGTACTAGGTATGAGGAAATTTTTATCTCATGTCTGTGAAACAGAGATAAAGAAGAAGTATTAGGAAAAGAACACTTTTTTCCTGTGTTGCAAAGGAAAATTTGAGCGGGAATGCTGACACTATGTAGAGGGAACACGCATGGTGCTAACAAAAGACTGGTTAATTTCCTCCACAGAATTCAGTGTGGTTTCTGAACTCGCTAGATTGTTGTATACCACATTACGTCGACGGTTGGACATTATAGAGGAGGATTTCTAGAAAATATTAATTTTATTGTGAATAAAACTCTGCAGTTACTAGTGAAACGACCATTATCAACAAAACCAATGGAGAAGCAGAGTGTATGCAGTTACTTAACTTGTCACATCAAATCCATCCCATTGCGCATAAGAGGCACGAATCTAAGCAAAGAACAAAATGTTAGAGACGTATTAAGGAAGCACCTCGAGAAACTTGGCGTCCTCTTGAGTTGCGCTTACACCTGCGCAACATTCCGTGCACACTAGGTGCATGCGGCCGTCTAAGACGAGCCAAGGAAGCGCATGCGCCGGTGCCGAGTCACGCATGCTTCTGGTAAATGTCCTCACTGACCCCTGAAGAGGCGCAGGAGTCCCCACATCCCACACGGGAGACACATGTAGTCTGCCAATCCGTAGTTCTGTTTATTTATTGCTTTGTGTCAGTAAAAAGATTCAGTTTTCCGCGCTCATTCAAATTTAACTTGGCTTTAGAACTTTGACCAAATGGTCTAACGAGAATCGCATGGAATACTAAAAGCATTATCGTGCATATCCTTGTTTGTTGCTGTTTAATTCAGTGGATTACAAAGACAGACAGAAAAGAAATATTTATCGCCATTTTCTCATAAGTAAGTTAAATCTGGAAGCAACATAAGCAAACCTGAGAAAAATTAAAACTTTCGGCAAATACATGTTAAAGATGAGGAATGATTCTCTGCCCTTCAAGTACCGAAGCCGTACCTATTCCTTTAAGATCTACTCTGAATAGTTTGCGTCGACGAAGTAAATAGAAGAACACTGAAAAAGGGCTTATAACTGAAACAACTGCTTCCATTGTTGATGGGTATCGCAGAACTATAAGTGTGCCATCCAAAGCGTGAAATTTCACCTCAATCCAAAAAATATCCTGATGTTTAGAGACTGCAGATAACAAAAGTTAAAACATGTAACTTAACACTTTTGACCAAATAAGACCCCCCCCCTCCCCCACCCAACACACAGACACACATGAGATTTAACTGATATACATGTAAACTGAAACATGTTATCCTTGTTTTAGATATAATTCTAGACAGTTGTATGTTTGCAAATCAACGCATATTCGCAGGTTCATTAAGTGGCCATCAATCTCGCTTAATGTAGTTTTACGGAGATTTCACCAAAACTTGGAAAACTTCCGGGATGATGTTGGATTTCGATTCGAATCTGAACTTCAAACTTGAATAATTGTCCCCGAGACAAGAATTTTAGGCATCAGACCTAAACACTCATACAACGTCGCTGAATTTTGTATTTTCCTTCGCTATCAGTGACGCAGTGGGATGAAATACAGGTTGGTTATAATTAAACATTTGCTGCTTGAGAGTACACCTATGGAAAACGTGGAATCGTAGGACAATGAAACTGTGTGCAAACATGAGTAAGGACATGCGGGAGAGAAATAACACAATAACATTAAAAAACAAATTTTAACTTTGCACCTGATAGGGTAACATCTATTAATTGCGTATCATGTTTACGTTCCAGATTACAAGCGTTGCTTAGTGTGGCGACCATCTGCATCCACGACAACCTGGAACCGCACTGGAGATTTGTCATCTGCTGCCTGAATGTTGCCCAGTTCCTCAGAATCCTCATCTTCACCCTCCAATTTGTGTTAGCGTCCCATCAATAAACCCCGTTCTCAGGTAACCCTACAGCCACAAATCAGATGGGTGCACATCTGGTGATCTTGGATGCCACATAATTTTTGAGCAATCAGCCATGATACGGTTTCCTTGAAATGTGGTACGGAGAACCCGAATGACCTCATGACCAATGTGACGTGGAGCTCCACCGTGCATCAGAACAGGTGAGTCCAAAGCACCTCCCTCCCGTAGAGCACGGGCTACATGTTGGCGAAGCAGATCACAGTAACGTGTGCCGTTCACCCTGCATGTCCTTGGTGTCCGTGTTCCTTCTACGTCGCCCCACCGGCACCGCCACTTAAGGGTAAGTCATGACACTAACACTACTAACACCGCAAATACTGCACCATACATTCTAAACATCATTGCTCAAAGGTGGACAACCATGCAGTAACAGTTTTCCGTCTACACTTGCTCTAATAGCGGAAGTTCAGTTGTAACCACCCTGTATTACGACGACACCACAATAAACCTTCCATCTCTTCCACCACGTTCACACACTCTTTAAGTGTAAAATATTAATTATCCCAGTGCTTGGGCTTCATTCTACAATATCGTCTTTGTCTCACTATACACCGGCTGCGGCGACGATTGCTGCTAATAAAGTGGAGACCTCGACCAGTTAGCCGCCCGGAGTGGCTGAGCGGTTCTAGGCGCTACAGTCTGGAACCGCGCGACCGCTACGGTCGCAGGTTCGAATCCTGCCTCGGGCATGGATGTGTGTGATGTCCTTAGGTTAGTTAGGTTTAAGTAGTTCTAAGTTCTAGGGGACTGATGACCACAGAAGTTACGTCCCATAGTGCTCAGAGCCATTTCAACCATTTGAACCTCGACCAGTTAAACAGCAGGCGTGGTTCTGCCTAGTTATGAGTCGACTCACACATACACACACGTGCACCTACACGCAGACCTCCCCTCGCGCGTATTGCAAACACACGGGAACTAAGTGCATGGCCGCCAGGTGTACACGCATCTATACTCTTACCATTGAGGAGATGAGACCTGGTTAAGTTCAAAGAACCAGATGATGTTGAAAGTTTCAGAGAGAGCATCGGGAAACGATTGACTACAGAAGGGGAGTGGAATACAGCAGTAGACGATTTCAAGGCCATGAGAGATGAAATAGTGAAAGCAGGAGTGGAACAAATACACTATGTGATCAGAAGTATCCGGACACCTGGCTGAAAATGACTTACAAGTGCGTGGCACTCCCCATCGGTAATGCTGGAATTCAATATGGTATCGGCCCACCCTTAGCCTTGATGACAGCTTCCACTCTCGCAGGCGTACGATCAGTCAGGTGCTGGAAGGTTTCTTGGGGAATGGCAACCCATTCTTCACGGAGTGCTGCACTGAGGAGAGATATCGACGTCGATCGGCGAGGCCTGGCACGAAGTCGGCGTTTCAAAACATCCCAAAGGTGTTCTATAGGATTCAGGTCAGGACTCTGTGCAAGCCAGTCCATTACAGAGATGTTATTGTCATGTAACCACTCCGCCAAAGGCCGTGCATTATGATCAGCTGCTCGGTCGAGTTGAAAGATGCAATCACCATCTCCGAATTGCTCTTCAACAGTGGGAAGCAAGAGGGTACTTAAAACATCAATGTAGGCCTATGCAGTGATAGTGCCACGCAAAACAACAAGCGGTGCAAGCCCCCTCCACGAAAAACACGACCACAGCAAAACACCACCGTATCCGAATTTTACTGTTGGCACTACCCACGCTGGTAGATGACGTTCACCGGGCATTCACCAGACGCGCAGCCTGCCATCGGATCGCCACATTGTGTACCATGATTCGTCACTCCACACAACGTTTTTCCACTATTCAAACGTCCAATGTTTACACTCCTTACACCAAGCGAGGCGTCGTTTGGCATTTACCGGCGTGATGTGTGGCCTATGAGCAGCCGCTCGACCATGAAATCCAAGCTTTCTCACCTCCCGCGTAACTGACATAGTACTTGCAGTGGATCCTGATGAAGTTTGGAATTCCTGTGTGATGGTCTGGATAGATGTCTGCATATTACACATTACGACCCTCCTCAACCGTCGGCGGTCTCTGTCAGTCAACAGACGAGGTCGGCCTATACGCTTTTGTGCTGCACGTGTCCCTTCACGTTTCCACTTCGCTACCACATCGGAAAGAGTGGAGCTAGGGATGCTTAGGAGTGTTGAAATCTCGCGTACAGACGTTGTGACACAAGTCACACCCAATTACATATCCACTTTCGAGGTCCGAGAGTTCCGCGGAGCGCCCCATTCTGCCCTTTCATGATGTCTAATGACTACTGAGGTCGCTGATATGGAGTACCTGGCAGTACGTGGCAGCACAATGCACGTAACGTAAAAACGTATTTTTTTTTTTTGGGGGGGGGGGGGGGTTCAGGAAACTACTGATCACATAGCGTAGCTAAAAAGACAAGACCTTGTAGAAATCATTATGTATCACAGGAGATACTAAATTTAGTGGATGAAAGGAGAAAATATAAAACTGCAGGAAATAAAGCAGGCGACAGGGAATACAAACGTCTAAAAAGAAGAATTGACAGAATAAAAAAGCCTAAGCAGTATTGGTTAGAGGACAAATGTATGGATATTGAAGCATGTATCACTAAGGGAGATATAAATACCGTCTATAGGGAAATTAAAGAGGCCTTTGGAGATAGGAGAAGCAGTTGTTTGAAAATCAGGAGCTCCAATGGGGAACCAGTACTATGGACACAAGAGAGAGTTGGAAGGTGATAGGCGTATATAGAGTGCTGTACAAGGGATATTAACTTGAAGGCAATCTTATAGAAGGGGAAGGGGACATAAATGAAGACGAGATGGGAGATATGATACTGTGAGAGCAATCTGACAGAGAGCTAAAAGACATGCGTGAAACAAGGCCCCAGGAGCAGACGACATTCTGCTAGAACTACGGATAGCCTTGGGAGAGCCAGGCATGACAAAACTGCTCCACTTAGAGTGCAAGATGTATGAGACAGGCGAAATATCCTCAGACTTCAAGAAGAATGTGATACTCACAATTCCAAAGAAAGCAGGTGGTGACATAATACTACCGAGCTATCAGTTTAATAAGTCATGGTTGCAAAATACTAACAGGGGTTCATTAGAGAAGAATGGCAAAACTGGTGAAACCGATCTCGGGGAAGATCAGTTCGGATTACAGAGCAATGGAGGAACACAAGGGGCTATACTGACCTTCGAGTTCACTTAGAAGGTAGGCCAAGAAAAGGCAAACCTATGTTTGTAGTATTTGTATACACAGAAAAAGCTTTTGACAATGTTAACTTGAATATTCTCTTTGAAGGTAGCAGGGGAAGGGATAAAATACAGGAAATGAAAAGCTAGTACTACTTCCACAGAAAACAGACGCCAGTCGGGGGCAGAAAAGGGAGGCAGTGGCTTAGAAAGGAGTTGAGCCGTGGTAAAAAATTTGCTCTTTTGAAGAGCACGCCGCAGCGCGTTGTATGAAGTAGTCGACATCCGTTTCTGGCGGTGGCGCTGCTGTGGTAATCGCAGCTTTGGTGTCTCCCTTTGGTGGGAAAGCGGGAAGGTTTCCTGTTCACGTGCATTTAAGGGGCGCTATGAGTTCGGTAGATGAGAGTCGCTCAGTCGAGGCGAGTCTACTATGTTGGTCAGCCGGCTCAGTGTGGGGCAGTCAGTGTCTGTCTGTAGTCGGAGTGCGAGAATGTCTGTCGTTTGGACCAAACTTTAAGTCAGAAAATGAGAGTCTTGCCACTCCGCCAGTAACAGAACTCAGCTAGTGGTCGCCCGGTCGGGGCTGAGTTCCTGCATCTGAGTCTGCGCGTTAGGCCCCCAGTCTGCACGAGTTGCTCGGGCAACGGTGATTGGCGGTTGGATTGGTCGGTCGGCTGGTCGGTCGCGCACTGAGACACGAGATGACTTGTCCGCCTTGAGCGTCGGCGCATGTGAGGTCCCCACGTGAGTCCAGTGGGCAGCGCCGTATAGAAAGGGGTGGTGGCTTCGCGGTTCACAAGAGAGAAACAGGAGTGAAACCACGATATTGGGCTGGCCGGGGCGAGCTGCGACGCCGTGAGACGGGAGATCGACGCTCCTTCCTGCGTCCGTTGAAGCGGCTGGCAGCGGACGGTTCGGGAGAGCGTTGGGGATGCTGCGCCAGGTCTTTGCAGCAATCGCAATTTGTTAGAAGTTAAGTGATTGGAGATATGTTGTTTCATTTACCTGTTAAATTCTACTTGTTTTCTTGGTGAGGTCACCAGCCGCTCTGTTTTGGGGTCGTCCCATCATTCTTCTCCGTTTGCCCACCCGCGGGAAGGTGGTTATTGTGAATTGGGTGGTCCGTTTTCCCTTGTGGAATTGAGGACGTTTAGAGCAATCTGCGGTTCGCGTTGTTTAGTAACCTCCCCCCCCCCCCTTTTCAATCTGCCACACGTTATTAGCTGCCTCTGTCGTTGTTTGTCGGATTCGGTGTTAACAAATGCATAGAATTAAGGTAAGGGCCGAATTCCTGAAATATCTTTTTATCTTGCCCCTATCATCTTGCGAGGCAGTATATGTGTATGTAGAGCATGCTGTACACTTTATGTAAGTCTGAATTTCATGGGTTTTATTTAAATAGTCGTTTTTATAAAGTTGCCACCCTTCCACCGCAACAGCCCTTTTAAAAACAAATAGCACTTTTGGTGGAAAATAAGTTCTTAGTGTGAGTGTTTGTACAATTTCCATCCCTCTTACGGGGTATATAGTTAATGTGTTTGTGTGAGTTGTTAAAAATTTTAGTTTAAAGTAATCTGGTGTGTTGCAGATTTGCACCAGTGTAGTTTTTCAGAGGTCGTTGTCAGCGGTCGTGACTACGGCCGTGGTGAAAGGGGGCGGAAGCTTCTCAGCCCGAAGGCTCCTACTGTAACGAATAAAAAAAAAAAAAAATTATTCTGTCCCTGAATAATTGTAACTTGATATTTCGAGGGTGCTTTTCTGCTTATAATTTTAAAACTGTTTTGGAAAGGCTTTTATGAATAAAATTTCCATTGGTTCAAATTTAATTTGTTTCCATCAATTACTTCTTGGAAACTACTTCCATGCTCACATAGTTTGTTAATGTTCTTGATGAATCGCTAGTAAATAACGTAAATTCTTTAAGAAAAGATTTGAACGTAAATTTTCACAGTCCAGGACTGAGACAGGGTTGTAGCATATCCTCGATTTTACTTAGTCTGTACGAGGTGCATTCAAGTTCTAAGGCCTCCGATTTTTTTCTCCGGACTGGAAAGATATAGAAACATGCGTATTGTTTTAAAATGAGGCTGCGTTCATTGTCAATACGTCCCAGAGATGGCAGTACCGTACGGCAGATGGAATTTTACCGCCAGTGGCGAGAATGAGAACTGTTTTAAATACTTAAAATGGCGACGTTTTCCTTACTTGAACAGCGTGCAATCATTCGTTTTCTGAATTTGCGTGGTGTGAAACAGATTGAAATTCATCGACAGTTGAAGGAGATATGTGGTGATGGGGTTATGGATGTGTCGAAAGTGCGTTCGTGGGTGCAACAGTTTAATGAAGGCAGAACATCGTGTGACAACAAACCCAAACAACCTCGGGCTCGCACAAGCCGGTCTGACGACATGATCGAGAAAGTGGAGAGAATTGTTTTTGGGGATCGCCGAATGACTGTTGAACAGATCGTCTCCAGAGTTGGCATTTCCTTGGGTTCTGTGCACACAATCCTGCATGACGACCTGAAAATGCGAAAAGTGTCATCCAGGTGGGTGCCACGAATGCTGACGGACGACCACATGGCTGCCCTTGTGGCATGTTGCCAAGCAATGTTGACGCGCAACAACAGCATGAATGAGACTTTCTTTTCGTCGGTTGTGACAATGGATGAGACGTGGATGCCATTTTTCAACCCAGAAACAAAAGGCCAGTCAGCTCAATGGAAGCACACAGATTCACCGCCACCAAAAAAATTGCGGGTAACCGCCAGTGCTGAAAAAATGATGGTGTCCATGTTCTGGGACAGCGAGGGCGTAATCCTTACCCATTGCGTTCCAAAGGGCACTACGGTAACAGGTGCATCCTACGAAAATGTTTTGAAGAACAAATTCCTTCCTGCACTGCAACAAAAACGTCCGGGAAGGGCTGCGCGTGTGCTGTTTCACAAAGACAGCGCACCCGCACATCGAGCTAACGTTACGCAACAGTTTCTTCGTGATAACAACTTTGAAGTGGTTCCTCATGCTCCCTACTCACCTGACCTGGCTCCTAGTGACTTTTGGCTTTTTCCAACAATGAAAGACAGTCTCCGTGGCCGCACATTCACCAGCCGTGCTGCTATTGCCTCAGTGATTTTCCAGTGGTCAAAACAGACTCCTAAAGAAGCCTTCGCCGCTGCCATGGAATCATGGCGTCAGCGTTGTGAAAAATGTGTACGTCTGCAGGGCGATTACGTCGAGAAGTAACGCCAGTTTCATCGATTTCGGGTGAGTAGTTAATTAGAAAAAAAATCGGAGGCCTTAGAACTTGATTGCACCTCGTACATTAAGCAAGCTGTAAAGGAAACCAAATAAAAACTTTGAGAAGCAATTAAAGTTCAGGAAGAGGAAATAAAAACTTTGCGGTTTGCTGATGACATTCTAATTCTGTCAGAGGCACCAAGGGACTTGGAAGAGCCGTTGTCAGGTTCTTGGAAGGAGGATATAAGATGAACATCAGGAAAAGCAAAACAACGATAATGAATGTAGTCGAATCAAATTAGATGATACTGAGGAAATTAGATTAGAAAACGAGACATTTAAAATAGTAGACGAGTTTTGTTATTTGGGTAGCAAAATAACTGATGATGGCCGAAGTATAAAGGATGTAAAATGCAAACTGACGATGACAAGAAAAGCGTTTCTAAAGAAGAGAAATTTGTTAACAACAAATGTAGATGTAAGTTCCAGGAAGTCTTTACTGAATGTATTTGTCTAGAATGTAGCCATGTATGGAACTGAAATAAGGACGATAGACAGTTTTGACACGAAGAGAATAGAAGCTTTTGAAAGTGTGTTGTAGAGAAGAATGGTGATGGTAAGATGGGTAGACCGCGTAACTAATGAGGAGATACTGCACAGAATTGGGGAGAAAAGAAATCTGTGTCACAACCTGCCTAGAAGAAGGCAACGGTTAGGACACATTTTGAGACATGATGAATTTTGTATTGGAGGGAAGGGTGGGGGGTAAAAATCATAGAGAAAGAGCAAGAGATGAATTCAGTGTGCATATTCAGAAGCATGTGAGATGTTGTAGTTATTGTTCAAATGGCTCTAAACACTATGGGACTTAACATCTGAGGTCATCAGTCCCCTAGACTTAGAAGTACTTAAACCTAACTAACCTAAGGACATGACACACATCCATGCCCGAGGCAGGATTCGAACCTGTGACCGTAGCAGCAGCGCGGTTCCGGACTGAAGCGCCTAGAACCGCTCGGCCACAGCGGCCGGCTTGTAGTTATGCTGAGATGAAGATGATTGCACCGTATGGAGTAGGATGGATATGTGCATCAAACCAATCTTTGGACTGATACAACAACAATATTCTGATACTGATTGCAGTATCACGTACTATGTTACATGAGGTGATAGTAGGTACTTACGTTTGTTGGTATCATACAGACATCATTTGCGTTATTGAAGATCGCTGCTAACTTGAAGTCCAGGCGCGCGTGGTAGCCGCGCGTTCTGTGGCGCCTTGTCACGCTCCGCGCGGCTCCTTCCGTCGGAGGTTCGGGTCCTCTCTCGGTCATGGGTGTGTGTGTTGTCCTTAGTTTAAGTTAGATTAAGTAGTGTGTAAGCCTAGGGACCGATGACCGCAGCAGTTTCGTCCCATACGAAAACTCTCCTCCCGAAGAGGCCATAAAGGCCCACCGGTACCGACTGGCCGCCGTGTCATACTCAGCCCACAGGCGTCACTGGATGCGGATATGGAGGGGCATGTGGTCAGCACACCGCTCTCCCTGCCGTAGTCCTATACGAACTTACCACAGTTTTTCAATTTACAATTTCGAAGTCCGAACACAACGTGCTGCAGGCACTTACGGTCAACATTGTAAGTACAAATGAAAGATTGACACGATGTGAAGTGGAGATAAATCCGGGGCAACTTAATTACTGTGCTAATATTATTAATGCAGTGTATTTTCGCATTCGTCTTTACAGTGATTATCGGTTTAGTCATATTCTTAACATCTTCAGGTGAATTAAGATAAACATATGACATGCTAAATTTGATCTTACATGAGTAACAGCGTCTACGATACCCACTTTAACTGTAGAACACGACATCGAACATGTAGCAACCAAGTGTAACAAACCACATCCAAAAATAATGTTAACAGTTGAACTAGCAAAAAACGAAACTGCGTTTTAAAACTAACCATCTTCAAAAATAAGGGAGGGTGCATGGTCAAAATATGCAGAAAATCAACTCATTCGGATAACATAATAAGAGAGAATACCTGCAATCCAGCAGAGCAGAAAACAGTTTACTTTACTATTAAAACTGCCCTTAACCGAACTCCAGCAGCAGCACATGTTAGACGACATCAAATAAGCGGCTGACACAAGCGGGTTAAAACAAGTGATGTAACTAAAATGCATAAAGTAATTCTAAAAAGTAAAACAAACAAAACAATACGCCTCAAGAATACGATGTACATAACGCTTACATATACAGGAAACGTATGCGGGGAAAAAAGGACAAATTCGAGTAGGACTCCTGTTCAGAGGGTTCCATCTACACGTTTTGATGAGTGAGTTTGGAAGTATCAAAATATGTGACATAGATGGCCGTATCGTTTGACTGCAGTGGCTTAGAAGCTTGAATTGTTTACATCGCCAGACGCCCAGTATTTGACATAAATTTCGGCTCGACACCTCTCCCCTTTCCTGAGAAAAAGGGGCGTTTACGGAGTGACAGACAGGTGGACAGCAAAATGATAGGATAATTGTTTCGTTTTTACCGATTGAGGTACGTAACCCTAAAAGAACAGCAAGACAGTTACAGACAAAACAGTTTTTTACGTCAGTCACTTCTTTATTTTGCCACTAAGTGTTTCGATGGTTCACATCCTCATCTTCATGTCAAGCATAACTTAATTACATGCTGTTGCTAGTGCAGAGCACAGATGACTTTTCACAGTAGCAGACCTTGGATAATGGAGGTTATGATGCGTGGAGGAAATATACTAAAATGGTTCAAATGGCTCTGAGCACTACGCGACTTAACTTCTGAGGTCATCAGTCGCCTAAACTTAGAACTAATTAAACCTAACTAACCTAAGGACATCACTCACATCCATGCCCGAGGAAGGATTCGAACCTGCGACCGTAGTGGTAGCTCGGTTCCAGACTGTAGCGACTAGAACCGCACGGCCACTCCGGCCGGCGAGGAAATACACTCAACAACAATAATGAGATAGGCTGAACAAACATTTCAAAAACTTCGACAAAGAACTTAACGCATTCTCATGCATTTACAATTTCAATGCATACCAATTTATTTAACCACTCCCACTCATTTCCCAACAAGTTCAATCAACGATGTATATGTATGGTTTACTGTAATATTTTCTATTTATAGAAATTTGATTTAATAACTGAATTATGTACCTGTCTAGATTATGTTGCAGCACATTCATATTTTGTAAAATACAAGAAAATCATATTAATATATATACAACCATTTAACATAATAACTGAACTGTGCAAGTGTCCATATTCTATTTCAGCCCATTAATATTTTTAAAATGAAAGAAAAACATATCGATGTATTGAAAATAAAATATAGTAACTGAATTGTGATGCAGAGTAACGAATAGCCAAGCTGCAGCTATTCCACTATCTATTCAATTATCTTTGTATCCACTGTAGATAAGGATATCACTAATATGTATCACGTCTTTGAAGTGACAGTGTAAAAATGACGCACAAGGATAAAAGTAGCAGTATTCAGACTATTTACGACTTTACTTCTACAAAACTCTTACAAACTTTTTTCGCTCTCGGTGAAGTTGAGTGTTTCCAGTGCGTGGATTGGTGGTTATTTTCTGGATAATACGTGAAAAACCAAGATTCATCACATGTTAATACTCATTTTCAATGGTATTCAGAGCATTAGTACAAACATTTTGTCCGCAGCTCGTGGTCGTGCGGTAGCGTTTTCGCTTCCCACGCCCGGGTTCCCGGGTTCGATTCCCGGCGGGGTCAGGGATTTTCTCTGCCTCGTGATGACTGGGTATTGTGTGCTGTCCATAGGTTAGTTGGGTTTTTTAGTAGTTCTAAGTTCTAGGGGACTGATGACCATAGATGTTAAGTCCCATAGTGCTCAGAGCCATTTTTTTTACAAACATTTTCACGAGTTTCTTTTTGTTCGTTCGTGAGAATTTTCGGCACCAGTTTTGCACACACTTTTCTCATGTTAAATTTGCTGTGTAAAAATTTGGCTTACGGATTCTTTGCCAATTCCAACACTTTCCGAAATTGATCGAATCTCAACTGACGCTCATATCGAATCAGATTACCTACTTTTTCAATAGCTTCATCCATTTTTGGTGTTGAATGGCATCCCGGGCATGACTCGTCTTCGACATCTTCTTGGCGATCTTGGAAAAGCTTGAACCACTCAAAATTCACATACGTTATATACAGTCTTCGTTTTATACTTCTTTGATAAAACATAGGTTTCGGTAGCAGTTTTTCTATGTTTCATGTGAAACTTCACTATAATTATTTGCCCTATTAGTACAATACTTATTACTTTTCTGGCAAAACAAAATAAGTACTCTTACGCTAACGAAGGCTAGAGCCATAATGATTTGTGCACGGAAAGCTGAAATCTGCATTCGAGAGGCTAAACGCTTCACAGCTATTGGTCGCTCATCTTTGACGAATGTGAACTTATTCTGTGATATTATCATTCCTGTTATGTCATAACCACACCTCGTATGATGGCTCCAAACCATGCAGCAGCAATAACTGATTTTTTTGTCTGGTGCTACTTTTGGTGCTGACGTTCCGCACTGTAAGTAGTGACTGTGTGATTGTAGCACTTGTATTTGTGCAAATACGACTGTTCGAAGTGATCACCAGGACATTTTCCGTCTCTTTCACACCAATGTATCCAAGAGACAAAAATTCGACAGCGTTCTATAACGCTCTCAAGTTTTTGCAAATGTTCTCGTATGTTTGCGAATGTTCTATAACCTTATCGAAGTTGGAAAGAGCACACATGACATTCATCCGCACTCCGGCAAAATATTCATGCAGTGTACTGCAGACAGAGAAACACGTCACCATAGAGTGTATCCGATCGCAGACAAAAACTAAGTAAACAAACACTCGTTGAGTGAGCGAACAATTTTTCCAACAAAAATGACGTAATTCAACAAATAAATATGGAATAAGGTGCTAGGGGAAGAAAACATATTTAAATCCACTGAGAAATGACGAATTTTGTAATTTGCTCGATATTCCCTTTATGATCTCGCAAAAAGAGCTTATAACTGCAACACAGAAGCGGAAATATTGACGGCAAAAGAAAAAACGAATAAGTATTCATTTCCACACATTTCAACTAGCTTACTACGCAGCTTTGAAAGGCTCCAACTTCCGGTAAGATTCGCTTACAGTGTAACTATCGATAAAGCGTAAGTCTAAAGAGCATTAAGAATTATATTTCTCACACGGACAACAATACGTAGCATGCTCGCGTGTTGGACAACCACAAAACTTATTCGTTTTTGTAACCGAATTCGAAACACCAAACATATTTCATAAAAGTATCCGCTGAATACGTTAGAATACCACAGAAATTAGATGATTACGTGCATGCAAAGTGAAAAGTAGTAAAAAAAGTTACGTAGCAACTGGTGTAAATAAGCAGTCGTACGCTAGAAGCAAGATAAGTGTTGTGACCGCCTGCAGACGCGATCAGCACTTAACGTTAGAATGGTAGCTAGCGGTCGGGAGTCCGCGCTAAACAGCCAGAATACGACTGTTATACAGGGTAGGGAAAATGAAAGGACCCGGAGGACAGGGTTCCAGCGCACAAAGAAACACTGCAGAGGAAAACAGTGACCGCTATTCATCTCTTGACATTTATGAGTCCTGGAAATTTTTTAGGAAATTTGTGGTAAGTTCCTATGGGACCAAACTGCTGAGGTCATCGGTCCCTAGGTTTACGCACTACTTAATCTAATTTATCTGACGCTAAGGACAACGCAAACACCCATGCCCGAGGGAGGCCTCGAACCTCCGACGGGGGTACCGCGCGAAGCGTGGCAAGGGGCCATAGACCACGCGGGTATCCCACGTGGCTTCTGAGCCCTGGTCAGCAATTTGCTGAAGGCAGATCTAAGCTCGACTGCTGGAATTACTGCAGTCTCACCCGAAATGTTCTGCTACAGTTCTTGAACACCATGAGTGTTGTTGCGATACACTTTAGACATAGGGGCTCCCTACACAAAGCAATCGCACACTGACAGATCAGGTGATCTGGCTGGCCAGCTAGGGCCGCCACCAGACTGACCGGGCGTGAAGATTGTGTAAATGTGCTCGAAGGTTCAGCCGGCTGTGGGCAGTTGCTCCATCCTGTTGTTTAGGTCTTTTCCTCCTCCGTTAATGCTGCTACAAATTGTTTCGAAATGTTGGCAATGTAACGCGACGAAGTCGGCATCTGCTGAAAGAAGATGGGGCCAGTAATCTCGCGTGCAGAAACTGCACATCAAACCTCAACCACCTTATCATGCGATGGTGTTTCGTGGAGGTTATGCGGATTCTTCACTGCCCAAAACATGTGATTCTGTGAGTTGACAAACCACTCAGATGAAAGCAGGCTCCGTCAGATGTACGGAACAGATCCATGTCCAAGATATTCATTGTTATCTCAGTGATCAGCCACTCGCTGGGGATCATCTGCTGGTTTTAAGGGGAGTTAAAACGGAAAAAAAATTTCTCATTTTCGGATTTTTATGTCATTATAAAATTTGTAATTTTCCAAATGATACATAACTTAGAAACTCACATGGAAAGTTTTTTTATTTCATGTTTCAAATATAATTTACACCGGTTGAAAATGTTAAAATTTTTACGTTCATTACTTCAAGATCTAATGAAATCGGTAATTTTTTATATAGAAGGCTGTGGATTGCTGTGTTATAAAGGCTAATGTCCAGAAGAAGATCGGCATCAGGTCGAGGAAGTTGAAACAAAGTTTGACAGAGAAGAATCTTTCTGATGGTAAAACCATAAGAGGCAGGCTGACAGACAAAATTTTATGAACTACAGCAGTGTTATGGGAAGGCCATTAGGAATAATGCTGAGGATTTGTTGAAAATGAAGCAGGCAGTATGGGCTACCTTCTTCCACAGACTGTCAACTGATGAAAAGCCATTACACCACCTTTGCCTTCCTGGATCTGATTCATGGTGTAATTACCTAGTACTCAAGCAGTTCATACAGCCATAAACATTCCATCCCAGTAGCAATCATGGATATCATAAAACCTGTTTACAGAGACTTGGAAAATCCTGAGCTACTGAAGGAGTGTCTGCATGGTCAGACTTACAATCGCAATGAGGCGTTCAATAATCTTATATGGACTCGCTGACCAAAAAATATTTTTGTTGGAATGAAGACACTAAAGTGAGGAATCTGTGATGCTGTTATTGCTTTTAATGATGGCAACATTGGTAGGGTGAAAGTGCTACAGCATATGGGAATTAATCGTGGAGTAACCTGAATCAGAGAAATTGAATGGATGGACAAGGATCGCATTGACAAAGCAGAGTATTCAGCACAGTTGAGCACTAAGGAGTCCAGAAAGAAGAAAAGAAGAAAAAACTTGGAAAAAGATCGACAGGATGATATACAATATGGTACAGGGTTTTTCGGAGTGACTAAAAACAAAAAAATTAAGCATATGTTAAGTGAGTTACAGACTTTTGAAACTTTAGAAGCCGTTCCTGAAAATTTACATTTTCTGTAGCATTTTCCCCTAAATCTCAGAAACCACTTCGAGTAGAGTATTCTGATTTTCAGGGAGTAATAACATACATATCCTGGGTCTACTGAACTGAAACAACAACATAATGTTATGTATAATTAAAATTATTTAGGATATCGTACAAAAAGTACACAAAATTTTAACCGTGCAATTAAAAATTGTATTTCCGAAAGCAGTCACTGAAATGTTATTACTGTAGTTCAGTAGTGTCAGAACATACAGTTTAATCTCCTGTAAAAGTTTCATGTCAATGGCTACAGTGGTTCCTGAAATACAGAAAAGCCAAGTCACTAAATGTAACATTGTCGGGATAGGGCGTTCCAACCCCCCTTAACCATGAACAACAGACACATGGTAGGAAGACATGAGCAGGTCCAGATGGAGTGTTCGTTTGCATGATGGACGTGATACGCCGATCTCTTGCCACATGCGTCATGTTGGTTTAGTAAGGCACTCAAACTTTTTCTGGTGGAATGCAGCCACCTTTTCTGGTGTGCAGGAAAGTTTGAGAACGGTTTTTGACTAGTTCAAAACAGTTCCTGTCTGACGCCATTTTCGGACTAGGTGTTGCATGACGCTGTTTGCTGGTCCTTCGACGCTTTTAAACTTCTCAGCAAACAACCGACCACACCGTTTCCACGACTTTGTTGTCACGCACCTTTCCACAGTGAACACCCGCTGCTCCACTGCGAGTACCGTTATCCGCTTTGAACTACTCGAGTCACACTGACACAGCCCGCCTTACGCTCTGAACCAGTGTGGATCACGTGGCTGTCGTACACAGGGTATGCGCGTCACGGGGTGTAGTTTTATGCATACATTCAAGTACAATCGTATTCACTCGTCCGGATCACTTTTATTTGCGCCACCCTATATCAAGCTTCCAAAAGAAACAGGCTAGCCAGCTGAAAAAGGAACTGAAATCTGGTTTTGAAGGGTAAGGTGTATCAGGTTATGGTTGTGGAGGGTGCCGTTATCAGTTACTGTTGCCGCGCGGGATTAGCCGAGCGGTCTCAGGCGCTGCAGTCATGGACTGTGCAGCTGGTCCTGGCGGAGGTTCGATTCCTCCCTCGGGCATGGGTGTGTGCGTTCGTCCTTAGGATAATTTAGGGTAAGTAGTGTGTAAGCTTAGGGACTGATGACCTTAGCAGTTAAGTCCCACAAGATTTCAAACACATTTGAACATTTTTTTGAGTTACTGTTAGTTGCACAAAACACACAAACTTTTACTTTCCTCAGAACCACTTAATTACACATTGTCTCAAAAGGATTAAATCAAAACAATACGAATGAAGGCCTGGTTAAGAAAACTTGTGCTACCTCCTGGGATGAAGGCCCTAAACCACACCCAAAACAAGAACGGCTGAAGACCTGAACACAAGTTATAAAATTGCTTCAAAGAATACACGCGGCTGAAGGCATTACTTTAAAAAATGTTTCACGTAAATACTCGGCAGAAGGCCACACACAAGACAATGAGCAACTTAGTGCTTACGGCCTCGATTACAAGAATTTCAGACAGAGCAATTTTTTTTAAAAACAAATCAATTTTCAGAATTTTAATTGAGATTTCTGAAGCCCTCATCTTGAAAATGTCTCACCTAGAAGCTCAGCTGAAGCCCACACACTAGACATTGAACAACTCAGGACTTAAGGCCTGGATAACAAGAATTTCAGATAGAACAGATCTTCAAAATTTTGTTTTAAACAAATCACTCTTCAAATTTTAATTCAAGTCAGCTGAAGGCCTTATCTTAAAATTAAAACACGCTAAATTAATAGACGGCTTAAGGCCTCCCACAGTACATCAGACCAAAATGAAAATCACAATCTAAAATCAACAGAACAGTGGTGCTCAGAAGCGTTCCGAGGGTCGTCCTGAGGAGGTAGCTCTAACGTAAGGTAGGGTGAGACAGGCAGCCAAGAGTAAGGTTAAATAATCGGATGGCAACCCAACCCAGGGACGGCTGAACCACCGACCAACAACCTAATTAATTCCCTTCCGCCCGGCCAACGGTATGACAACGGAAAACATGAGCCGAGGACGAAGATACCAGCAGCACTACGTCTTCGAATTGGCGTCTAAGAACAGCCAAAACACAATAAACACTTTTAAGAAAAAATATGAACAAACAAATTAAAGGATTTCGAACTACATGCCGCGCTGGACAGCATCAACACGGCGAGAAAAACACACTGCCATAAAACTACGCTACGACCAGGGCAGGTAATTGGGGCATTAACGGGCACAAGGCAGAAAGTACCACTGGTGCACTTCACTGATAAGTAGCAACCAATTTAATAGTTAAATACCATACAGGAAGACGGTTGCAAAATTTCACCGACTCCAACACACCATACATTGCTGCTAGCTGGAATGGCCCAGGAAGCAACAACCAATCTCAGTACCTGTCTCTAGAAGCTGCGGTCTTGAGCTGTTTCCATCCAGTTTGACTCAACCCCCAGTTCAGGTAGGCCTTTCTCTTCCATGTGGACTTTTCCTTCGAGTCTTCCACCAGCGTTAAGGCATGCGAGCCACATGTTCTGCTTTCGAAGTCTTTGGCTGCTGCTTCATTTCTGAAAAGTTGTTGTAACTTTATAAGTAATGCCCTTAGTAACATATGTAATGCATATTTCAAGACATTATGCAATTTTTAACTCTCTTTATGAAAAAGGTAGTAAGAAAGACTTCAATAATTGCCAACGAATTTATTAGAAAAAGCAATGTACTCAAGGGTAGTCTCACATTTTAGTAGAAACAATTTACTTAGCATATCACAGTTTGGATCCCAGAGGGTTTTCTCAACTGAAAATACTACTTACACTATCAACCATCAAATAATACAAGGCTTAAATAATAAAATATCGCCATTTGGTGGTTTTTGGGATCTTTCCAAAGCGTTTGATTGTGTACATCAAGTTACACTCTCAGAAAAACTCAAATTTTAGTAATTGATGGCTTCATGGACACCTGGTTTGAATTTTGCTAATCAAACAGACGGTATAAAGTTGTGCTGAATAATTCAAACGATATTGGAAAGGTAGAAAATTTTAATGACTGCAGTGAAATCAAAAAGGCTCTCCTACAAAGTTCAATTTTGGGTCCACTCCTATGCGTCACATATGTGAATGACCTACCATTTAACATTCAGAAAGCAGAATTGGAACATTTTGCAGAAATTACTATTGTTACCATAAATATCATTAGATAGAACGCAACAGATGAGATTCTTAAGGATGTTTATCAAAGAACCATGAAGTGCTTCTGTGTAAATGGACTATCCCGAAGATTTGAGAAAATACAGTATATTCAGTTGTGGACAACAAATACAGTCACATCATTGATGTGGTACATGGAAATGAGTCAGTAAATAGGGAAGAATGATACGGATATTTGGTTGTACATATTAATAGAAACTCGAACTGGAAGAAGCACACTAAGCTTCTCGAAAAGTAAAATTCATTTGGTTTTGCTCTTCATATAATTGCTAGTTTCGGAAACAAGCAAATCAACCTCGTGACATGTTTGGTATATTTCCCTTCAGTAATGTCTTATGAAATAATTTTCTGTGGTAGCTCGTCAGTTAGAAAGAAAATTATTGTTCACCCACGGCAGTCATGTAAACGTCTCTTCAACGGGTTGTTCATTTTAACTGCACCAACACAGTAATAAAATTCGCTAATGAAATTCGACATAAATAATATCACAATTAGATAAGAATAGTGATACCAAACCTACAACACAAAAAGAAAAAAAATGTCGTTTATTAACATTATTAAAGTTGTCAATGGGTCAGAAAGGAGTTGAATATACAGCAAGATTCGATGTTATTTCACACATTGTACGTCAAGAAAGTAGAAAAATTGAATCATTTGTAGTACTGAGTATAATTTATACTATATACTGGAAAAACTTTGATTATTTTCTCAGTACCATAAAATACCTCACAATAGCAAAACAAGTTTTAAAGTTAAGCTAAAATCATTTCTCCTGGACAACTCCTTCTATTCCATGGAGAGTTTTTGTTTAAAAATTGGTAGCCTGCTACTTCAAATAAATTAGTTTTTAATTGTAGTGTAATGATTAGTACTAAGAAAGTAATGTGTTCATTAATATCATCATAAATGTTAAACTTACTCGTTTCACGTTATTTCGACAAAAGAATCGTTCAAATGATTTATGTAACATGTCATTAACTAACTAAATAGCTTTCATATAGTTCCTGCTTCTTCATTTTATCTAGCCCTCCATATTTCGTACTTGTATAAAAATCTTCCTCAAGATTTTCCGTTCCAAAAATTGGAACTCTTTCATCGTCCGCTTTTGTAGTAGACAACGTCTCTGTTCCATATCACGCCACTGG
The DNA here is from genome assembly GCF_023864345.2 of Schistocerca serialis cubense. NCBI lineage: Eukaryota > Metazoa > Arthropoda > Insecta > Orthoptera > Acrididae > Schistocerca > Schistocerca serialis. The sequence goes on from NC_064645.1 coordinate 565,945,622, forward strand.
AACTCTTAGTGTGTTCGTACGTCGAGTTTGGTTTTCGTCAAGAGAGTACTGAGTGTCATTTCGTGTTTCATGCTGGAGTATACTGTGGAAGCATTAATAATTCGCTTGTTTACCTCCAGTTTCAAGTTGTTGTGGTATGTAAACTAACATCACAAGTACTTTTTTATTAATTTGCCCAAATTCAGATCTCCAACTTTCGACGGGACTGCCTGTATTGTACCTCGAGCTAGTGCCGTTTCTTCCCCCATCTCAGCATTGAATTTGATGCCAGCTTTGCTTGCATTTTGTGACACATCTCTTACTGTCTCCATCATCTCGGATTTCTGCTGTATCAGAGCTGCGATTCTGTGAACTTAGGCTAGCAGAAGTATCATTATCTTGAAATTGTTGCCTTAACCATTACTATCCATTTTTCGGATGACTTTCTCGAGAACTCTGTTAAATAGTGTTTGTGAGATAGCATTTGAATATTAGTAATAATTTCGAACGGTTTGAGCGTGCTAGGAAGTCGAAAAAGGTACTGAAAGTGTTTGTGTGACCCGATACTGGATAATGTAATAAAAAAATGGTTAAAAGACTAGCACTGCTTTGCTCTTAGACCGTATATCTAGTCTCTGGCAGTGTATTTAGAGGTATGTCGTGGCAGTGGTTTCTACATCTACATCCACACTCCGCAAGCCACCTGACGGTGTGTGGCGGAGGGTACCTTGAGTACATCTATCGGTTCTTCCTTCTATTCCAGTCTCGTATTGTTCGTGGAAAGGAGGATTGTCGGTATGCCTCTGTGTGGGCTCTAATCTCTCTGATATTATCCTCATGGTCTCTTCGCGAGATATACGTAGGAGGTAGCAATATACTGCTTGACTCCTAGGTGAAGGTATGTTCTCGAAACTTCAACAAAAGCCCATACCGATCTACTGAGCGTCTCTCCTGCAGAGTCTTCCACTGGAGTTTATCTGTCATCTCCGTAACGCTTTCGCGATTACTAAATGATCCTGTAACGAAGCGCGCTGCTCTCCGTTTGATCTTCTCGATCTCTTCTATCAACCCTACCTGGTACGGATCCCACACAGCTGAGCAGTATTCAAGCAGTGGGCGAACAAGCATACTGTAGCCTACTTCCTTTGTTTTCGGATTGGATTTCCTTGGGATTCTTCCAATGAATCTGTCCGGCATCTGCCTTACCGACGATCAACTTTATATGATCATTCCTTTTTAAATCACTCCTAATGCCTACTCCCACATAAGTTATGGAATTAACTGCTTCCAGTTGCTGACCTGCCATATTGTAGCTAAATGATAAAGGATCTTTCTTTCTATTTCTTCACAGCACATTACACTTGTCTACATTGAGATTCAATTGCCATTCCCTGCACCATGCGTCAATTCGCTGCAGATCCTCCTGCATTTCAGTACAATTTTCCATTGTTACAACCTCTCGATATACCACAGCATCATCCGCAAAAAGCCTCAGTGAACTTCCGATGTCATCCACAAGGTCGTTTATGTATATTGTGAATAGCAACGGTCCTACGACACTCCCCTGCGGCACACCTGACATCACTCTTACTTCGGAAGACTAGGAACTCTTCAATCCAATCACAGAATTGTTCTGATAGTCCATATGCTCTTACTTTGTTCATTAAACGACTGTGGGGAACTGTATCGAACGCCTTGCCGAAGTCAAGAAACGCGGCATCTACCTGGGAACCCGTGTCTAGGGCCCTCTGAGTCTCGTGGACGAATAGCACGAGCTGGGTTTCACACGATCGTCTTCTCCAAAACCCAAGCTGATTCCTACAGAGTAGATTTCTAGTCTCCAGAAAAGTCATTATACTCGAACATAATACGTGTTCCAAAATTCTACAACTGATCGACGTTAGAGAGATAGCTCTATAGTTCTGCGCAACTGTTTGACGTCCCTTCATGTGGAACCGAATAGGCGTGTGCAGAGGTGCAGCGGACGAGGCCTCAGGCACCTAGGAGGAGGAGGAGGAGGACAGGAGGCCAGGAGGGCAGGAGGAGGGGAGAGGGAGGCGTGCGCGTGTCGGCTTGGTCTGGGAGGCACGTCCGCGGCACGTGCTTCCGCCAGGTGCGTGAGCCGTGCGTGCGCTGTGCGATAGCCGCATAGCCGCGCATGCGCCTGATGGACGCATGGCCGCCTCGACGCTCTGCTGAAGGCGCCGTCAGCGCTCAGCGATCAGCGCTCGACGCTCCACACAGCTCCGTTCCCTCAATTAGACCTGCCACTTTGTTCCCAGCTAGCGTCCACACTCTGCAACCAGCACTGCAGAGCGTCCGTCAGGGAACATCCCGGTTAATCGTGCTTCCCGCCTCTGATTAACTCTGGAGGTAAACCTTATTTCTGACCATCCTAGTGAGCTGTATGCTCGTACTATCTCTATGCCCGTACTATCTTTGCGGCAACTCAAATCGCTTGATACGGGCAAGTCTTCAGGTCCAGATTGTATACCGATTAGGTTCCTTTCAGATTACGCTGATACAATAGCTCCCTACTTAGCAATCATATACAACCGCTCGCTCACCCATAGATCTGTACCTACAGACTGGAAAATTTGCGCAGGTCGCACCAGTGTTTAAGAAGGATAGTAGGAGTGATCCATCGAACTACAGACCTATATCACTGACGTCGGTTTGCAGTAGGGTTTTGGAGCATAGACTCTATTCAAACACTATGAACCACCTCGAAGGGAACGATCTACTGATACGTAATCAGCATGGTGTCAGAAAACATCGTTCTTGTGCAACGCAGCTAGTTCTGTATTCGCACGAAGTAATGGCCGCTATCGACAGGGGCTCTCAAGTTGATTCCGTATTTCTAGATTTCCGGAAAACTTTTGACACCGTTCCTCACAAGCGACTTCTAATCAAGCTGCGGACCTATGGGGTATCGTCTCCGTTGTGCGACTGGTTTCGTGATTTCCTGTCAGGAAGGTCGCAGTTCGTAGTAATAGACGGCAAATCGTCGAGTAAAACTGAAGTGATATCAGGTGTTCCCCAGGGAAGCGTCCTAGGACCTCAACTGTTCCTGATCTATATAAATGACCTGGGTGACAATCTGTGCAGTTCTCTTAGGTAGTTCGCAGACGATGCCGTAATTTACCGTCTAGTTAGGTCATCCGAAGACCAGTATCAATTGCAAAGCGATTTAGAAAAGATTGCTGTATGGTGTGGCAGGTGGCAGTTGACGCTAAATAACGAAAAGTGTGAGGTGATCCACATGAGTTCTAAAAGAAATCCGCTGGAATTCGATTACTCGATGAATAGTACAACTCTCAAGGCTGTCAATTCAACTAAGTACCTGGGTGTTAAAATTACGAACAACTTCAGTTGGAAAGGCCACATAGATAATATTGTGGGGAAGGCGAGCCAAAGGTTGCGTTTCATTGGCAGGACACTTAGAAGATGCAACAAGTCCACTAAAGAGACAGCTTACACTACACTCGTTCGTCCTCTGTTAGAATATTGCTGCGCGGTGTGGGATCCTTACCAGGTGGGATTGACGGAGGATATCGAAAGGGTGTAGAAAAGGGCAGCTCGTTTTGTATTATCACGTAATAGGGGAGAGAGTGTGGCAGATATGATACGCGAGTTGCATGGAAGTCATTAAAGCAAAGACGTTTTCGGTCGCGGCCAGATCTATTTACGAAATTTCAGTCTCCAACTTACTCCTCCGAATGCGAAAATATTTTGTTGAGCCCAACCTACATAGGTAGGAATGATCATCAAAATAAAATAAGAGAAATCAGAGCTCGAACAGAAAGGTTTAGGTGTTCGTTTTTCCCGCGTGCTGTTCGGGACTGGAATGGTAGAGAGATAGTATGATTGTGGTTCGATGAACCCTCTGCCAAGCACTTAAATGTGAATTGCAGAGTAGTCATGTAGATGTAGATGTACCCAGTTGCCATATCGTAGAAGTCCATTTACTTGGGAGTAGGGTCCGTTCTCCTCGATCAGAAGCTGAGCACCACCCGATTCCGACTGGGCGCCCTCTCATCCTCTGCCAAAGGACTCCTTTGGATAGTTCATGGTGGAACAGCGCATCGCTGTCCCAGCCGTTGCGAGTTTTCCAGGGCAGGAAACTGGTGCTAATCGTGAAACTGAATCTCAGTCGGAATCACAGTTCCAGTCCTTCCACTATGGAAAAATCTTTTGGCAGTAAAATGAAACTGGGTCCTCCATGACGCAGTCAGTCCACTAACTGCACAGCTACAGAGGTGAACACTTGGGCAGTAGCCCCGATTAAGGGCCACTATGTCCAGGTGAGTAACTCTTCTCTGGGGGATCTCTTGGCATTTACCATAGATTAGCTCTGGTTATGAAATATACGTTGTCGAGCTGGAAGTCAGATCTCGAAGCTGGAGGGATCCATAGAGACTGAATAAGAGTCCCTGACCGTTCTTTTCACTGAGATGGCGGCTTCTAAAGTTGTGTCCTCAGCGCAGAAAACAGCTCGTCAGTCGTGGGATCGTCTTCAGTGGAGGCTGCTAACCGGCCAGGGTGACCGAGCGGTTCTAGGCGCTACAGCCTGGAACCGCGCGACCGCTACGGTCGCAGGTTCGAATCCTGCCTCGGGCATGGATGTGTGTGATGTCCTTAGGTTAGTTAGGTTTAAGTAGTTCTAAGCTCTAGGACTGATGACCTCAGATGTTTAAGTCCCATAGTGCTCAGAACCATTGGAACCATTTGGAGGCTGCTATGCTATCATCTCGGTCCTGAACCTGTCTTTGTGCTTTTTTTTTTTGGGGGGGGGGATGCCACTTGCCCACGTTAGTCTCTGTATCTACAGAGGGCAAGATCTGTAGTACTGACAGTGATGGTAGGCGACACCTCTCATTAATGAATCCTGTTTGTTAATATTTTAAAATATCACTTTTTGCACTGTCCTTTACAACACTCGACGTAGCTTTCTTAATAGTTCAGTAACTTTTCTGACACTTCCAGTACAGAGTACGACATGTCCGTCCGAAACAGAGATCCGGCTCAGAAGAACACCCGAAACAGAGTGACTAGCGCAGCCGAAGTACTTCGTCTCCCAGGCGCGCCAAAGCGTCGCGAAGTTGTCTGAAGCAGTTCGGTTGTAATATCATTACTCATATGTTTCTCAAAACAGTGAAATTCAATAAACAAAAACGGTAGACTCGCAGGGAAACCATGAGAGATCGTCATACTGAAAATTGGGTTAAATACAATGAAAAGTATATACATAATTAATAAGAGGTGTTAGGCGGTTTGGTGCCTGACACCCGAATGTGCAGACCAATCAAAAGCAAGTTTAGTACAATTGGTGGTCTCTCTCACGGGACTGGTACATACTATACCATCTGCTGCTTGTACCGCCGGCCGAAGTGGCCGCGCGGTTCTGGCGCTGCAGTCTGGAACCGCGAGACCGCTACGGTCGCTGTTTCGAATCCTGCCTCGGGCATGGATGTGTGTGATGTCCTTAGGTTAGTTAGGTTTAACTATTTCTAAGTTCTAGGGGACTAATGAGCTCAGCAGTTCAGTCCCATAGTGCTCATTCATTTTTTTTTTTTTTTTTTTTTTTTTTTTTTTTTTTTTTTTTTCTGCTTGTACCTCATTCCACTAGATTAGATTAGATTTACTTTCATTCCAATTGATCCGTAGTGAGGAGGTCCTCCAGGATGTGGAACATGTCAGAAAAACAACAATACATGACAAATATTTAAACTAAAACGAATAAGCTAATGTACCATTCCACAGGTCCCAAGTGGAATGATCGTCATTTTTTAATGAACACTAAGAGTCATTTTACAAATACTATTGCACTGAATTTAAAATAAAAAAGTTTTATATTTATTTATAAGGTAAGAAACATGTAATACAACTACTGTAATACTTATTTACAATGAACACATTACTGCACTGAAATGGTGCAGAAGTTAGATTATACTTACACACACACACACACACACACACACACACACACACAAATTTTCGGTGAACACATTACTGCACTGAAATTGTGCAGAAGTTATGTTGTACTTATATACAAATCAGTTGGTTTTCCTCAGAAATTTCAGAAATTCATCAATGGAGTAGAAGGAGTTGGCCACCAATAAATCCTTTAGGCTTCTCTTAAACTGAATTTCATTGGTTGTTAAGCTTTTTATGGCTGCTGGCAAGTTATTGAAAATGTGTGTTCCTGAATAATGCACACCTTTTTGTACAAGACTAAGTGACTTTAAATCCTTGTGAAGATTATTCTTATTTCTAGTATTGATTCCATGAATTGAGCTGTCGGTTTGAAAAAGTGATATATTTTTAATGACAAATTTCATTAAGGAATAAATATATTGGGAAGCTGTAGTTAGTATCCCTAGTTCCCTAAACAGGCTTCTGCAGGATGTTCTTGAGTTCACACCACATATAATTCTTACTGCACGTTTTTGTGCCCGGAAAACTTTAGCTTGGCTTGATGAATTACCCCAGAAAATAATCCCATATGACATTATGGAATGAAAGTAAGCATAGTATGCCAGCTTTTTCATTTTTATATCCCCTATGTCTGACAAAATTCGCATTGCAAACAGAGATTTGTTAAGACGCTTCAGCAGTTCTGTGGTGTGCTCCTCCCAGTTGAATTTATTATCAAGCTGTAATCCCAAGAATTTAACACCGTCCACTTCTTCTATCTTCTTGTCATCATATGTTAGACATATACTCTTGGGACACCCCTTACAAGTTCTGAACTGCATGTAGTGTGTTTTTTCAAAGTTTAGTGACAAAGAATTGGCTAGGAACCAGTGATTAATGTCTACAAATATTTTATTGGCTGATCTTTCTAAGACTACACTTGATTTGCTATTTATTGCAATGTTTGTATCATCAGCAAACAAAACAAACTTGGCATCTGGTAATGTTACTGATGAAAGGTCATTGATATACACAAGAAAAAGTAAGGGCCCCAAAATGGAACCTTGTGGGACCCCACATGTAATTAGTTCCCAGTTGGATGATGCCTGATAGCTTGATACATGTCTCTTTCCTAATAACACCCTTTGTTTCCTGCCAGAGATATAAGATTTGAACCATTTTGCAGCATTTCCTGTTACACTATAATATTCTAGTTTACTTAAAAGGATATTGTGATTTACACAGTCAAATGCCTTTGACAGATCACAAAATATACCAGTTGCCTGCAATTTTTTGTCTAATGAATTAAGTATATTTTCACTGTAAGTGTAGATAGCCTTCTCAATATCAGAACCTTTTAGAAATCCAAACTGTGACTTTGACAGTATGTTATTTGAGATAAGATGGTTATAAAGACGACTGTACATTACTTTTTCGAAAATTTTTGAGAATGCTGGCAACAGTGAAATTGGACGGAAATTTGATGCTATTTCTTTATCTCCCTTCTTAAACAGTGGCTTAACTTCAGCATATTTCAGCCATTCGGGAAATATTCCACTGATAAACGACTGGTTACACAGATAGCTTAATATGTTACTTAGCTCAGAATCACATTCTTTAATTAACTTTGTTGATATTTCATCATACCCACTAGATGTTTTTGATTTTAAAGATTTTATGATGGACATTATTTCTGTTGGGGTAGTGAGGGTCAAATTCATATTATGGAAGTTACTTGAAATGTCTGGTCTAAGGTAATCCATAGCAGCATCTACCGAACCTGACAACCCCATCTTTTCAGTAACAGTTATAAAATGTTTGTTAAAAAGTTCTGCAACACAATACACATCTGTCACCAATGCATCATTTACTCTTAATGCTATTTGTTCCTCTTCATGTCTGGTTCTACCGGTCTCCTCCTTCACTATATCCCATATTGTCTTTATTTTGTTATCTGATATGACTATCTTTTCCTTGTAATATATTTGCTTTGACATCCGTATTACAGTCTTTAATATTTTGCAGTATTTCTTATAATGTGCTATAGCATCAACATTGGAAATGTTTCGGATTGACAGATACAGTTTTCTTTTTGTTTTACAAGATACCCCTATTCCTCGAGTAATCCATGGCTTCTTTGTAGACTTTGCTCTAACCTTGGTAAGTTTTGGGGGAAAGCAGTGTTCAAATAAGGTAAGCACTTTATTAGCAAAAATGTTATATTTTTCATTCATGCCATGAGCACTGTAAACATCAGTCCAGTGAATGTCTCTGAGGAGTGTCCTAAAATAATCAATTTTTGGCTTACTGATTACCCTCTTGAGCTCAGATTTAACAGATTTTATATCCTGTTCAGTATTAACATTTAACAGAAGGAACTGCATGTCATGGTCTGAGAGGCCATTGACTATTGGTTTTGTAATATAATTTTGTTCATTTGACTTTTCTATAAAGATATTATCAATGGCTGTTTGTGAGCAAGTGGTTATCCTAGTGGGGAACTTTACTGTGGGAATTAAGTTGAATGATAGTGTTACTAACTCAAATAGGTTCTTATTGGGAGAGTCTTTAAGGAAATCTACATTGAAATCACCAGCAACCACTATTTCTTTGTTTTTGGTTGTTAAATGGGCCAGTACAGCTTCAAGGTGGTTTACAAACAGATTAAAGTTACCTGCAGGTGCTCGATATACACTTAATATTATGAAAGATTTTTTGTGAAAATCTAATTCTGTTGCACATGCTTCCATATGCTGTTCTAGGCAAAATTTATGAATGTCTATGTTCTTAAATTTATGACAGTTCCTGATGAATGTGGCAACTCCTCCTTTCTCCATTTCTGATCTACAATAGTGAGATGCTAACCTAAACCCTGTAACACTTAAAAGTTCTATACCAGTGGTCACATGATGTTCAGAGAGGCAGATTATGTCAGCTGGGTTTGAAGACTCTAATTCATCTATGCAGATAGTTAATTCATTAATTTTATTTCTCAGTCCTCTTTTGTACCATATGCTACTTCACGTGTATCAAGCTTCATGAAGGCGAGCTTCTAGCAAAGTAAAATACTGGCTGCCACAGCCAGGAATATCACATGGCCCCTATCTTTCCTCTGTTCTCTCACTGACTTTCAACACTTCTTAAGGTTCTTGCTAGGTGTGAAAAATGCACTATCGAAATCCGATCATTCCCTTTATTAAGAAAAACGCCCTATCGTATACAATGTTTAGACTCACGAAATGCACTGGATCTGGTATCGGCACACTTTCAAATAATGTGGGCCACCAGTTACGCTGCCGCGTTTCCTACAGCCGCCACTGCGGGACCAGGGTGCTGCCACGAACGATTACGCCGCTAATAATGAGATGCATCTCCGGAGCTCCAGCGGCTGGTGAACTTACGTTATAATATTCAAGCACTGACCCCGTTTTGTGTGCTTGCCACTTCACTAACATTTACAGACTTTCTTAGTGGCCAGGGCTCGACATCTTCTGGATAGACATTGTACGGAAGAGTGACGTATTTATAAATCTTTTGTGTCTGTATATATTTCTACATTCAAATCTACTGTTAGCAATGGAAGCTGCTGCTACAGCAACTTACATATTATCATTATTATTTACTATTTGGTATTAGTTGTAGAACTAAATAATATCTGGATTCTCCATTCATGAACAGCATCTGCTTGTCATTCCTGTATCCACCAAAGATCCACACATAGTGTCAAGGAAGGCAGAGCATTAGTAACACGATGTGACGGCACAAACACTGGGTGGCTGTAGATAAACTGATAGTGTTCTGAGTGCTGCAGTGCGGGCTGTATACATACCAGGACGCTGAAACATCGTAGGTATGTTTATTAATCGGTGCACTCGCAGAATATACAGAAATATAATAGTTCCCCTTTCTGTCACCAGGTGAAAATATGGCGCTCTAAACAGTCAGAATGTGAAATGTTTCCTGTTTAGGCGTCAGTAAGCTGACTGTCGCTTGACGACGCGTATTGGTTTCTTTCTTGAAGTGACTGTTGGTGTAAAGGGTTAAGAAGTTGAAGTTCTACGTATGAAACGCAATGGCTATTGAGATTAAAGACCGCGCACTGCTGGTAAAGTTGGTTTATCGGAATGGCAGCAGTTGGAGCGATGCACTGTGGGAATATCGCCGACAGAAACAGCTGCGTAGATGCCCCATGTCAGTAATTGGGCTAAGGAATACGATCGAGAAATTAAAAAAAAAGACTAGGTGAATTAAGTGACACCGCAGGGAAAGGAAGACAGCCCATTCCCACGACTGTTCTCGATGAAGTTGCTGTAGCTGTAGCAGACTGCGCAGCACATTCCTCAAATTCTGCAGCCAGTGGTCCGGTTGTGTCAAGGGAATTGTCTCTTCCCTGGTCAAGAATTCAAAAGATTTTGCGGCGCCTTTTACCCTGGTCTCCTAACAGGGTTCAGTATGTGCACCAAATAAAGCCCAAAGATGGGCTACAGCCCCGTAACTTTGCATTTCGTTTTTTGGTACACATGAAAATGGATAACATGTGTCCAGGGAAATTTCTTTGGACGGATGAGGCACAGTTTACTTTTCACAGTGCCGGGAATGTACAGTACTGTCACATATGCGGATCTACTCCGTCATGTGTTCTGCAGGATCATCCACTGCACTCAGCTTAGGTGACTGTGTGGCGTGGTTTCACAAACTTCTTCTTTCTCGATCAGTTTTTCTTCGAGGAGATGACAGATCAGGGGCCTGCACGTTATAAGGACGCCTTTGTACAACACCTGACTCACTCTTTGCAAGAACGCAACTGTGTCCACGTCCCTATTTTTATGCGAGATGGAGTGACGCCATATGTCGCTTTCTAGGTGAAAGATTTACTTCGAGAAACCTTCGGTAACAACTGAATTACATCTAGGCAATTTCCAGGTGTGTTGCCTTCCACATTCTTCAACCTAAATCGATGTGACTTCTGCTTGTATCTGGAAGGTCGTGTCTGTCAGGGATATTCCAGATTCTCTCTGATCTGAAGGATAGTGTACGATCTGGTTACACCGGATATACTGCAGTCGACCACACTGTGTTAATGGACACAGCTGAGTCGGGAGGCCACATCCAGCGCATGTTGTAACTTATGACCACATTCTCATAAACATGCCAGAACCACTGTTTTCGTGTGTTTTACGTTCCTCCCCTTTTCCTGCACCCACACCACATTCTGATTGCTTACAGCGTCATATTTTCACCTGGTGGCAGAAAGCGGAACTCTCATTTTTACAGCAAGCTCCTGTAAGCACAGATTAATGAACATACCTACGATGTTAAGCGTCCTACGATGTATACAGCCCACACTTCACGACTCAGAACACCGTCAGTTTAATTATAACCACATGGTAGTACACAGGGTGTTCCAGGAGCAACGATCAGTATTCATGGACATGACAGAAAAGAACATCTGAAGCAAAAAATTCCACGTGGACGTACCCCGTGTTCTAAATAGTTTCTGAACTAGAAGAGATTTAATGTACATTGTTATTTATTTCCTGTATTATTCAATACATTATCATGCTTACAAGTGTACACACGTAGAACAGTTAGTAAACAAGCGTTTTACGAAGTATCAATTGAAAAGTATTTATTTTTAACACACGAATGTTAGAGAATTACCGTACAGGCCACGTTAAAGCTTTTGAACAGTTCACAATAAATTTTCGAATATCCAACGTCAGCTTCAATGCATTTCCGCAGTTTTGGGAGTACTTGTTGAGTTGCTTGTCTGACTGCACCTGCACTTCCTAATGAGGGCAGAAGCGTCTATGATGCGACCAAACAGTTCATCCCGCATATTCGCTTTGCGTTTGTACGCCTCAGACTCCATCCAGCACATAAACTAAACTCTATTGGCCTAAGGTCTAGTTATTTCGGTCGTAGTTAATTGTACTACCGTGACCAGTCCAGCAGTTAGGGAGAGTGCGGTTAAGATGTTCCCTCACACGTCTTGTCAAATGTGGAGGGTCTCCGTCATGCTGGAAGTACATTGCAGTCCGCGTGGCCAAAGGGATGACGTCAGGGGTGTTCATCAAACGAATTTTCCAAGAAAAGGAAGTAATTCTGTCCCGTCTTTGTTCTTCTAAAATAACTGGACCTGTCAACGTGTTACTGATCATGCCACGTCAAACACTGATCGAAAAACATACTTGGAAATTTTTCCACTGTGACGTGCGGATTTTCCTAGAATCATCGATGATGTGTTGTTGATTCCATTCCGTGTACTCGTGGCTTCGTTAGTGAATAGAATTAATGGAAGCAAATTGTCGTTTAACCAGATACGAAATTCAAGTAGTGTAACATCTTTGACAATGTGTAAATTGTGGACACACTGTATGTGAAATGGGTACCGTACATGTTTTCTGCATGTGATGTCCGTCATACACGTGTTCCTGGGACACTGATACGTGCTAAAAGTCACCGTGTGCTTATAGCAGGACTAGCTACAACAGTTCAACAATGTGTCGTTTATCCTGCACAGGTTGTCGAACTACACTTTGTAAGGGACATCCTCTTCTAGCATTACTTGTCCTCAACAGTAGTTGTCGATACGAGTGTTATTTTTCGAATTTTGGATAGGGCAATACTATCTCAGTTGCTTTTCTCATAACTTTCATGTAATTTTATACACAGTATGTTTTATTTAAAGCTAAAATTCATGAAAAGGAATTATTTTATAAAATATTTTAGTGCCGATATTATAATCAATAAGTACTAGTTGTGAATGTGCAGTTAAAATCTTTTTTTTCGAAAAATTTGAAATCACGAATTATTGTCATACATAAAATTGCTATTATTAATTACACAATCCTGTACTGTTTACTGTATTTCTCTCTGGATTACTTTCTGAAATAATAGTCGAAATTAATAATGTAACGCAAACTAGCAGAAATTCATTTGTTAAACAAAATTGTAAACCCTTTGGATTACTGTCGTATTTTTGTGCAAACAATGTAATTTCGGCTTTGTTAATGTGAAAAATCAAAATACTATATGATATACTAAAATGTGAGAAAATATATTTACGTAGAAAAAAATGCAGCAATAAGAATCTTCAGATTTATTAGTTCAAACCAACCGTGATGACCTGATGTTAGATTTTCAGCTTCAAGAATCAGACCCCTAGACAAGAAGAACTGGAGTCATCTCAACATGACAAGCTAAGTAAACCTGAAAGTTTACCGTAATTTTCGCTCCCCTCAAATCTTCGTAAAAGACTTCTCTTATTAATTACATGGACTGGTCATCGTTTAATGTGGACAATAGATGGAAGTAGGAAAGAGGGGGGAGATTACAATGTTCAGAAAAAAGATAGAACTAAAATAAAATATCTGTTTAATGCATTGTGCTGAAAACTCTTAAAAACACCCTACGACTAGGAATTCGACGTGTCGGAAAGCGCCGACGGTATTCTTTGACAGCAGCAGAAGCACTACAATCGCAGAAGCCCTAAACATTCACCATATCTGCATATTCTTCATTAGCGTAGATGTGTTGCATTTTAGCCAGCAAGTGTACAAACATAGTTAACCGAATCTTCTCTCTGATGGACTCTCAAGTCCTAGCCCTATTTCACTCACAACAAACAACGAATCACTGAGTTAAACGGTCTAGTTTAATGGCTGAAAGACTCCTCGAGCAAAGAGACTGAAAAGAATGAGGTAGGCTGAGGTACAATGAAAGTTCAAAGAGGTTGGTTGGGTAAGACATACTTGCGTGCCAGTGTCCAAAAACAAATTCACAGTAAATGTATTACATCTCGGAAGCCACTCGGAATAGCGCGTACGTCCATATAAAGATTTTTGGTTCACATGAACATTCCTGTCATATTCCTGGATGTTGGGACACCCAGCATAGTATTACCTAGAAAATGAAGGCCAGCTTCACACAACGATTTCTGTTAACTGGCATTGCAAAAGAAAACTGAATTTACTTGAATCTGGGTAATCACAGCAAATATCCCACCAAGCATGAAACTATGTAATGCAACGTGGCCTATAGACCCGGGCAATCCTGTGGGCATCTGGACCCAGGCTGTTATAACAGGCCTCAAATATAAGGCAGCTAATTAACACACTTTCAGTAGAATAAACAGCTGTGGCTTCGCCTCCTGCGTCACCAACGACACTTACATTTCATACTGAAAAATAATTTTTGCCACTTCAAGTATACTATTTACAGTAACTGATGCTGGTTTCGATTTAATTGTAAACTTACGAAGTTTCACCAAGTCAAAGTAGCGCTTTTACATCGTGTGATGGTATGCTGACTGTTGAGTTCAAGTCGGTACTACCGCTCCCGAATAGGAAAGTAACTGGAATCGAAAAATTGGTTAGAAAAAAACGATTGAATGCAAATTGATATAACTGACAACAGAACATTAATTAAATCACAATATTACGTGTAATACTGGCGATCTGAAAACACGCGGCACATAGAATTCCATCTCGTAAGGAAATGAAACAAAGCAAGGTCAAATCATTGACAAGTGTTTGCTAACAGCCAGTGTGACTAAATTAACTCTTCTCACTTTCGGATGAATTAATAGCAAACAGATTACGTAGCGAGGCTTGGAACATACTCCCCTTACAAAGAGAAAAAAAGGCTGTATTTTCATTTGTAGAACACGCGTCAAGATCATGAAAGTTTCAGTAACCTCGCGACATTAATCGAGAAAACAATTATGCATGGGCCTCTCGCTCGCTGTAAATGACTAGCAAAACAGTATTGTAAGTGTGCGTTTCCTCACACGATCATATTACATCTTAATCACCACACCATACAACAAACAGCACCCCGACCCATCAGACGCCAAAGCGGGTCCCACTCCAAGCATACCAGAATACAAAGTGCTTATTCAGACTCGTGACCCTGCACAACCAGCAAGGCGGGCCGTGACCTCATTGGTCGGCTCAGCCGGTACTCAAAGAATACTTTGTTAACTGCTCCGAGACTGACCCAAAGATGACTTACGTTGTTTGCAGTCGATAAAGGAGGTACAAAATTACGGCCTTACACGAAGTTTGCGGTTACTAAACGCCAAAATATTGAATAGTCGAAGTAGAAAATTAAACACAGGAAGTTGGAAATGTAACAGCCAGCTTTCGAACTGGAGTCTTTGCAGCTGATCATGTCAGCCTGTCCAGTACAGCCGGCTGGCGTGGCCGAGCGGCTCTAGGGGCTTCAGTCTGGAACCGCGCGACCGCTCCGGTCGCAGGTCGAATCCTGCCTCGGGAATGGATGTGTGTGATGTCCTTAGGTTGGTTAGGTTTAAGTAGTTCTAAGTTCTAGGGGACTGATGACCTCAGCAGTTAATTCCCATAGTGCTCAGAGCCATTTGAACCATTTGTCCAGTACAACTTCCTCCCCGTCGGAAACTTCGTAACAGCATCTTTGATCGCTTACCTGTTCCTTTGCGTAGGACAGGGAGGTAACTTGAAAGTCTTTCTGAGTCCAGTATACTCTGCAGTGAGCAGAATGAGTTGTGTGTCTTGTCATTTGTTGGAAAAGAAGTGATTTATGCGTCAAATACACGGATTGTTTGTTTTATCACTTGAGTGGAAATAAGGGGAAGGCAGTGACATTATACAGGGTGTTTATAAATGAATATCGGGGTTTTAACGCTTTATAATATTTATTATATTAGACTTACAGTTATAAATGATATGTCAAATGAAAGAGCAACTCAAACAGTTTTGCCAAGAACCTTATAAATGTTCAATGTGAGCACCATTTGTCATATGACACACATCAAGTCTATAGCCGAGTTCTTCCCAAACATTGATAAGTGTGTCTTCGGTGATTGTAGCAAAAGCTGCTTCAATCTGGTTTCTTAATTCAGGGAGGTCTGCTGATAGTGGAGGCATGTACACACGATCCTTGATAAAGCCCCAAAGGCAAAAAATCACATGGCGTTAGGTCGGGTAAACTTGGAGGCCATGCAAAGCAAGCCCTGTCATTGGGCCCCTTGCGGCCTATCCAGCGCTTGGGTACAGTGAAGTTCAACCAATCGCGTACTTCGCTATGCCAGTGAGGTGCCGCACCATCTTGCTAGAAAATGAAGTTCTCTGGCTAATCTTCTTCCAACTGAGGGAAGAGCCATTGCTCTGTGTATCAAGGTAAGAAGTGCCAGTTACAGTAGGTTCACCAAAACAGAAAAGCCCATAAATTTCCCGCCGGGATACGGCACAAAAAACAGTCACTTTAGGGGAATCTCGTTGCATTTTTACCACCTAGTGAGGATTTTCTGAGCGCCAGATGTGCACATTGTGAGTGTTAACAAGGTGAAAGGTCGATTCGTCACTGAAGACAACATAATCCAGAAAATCTTCATCGTCATGAAGCAACATTTCGTTTGCGAAGTTGGCATGTAATCCATGGTCTGCCGACTTTAGAGCCTGTAATAACAGTAAATGGTAAGGACGTAGTTGTATGCGTTTTCTTAAAATTTTCCAAACTGCCGACATTAGAACCTGTAATTCGTAACTAGCCTTCTGGAATGATTTCTTTGGTCTACAAGTGAACTACTCTCTCACTCGCTCAACAGTCTCTTCACTAACTCTTGGTCGTCCTATGCTCTTCCCTTTACAAAGGCAGCCGGTAACTTCAGATTGATGATACCATCTAAAAATGTTATTATCACTTGGAGGATCACAACCGAACTTCAGCCGGGACGCATGTTGCACAGTAACTACAGATTCGGTCTTTGCAAACTGCAAAACAGAAAACGCTTTCTGTTCATTAGCCGCCATCTTCGCTACTACCGCTGTCTAAGGGATTGCGGTAGAAACATTGCGCGCTGCGGATGCGCACTGGTGCCAAACACAACTGTTTTAGTTACTCTTTCATTTGACATATCATTTATAACTGTAAGTTTAATATAATAAATATTATAAAGCGTTAAAAGCCCGATATTTATTTATAAACACCCTTTACACCTAGAAGAGTGGGTAAGACAGCAACCATAGGCCTAAAAGTAAACAGTTGTTTGAAGACAGTTGAATTGAATTGAACTGAATTGCACTGAATTGAACTGAAAGGAGGTGGAAGCTGAGGTAGGTTGGGAGCCTCTGGCCCTCACCTGTAAACGGGACACGTCCTTCTTCAAACTGCAAAAAAAAAGTGGTTCAAATGGCTCTGAGCACTATGGGATTCAACTTCTGAGGTCATTAGTCCTCTAGAAATCAGAACTAGTTAAACCTAACTATCCTAAGGACATCACAAACATCCATGCCCGAGGCAGGATTCGAACCTGCGACCGTAGCAGTCTTGCGGTTCCAGACTGCAGCGCCTTTAACCGCACGGCCACTTCGGCCGGGTTCAATGTGCAGCAGACGTAAGTGAACACGCTTGTTTAATCTCATGTCCTCTCTGTTGAATTCCTCACAGGCTAAGAATGTGGAGTTTGAGGTGATCTCGATGTTTGCTGGGTTCATTTGAGGTAATCTCGACTCGACAGTGGCGACGCGTTAGCAATTCCGGCCTTGGGTCTGTGGGCACTAATCAGAGGTTTCACATCTGTCGGTCAGTGGCTAACAATGCTTTTCTTTTTAGGCTCCCCGCGCTTTACTTAAGATTCCTTTCTTATGTGGTAAGTTCTGAAGTGTCAGAAGTTAAAGTTCCAGTTATCGCTGAAACAACCAGTTTTTATCCACACCAATTTAATCTGACCGTGAAAACCGCTCAAAATAACCAATTTTTGGATTTTTTGCTGTTATTTCCTCTAATAAAAGTAGAAATCGAACGAAGATCGAAAATTTTTTGACCCTCTCAGTTTCAAGATACATAGAATCAAAATATAAAATTAAATAGGCAAATAAAAGAAAACTTCCTGTGTTCAACGTTCGCTGCTATTCTCGAGAAGTGGTAAAATGAAATGGAGATGAGCGTATGGCATTGTTGGCTGGGAGGCCCCATGCGGGGGAGTTCGGCCGTCGTATTGCAAGTCCTTTTTAGTTGACGCCACTTCTGTAACTTGCGGGTGAACGACGATAAAGGACACACAACACCCAGTCCCCTGCATGGATTCGAACCCCGGCCGCCTGCGTGACAGGCGGAAACGCTACCGCTACGCTACGGAGGGGGACTCGAAAAGTGGCAAGTAGCTGAATACTATAAAAATCACGATATTCTAGTACCGATTATAATATTTTGAAAATCTTCTAGAAAATCATGTTGTAATGAGTGATCATATCAGTATTAGGGCATTACGAATAGACAGTGCTACAGGGTGAAAACTGCGGTTGAAGAAGCCTGTTAGTTTGTCCGTTTCCAAGGACTAAAAGTAAATACATGAATATCATGTATACACCGGCAGCAGATCAGCTGCTTTGTATTTTTATTGTGCATTATTAACGAATTGTTGTTAAGTTTTTAATGTAATTTGTTACCATAATCTCCTTCCTCTTTTACTGTTTCATAGAGCGGTTCTAGGCTCTTCAGTCTGGAGCCGCGCAACCGCTACGGTCGCAGGTTCGAATCCTGCCTCGGGCATGGATGTGTGTGATGTCTTTAGGTTAGATAGGTTTAAGTAGTTCTAAGTTCTAGGGGACTGATGACCCCAGATGTTAAGTCCCATAGTGCTCAGAGCCATTTGAACCATTTTTTTGTTTCATAGAAATGGAAGACAAATCACTAATCTTTTAAAGTAAATTGAAATTCATTGTTTCGTCGCTTCGTAAAAATATTTCCAGATTAGGCTTGGTTACATTCTATAACACAAGATGTATACTCCGACAACAGCGACAACCTACCGTATATACCAGGTAGGTGCAAATCTTGCACACTGTAGGTACACGCGTACTTAAGCCGCGACACACGCAACAGGGACAATTCAAATTGGTTCAAATGGCTCTGAGCACTATGAGACTTAACATATGAGGTCATCAGCCCCTAGAACGAACTACTTAAGCCTAACTAACCTAAGGCAGGATTCGAACCTGCGACCTAGCGGTCGCGCGGCTCCAGACTGAAGCGCGTAGAACCGCTCGGCCACTCCGGCCGGCTAACAGGGACAGTATTGTCTCAACAATGCTATCCCAATTCTCATGCCGCGTGTTTGTTGCCCGTTTCTGTCGACATTAAACTAGCACTAATCGCTTTCCCCATTTTCAGCAATGACACACTATTTCAAAATAACGCAAATTTTACGTATAAAAAATACTACCTTTTAAAGAAAGGATTATTTGCAAACGAAAAATTTTAAGACTGTTGGTAAGGTTAATTGGTGGTCTTTTTTCCTTGGTTATTAGTAAAAAATTAAAAAACGGTTGTTATAAATGAAACCAAACAAATACCGAAAAATACCGGTTATTCGGAAGTAAAATACCGGTATCGTTTTTTACCGGTCGATTTTTCTTATCCCTAGTTCCCGGTTTAGAGATGGACTGGCTTAAACTAACCCGACAACATCCAAAACGATGTTTAGAGAAACAGGAGCATACTTGGTGCTGTAACGGCTCTCGGTGATATGGTTCCATTGCTTTGCGGAATTACAGAGGTGGGAGCGAAAGGAACAAAAAGAAAACGAACGGTAGTGTTTGGACCGAGAGGATACTACATTTTTTTAATGACGATAGATATTAAAAACTAACAGACATAAGTCAATCAGGCGAGTTACGTTTACGTGGGGCGGTAAGAATTCTAGTGAGGCGGATGTCTGGGAGTTGATGTCGGACGGAATGTGTCTCGTTCACAACGAGAACATGGCCGGCAGTCGGGGACTAGGCAGTGGAGTGAGGGAGGAGGCGGCTGCGTGCGGCGTCGGCGTCGGGCCTAGTGGCAAGTGCTGTGTACAGTGGGCGGAAATCACGTGCGGTGGACAGGCGCATGCGCACAGACCATGATTCACGCGTCCCACTGCCAGAGTGGGCGCTCCGCCAGCGCAGCCGCCAGGAGCCGCTATGCCTTCAGACCACTGGTTGCTCCTGACCCAGCCGCTGCCCTTCTTACGTATACTTAAGCCATTCATCCCAGTGATTACTGCGCCAGGCCAAAAGAGGCCAGGTGGCTGTTTACAACTCGCAATCCGTGGGCTGAGGAGTCCAACGTAAAATACTCGGCATCCAACATCTACATCTACATCTATACTCCTGACGGTGTGTGGCGGAAGGTACCTTGAGTACCTCTATCCGTTCTCTCTTCTATTTCAGTCTCGTATTACTCGTGGAAAGAAAGATTGTCGGTATGCCTCTGTGTGGACAATGTTACGACGTTGTCAAGACTAGCACAGTCTCCTCGGCGATAGAATAGTCTCTTCATCACATCCGAGAGAGCACTCATCCTAGACGGGGCAGTCAGACTGCTGTTTTTTTAACTCTTATTTCGAAAATCATAACTTTGTAACTGTGAAAGCATTAAATGAGAGTGACGTATCATTTTAAGTGTTAAAACCTGGTTTATCTAATCGTAAAAGTGTTATTGCGAAATATTGAAATTAGTATATGCAGAAGTGACAAAAGTCATCGGACACATCCTAATATCGTGTCAGACCTTCTTTTGCCCGGCATACTGCGGCAGTTCGACGTGGCATGAACTCAAAACATCGTGGAAGCCTTTGCAGAAATACTGAGGAATGCTACATCTATAGCCGTAGAATTTTAGAACATGTTTTTTGATCGCGTATCATGTCATTTCTGGAAACCCAGAATCTACTATGTAGGAATCAACATGGATTCCGGAAACAGCGATCGTGTGAGACCCAACTCGCCTTATTTGTTCATGAGACCCAGAAAATATTAGATACAGGCTCCCAGGTAGATGCTATTTTTCTTGACTTCCGGAAGGCGTTCGATACAGTTCCGCACTGTCCCCTGATAAACAAAGTAAGAGCCTACGGAATATCAGACCAGCTGTGTGGCTGGATTGAAGAGTTTTTAGCAAACAGAACACAGCATGTTGTTATCAATGGAGAGACGTCTACAGACGTTAAAGTAACCTCTGGCGTGCCACAGGGGAGTGTTATGGGACCATTGCTTTTCACAATATATATAAATGACTTAGTAGATAGTGTCGGAAGTTCCATGCGGCTTTTCGCGGATGATGCTGTAGTATACAGAGAAGTTGCTGCATTAGAAAATTGTAGCGAAATACAGGAAGATCTGCAGCGGATAGGCACTTGGTGCAGGGAGTGGCAACTGACCCTTAACATAGACAAATGTAATGTATTGCGAATACATAGAAAGAAGGATCCTTTATTGTATGATTATATGATAGCGGAACAAACACTGGTAGCAGTTACGTCTGTAAAATATCTGGGAGTATGCGTGCGGAATGATTTGAAGTGGAATGATCATATAAAATTAATTGTTGGTAAGGCGGGTACGAGATTGAGATTCATTGGGAGAGTGCTTAGAAAATGTAGTCCATCAACAAAGGAGGTGGCTTACAAAACACTCGTTCGACCTATACTTGAGTATTGCTCATTAGTGTGGGATCCGTACCAGGTCGGGTTGACGGAAGAGATAGAGAAGATCCAAAGAAGAGCGGCGCGTTTCGTTACCGGGTTCTTTGGTAACCGTGATAGCGTTACGGAGATGTTTAATAAACTCAAGTGGCAGACTCTGCAAGAGAGGCGCTCTGCATCGCGGTGTAACTTGCTCGCCAGGTTTCGAGAGGGTGCGTTTCTGGATGAGGTATCGAATATATTGCTTCCCCCTACTTATACCTCCCGAGGAGATCACGAATGTAAAATTAGAGAGATTAGAGCGCGCACGGAGGCTTTCAGACAGTCGTTCTTCCCGCGAACCATACGCGACTGGAACAGGAAAGGGAAGTAATGACAGTGGCACGTAAAGTGCCCTCCGCCACACACCGTTGGGTGGCTTGCGGAGTATCAATGTAGATGTAGATGTAGATGTAAATTGCGGAAGTGTTGCCGGTGCAGGATATTGCTCACGATTATGTCCCATAAATGTTCGACGTGGCTCATGTTGGGCAATATGGATGGCCAAATCATTCGCTCTACTTGTGCAGAATGTTTTTCAGACCAATCGCTAGTAGTTGTTACCCACTGACTCGGCGCATTGTCATCCACAGAAACTGAGTCGTTGTTTGGGAACATGAAGTCCATGAATGGCTGCAAATGATCTCCAAGTAGCGGAACATAACCATGATCCAGTAGATCACATGGAAGCACAGCCACAGCATTATGGGGACACCACCAGCTTGCACTGTGCCTTGTTGACAACTTGGGTCTATGGCTTCGTCGGGAATGTGCCACACTCTAACCCTACCATCAGGTCTTATCAAGTGAAACCTGGACTCATCTGACCATCACGGCTTTCAAGTCATGTAGAGTCCAACCGATGCGGTCACGAGCCGAGGACAAGCGCTGCAAGCAGTGTCGTGCTGTTATCAAAGGCAGTCGCGTCGGCCGACTATTGAAATGGCCCATTAACGGCAAATTTTGCCGCGCTGTCCTATCGGATACGTTCGTCGTACTCCACACACAAATTTCTGTGCTTATTTGAAGCAGTGTTGCTTGTCTGTTAGGCACTGTCAAATCTACGCAAACGCCGCTGCTCTCGGTGAAACTTCTTAATTTAAATGTGTGAATCTGTACTTAAATTGCAGAATGACTGAGAAGATGAAACTTCTACGTTATTTGATTCTGAAACAGCTGAGTAAAACTGAACGTACTGAGCCTACTTCCACTTTACTTTTTCTTATCATATCAACACTGATCCACAATATTCTAGCGCAACGCAGTCTGACTGCTCAAAAAAATTACAACCTGACTTCAATTAATTAATTCAAAAGAATGGCCCTGACAAAAAAGAAATCTCAACAATAACCTATACAACTCATTAATCACTTACCTCACAAAAATCTTCATTATGCGAACTAGTGCAATACAGTCCGTCTCGGTAGCTGAGTGGTCAGCGTGACAGACTGTCAATCATAAGGGCCAGGGTTCGATTCCCGGCTGGGTCGAAGATTTTCTCCGCTCAGGGACTGGGTGTTGTGTTGTCCTAACCATCATCATTTCATCCCCATCGACGCGCAGGTCGCCGAAGTGGCGTCAAATCGAAAGACCTGCACCAGGCGAACGTTCTACCCGACGGCAGGCCCTAGCCACACGACATTTCCGTTTACTGCAATACAGCGAGCGTCAATACTATCAGATAAATAAAAGATTGTAACTACTGAAGCCACTAACTAATAATAGGCATGTGGTTAGCAAAGGAAAGATTTTGTTGAAAACCAAATAATATATTTATTTTACCTTAATAATGTGACATCCAGTTCAAACGCGAATATAAATCGTCATTGACATCTAGTACAAAGGTATATAATCATGAACAATATTCAATCTCCAAGTCGAACACGTACAGATTATTAGCCTACTCTAACACTTCAGACCTCTACCCTCCATCAATGCTAACTTCTCACATCTAACATACATCACTGCCACCTGTTCACCTCCTACTGCCCACCAGTACTTCCATCACTGCTGGCGACTAACTTCCAACTGCCCAACAGCACTGGCGATTAACTTCCAACGAGTCCAACCAGCCACAGAGTCTCTCACAAAGAAATCGCAATCAGAGATCCAATTCAAAGCGCTACACAGCGCTGCCAACACAGAAGCAGCCCACTTACATCGGTTGTTAAGTGAAAGCCGTCGTCCACTGCGTTGGCTGCGGTCAGAGATAATGCTCGAAATTTGGTTTCTCGGTACACTCTTGATGTTATGTCCAATTTCTTGGATACTGAGGTGACTAGTAGTAATGCAGTTAATTAGCACGGTCTGAACAAGTAATACTTTATTAATTACAACAGAACTTATCTTTGCTCGCCAGGCTCGGCTACAGCTATGAAAGTGCACACATGGACTTGCGGTTCACAACACAACAAATAAGCCACAATTACTGACAAGGGAACCTCCCCATCGCGCCCCCCTCAGATTTAGTTATAAGTTGGCACAGTGGATAGGCCTTGAAAAACTGAACACAGATCAATCGAGAAAACAGGAAGAAGTTGTGTGAAACTATAAAAAAAAATAAGCAAAATATACAAACTGAGTAGTCCATGCGCAAGATATGCAACACCAAGGAGAACCTTAGCGCAGGAGTGCGTGGTCTCGTGGTTAGCGTCAGCAGCTGCGGGAGAAGAGGTCCTCGGTTCAAGTCATCCTCAAGTGAAAAGTTTACTTTTTTATTTTCGCATGGTTATGATCTGTCCGTTCGTTCATTGACGTCTCTGTTCATTGTAATAAGTTTACTGTTCACTGTAATAAGTTTAGTGTCTGTGTTTTGCGACCGCACCGCAAAACCGTGCGATTAGTAGACGAGAGGACGTGCCTCTCCAATGGGAACCGAAAACACTTGATCGCAAGGTCATAGGTCAACCGATTCCTGCACAGGAAAACACGTCTGATATATTCTGTACGACACTGGTGACGGCATGTGCGCCACATGACAGGAATATGTTGTCGACCCACCTAACTTATAGACTTGGCGAATGGGTAAAAAGATTCTTTTCCCTTGCCCGATTTAGGTTTTCTTATGGATATGATAATCACTCCCAAAAAAGTGATGAAAACGTAAGAGTTTGTCACATAAACTGAAAATAAAAAATTAAACTTTTCACTTGAGGGAAGACTTGAACCAAAGACCTCTCACTGATCAGGCTAACCACGGGACCACGGCGATCCTCAGCTCACACTCTCCTTGATGTTGCATATCTTGTGCATGGACTACTCAGTTTGTATATTTTGGTTATTTTTTCATAGTTCCACACAACTTCTTCCTGTTTTCTCGATTGATCTGTGTTCAGTTTTTCAAGGCGTATCCACTGTGTCAACTTATAACTAAATCTGAGGGGGGTGCGATGGGGAGGTTCCCTTGTGAGAGGCAAATTGATACAAGTTCAGAATGGCCGTACAGTCACTAGAAAACACAAGTTCGTAGACAGTTGTTGAAACAGTACTGACAGCGTCGAAGCGTAGGCACAGTTCACAGGAGACGGAAGTCTCTTCCCTCCCCGATAGTTGACACGGGCTGTGTCACGGCGAGCACAACGCCGTTACTCCGGCAGGAAATTCCTGTAAGTGGGCAGGATCCGACCTCTAGCACAACTGCCCCCTGGCCTCTGGCGACGCTACTTCATGGCAAAGACGCGGCGGTGGCGCCTTGGATCTACGACACGCACGGCTTCTTCCTGGTATCTCATGGTCGCAATCGTGATAGCGCTTTGCTGTACAGTGTCTTTGCGGTGGTCGATACTTCTTGCGCCGCTCTCTATACTCAACGACACCGCACTTGACACTGTGGATCTTGGAGTTATTTTTCGCCTCACAAACATTAGTATTCGCTCAATAGCAAACGCCTGATGGCCTGACATTATCAAACAATTGTAATGTAAAAGAAATGAACCGTCGCATAGCAACGACAGAATCTATTATTCTTTATGTTTGCCGCTCCTGCGCGGCGGCTGTAAATCTCTATGTATGCGTATCGATTAATTATATAAAAATATTTTTTTTTTCAAGATTAATGAGGCCTTTAGCTGTTTCTATTGAATGAAAGGCGGACGCGGACCTGCTGCGCTCCGTACTCTGTATTTTATAATTCGTGCAAAGTAGCCTGTAAATGTGCTAATTGTCTTCCCAATCAGAGAACATATAGTTTTATGCAATTAATTATGAGCAGACACCACCAAGAGGAGATTAATCTCAAGTATTGCCCTTCATGTGCAAAGCTTTTGTTAATACGCACCAGCTATTGTAACTGTAATATAAAAAGATACATAGCATTAAAAAACGTGTGTTATATATGAAGTGTGCTTATTTAGACAAATTATCCTTAAGTATCCCCATCCCCTCATTACTCGAATGTTAATAATCGAGTATCAGTTTATCTCGAGAAATTACGATCACGCTGAACGACCGAACGGAGCATTGAAGCAGGAGGAACATTATCGTTTTCCTATCATTTCTGAAATAATCCTTTTCAATTGTGTAATGCTGATTTGTTTTAAAGCCAGTAAATCTTTTGGTCCCTTAGTGACGATCCGGGTATCCGGGTATGACTGCATCGCGGTCATGAAAACGCGCGGAAATGATAGTGTTGCTTCCTACCAATCACAAATAAATTAGTCTGCTGCTCCATGTCCAAAGAATGTCAGGTATTTAATGACTTGTTACTATAAGATCATTCAATCAATCTCTGATTCTGTCGCCAAGTTACACACTGAACATCATTATATATATATATATATATATATATATATATATATATATATATATATATATATATATATAAAACACTACAGAGTATTGAATTACCGAACGATTTCGAAATGGAATGCCCCAAGCGCCTAGCAGCAATTAGCATTCCGCGTTCAAAGTCTGTTTATTCACGTAGTGCGGCCATAATCACGTCATAAAGCTTTTTCCATAAATCACCTGAATGCAAATGACATCCGCGCCATCGCACTACCGTTTTATACCTTGTGTACGCGATACTACTGCCACCTGTACATGTCCGTATCGCTATCCCATGACTTCTGTCACCTCAACGCATATAGGTAAGACAACCGAGGTATCCGGCCGAAAGATTATACCAGCAAACCATACCAGGTCTGGTGCCCACCTACGCTTGCAGTCCGTGAAATACGCAACCTAATGTAAACTATTCGGCACCCAACATCTGGGGTTACAACGATGTCATGACAGGTGCGGTCTCCATGGCGACACAAAAATCGCTTTAACATGTCACAGACTACTCTGTCTTCCTGGACGGGGCAGATGGACTGCTGTTTTTTTAAAACTTTTTTCGAAAATCTTAGCTTTGTAACTGTGAGTGCAATAAATATGTAAGACGTTTCATTTTATGTGATAATCATAAAAATCTCACTACGAAATATTAAAATTTGTGTACATACGAAATGTTATCCTGAGTCACGTTTCCCTTGCCAAGAAAAACTTGCACACACCTGTCTTATGCATAATTTGAATGAGTGTGGTATCTTCTGAACCGCAATTTGGACACCACAAGGATGTTTCTTTTCGGTAGGTTCTTTCCTTCTGGCTCTTACTGGCGTTGAAAATGCTTTGGAGACACTTGTTGGATTCGGTTTTTCACGATTATTTTTACTGCCAAAGTTGTTTTACGAATTTTCGTTTAGGCAAAACAGTATTTCAAACGTTTTACTACATTACTATCTTTTATTTACTACCTGCCTGAGGAATCAGAAATCTAGATCAATATAAGAATCTTAAACGTCTCTTTCTGAACTGGAATCAGCTGTTTCTTCTTCCGTGGCATTGAAAACATCACTATCATCGAAATTTCCCATATCGCAACTATGTTGAGCGGAAGCAGTGGATTAGCAAGTATATAGGCTGTAAACGACTCAACATATAGCAGAAATGTGCAAAGCGCTTTTGTTGAGTACAGACTGGTGAGAATTCGAAAACTACGTCGTAGAACTATGCTTCTTTTTTTTATATAATGCTGTGTAGTGTGAGCTGAAGAGATCATTCCTGATGACTTATTCTTCTAGGATGGAATGTAAGGATAAAAGAAAAACACTTTATTTATTACACCTTCAGTTGGGCTTGGGCGCTCAATGGGTCCTTTAGCCTGCTGTCTTTGGTGATGTCTATCAGCTGTGGAGGGTGAGATGTGTCTTGGCTGTTATGTGTGACTGCTTCCTCGTGTTATGACAGATTGGCTATGGGTGGGGGGGGGGGGGGTGAAACGTTACTGGCTTCGGTACTCGATACTTGTGCCGTCTTGCACGGCTTACCGTTCCTACCGATTCTAATTGTCGAACTTCGTCCCTATGGGCATCGATTTTGTCAAAATCTCGTAGAGGCTTGTCATGGACCTTCTTGTGTATAGTGGCCTCGTGGAGTGCGGTGCGGATGTCGACGTTTCTTGTCCACCATGGAGCTCCTGTGATCCATCGATAGCAAATGTTTTGGAGAGTTTGGAGTTTGTTGTAGTTGGAGACGCACGTAGTTCCCCACGGGGTGGAGCCATACAACATTGTGGGTTCCACCGTTGCCTCATACAACTGGAGTTTAGTCTTAGGGTTGAGATCCTGACTCTTCAGGAATGGGATCAATGACCTGGCCATCTTCTGGGCTGCCGTCTTCTTGTCGTGAATATGCTGTGTAAAGAGTAATTTTTTGTCAAGGTAGACACCGAGGCACTTCACTCCCGGTGACCATGGGATAAATTGATCAGCTATTTGGAGTCTGTTGTTCAGAACTGGTTTTCTCCGTGTGAACAGAACGGCTGCCGTCTTCGTCGGGTTGATCGTTATCTTATTTTGCAGCGCCCAGCGTTCCATTACAGCAAGTTGCCGTTGCATCCCAGCGATTAGCTGGTCCAAGTGTCGTCCAGTTGTCAGAAAAGCCGTATCGTCCGCATAAAAACTCGCTGTAACAAGGGGGACTGATAGGATGCCATTTATATATAAGTTGAAAAGCAGAGGCGAAAGGACAGAGCCCTGCGGAATTCCTGCGGAGATCAGTTTCATTTCGGAGTTTTTATCGTCGACTCGGACATACAGTTTACTGTCCTGCAGAAAGCTGTCTATGAGTCCAATGTAACAATCCGCAATAGGGTTAGTGCGATGCAGTTTGACCATAAGGTTGGGCCGCCACACCTTGTCGTAAGCTTTTTCGATGTCAAGGAATACACCAATCGTGAAGTGCTGCTTGTTGTATCCTTCTTGTATCCGTTCGGTGATCCGTAGAAGTTGAAGTTCGGCAGATAACTTGTCCTTGAAACCGAATTGTTCGGGTCGTATAACATCATGCGCTGTAAGGGTGTCATGGAGCCTCTTCAACAACACACTCTCGAGCACCTTGCCAAGGGTCGGCAAGAGGCTAATTGGCCGGTAACTGTTGTGTTCTGCTAAGTCTTTACCTGGCTTGGGTATTGGAACTACTCGAGCCGTCTTCCATGCCGTAGGAAAATATCCCTGCAGAAGACAGCTGTTGAACTATGCAGAGGCAATTACTTGTGCAGTCTGTGTGGCTACCAACAGAGATCTGTAGGCGCAAGTTAGCTACGAGTTTTTACACACATCACGAGCAATACTCGGGCGCCGTCCACCTGGCTAACTGCTGCTGACTTAAAATATTTGAAATTCATATGTGGTACATATCCTTATACTGTCTTTAAATCAATCTGTAGGAGCTATGCCAATTCTTTTGAAACGGATAAACTTTTCTCGTCATGGAAGAACTTCCAGATCTATCAGGCAATATCTCGAAAACCACTGAACTCATTGAAACATGGTTTTTGTTTCATCGATTGCCAAAATACTTCATTCAGCAACGAATATTTTCAAAACTTAGGATCACATATCGTTTGCTATGTGAAAGCTTCTAAAAAAGGCGTATTACAGCAGTTTTGTCACTATTTAAATCGTAATAAGTATTAATTTTGGTCTCTACGTCCTACAAGGATCTCGTAGAGAAATTGGAACTCACGTACTGAATGGATCTCTATAGTGCTTGTTACCATATCAAAAATCTGTTTTCAGTTTTCATTAGGGACAGAGCTATGGTTTTTGCTCGAAGTAGGTGAAATTTTCGCGTCCAGATAAGTTTGTTACTTGAAAATAATGCTTTCCGCTACAGAAATGGCAACACCCAAATGTCAGTAGTGGCTATAGGAATCTGGTGTCACAATGGCAGCTAGCGGGTTACCCGTACGAAGATATCACTTTTGAGGACGTTCCTTATATGGTACTAATGTGATTTCTGGCGCAAATCATAACCCTTATATCACTAAAGAGGAGCCTTCTCAGAGTTCAGTGTAAAACAGCTATATGGGAACATTAAGCACTCCCCTTATGTTAATGACACTACGTCGTGTTGTTGTTGTCTCCAGTCCAGACGGTGGTTTGATTAAACTCTCCATGCTGGTCAATCGCGTGGGAGCTTCTTCATCTCTACATAGCTACTGAACCTACATTCATATGAATCTGGTTACTGTGGTCAGCCGGCCGGTGTGGCCGAGCGGTTCTAGGCACTTCAGTCTGCAACCGCGCGACCGCTACAATCGCAGGTTCGAATCCTACCTCGGGCATGGATTTATCTGATGTTCTTAGGTTAGTTAGGTTTAAGTAGTTCTAAGTTCTAGGGGACTGATCACCCCAGATGTTAAGTCCCGTAGTGCTCAGAGCCATTTGAACCATTTTTACTGCGGTCACGCCTTCGTTTCGTCCTTTACTTCGTACCCCCATACTTCCCTCACCTACCAAACTGATATTCATTGATGTCTCAGAATGGGTTTCATCAACATATCTTTCTTTTAGTAAGGTTTTGTCATGGAGCTCTTTTCCCCCAATCCCATCCAGTAACTCTTAATTACATACCCTATATACCCACGTAACCTTCAGCATTCTTCTGTAGCACCACATTTCAAAAGCTTCTGTTCGCTTCTTGTCTGTACTGTTACCTTTCATGTTTAACTTCCATATAAGACAACATTTCAAATGTTATCTGGCGAATTTTTCTAACTCTGTGGCCACGGAATTGTGCTTTTTGGTGTCTCCGCGGTTGTATGGGTGAATATGTGCTAGAGAAAGAGCTAATGCTGAAAAGGTACACTGGATGCTGCTTCTTGTTACGTGTTTCTGTGCTCCACGCATCGACTCGCTACATGCGAGTGCTTTGCCTTTCTTTCATTTTACATGCTGCTCCATTCAGAAATTTCCATTATTGCTAAATGTACTTCTACTGGTTTTAGTATCTCATTAGTAGCCTAATTACTTCGGCGTCACTGCACCAGTTCCTCTACCTTTCTTGTGCGTGATTTATATTTACTGTTCATGTTTGTAAAGGTCCATCTTCGAGTCACCGTCCGTCACTCAATTTTAATCTTCTAGGAAGTTACTTTTACTTTTTTTTGTCTTACGACCTGATTTTAAAACACTGTCCATTCCTTGCTGCACTGTATTTTATTTCTCCCAGACACTTTTCCACTTTTTTCACTGATAGTGCATCACAACAATGAGGGAAAAACAAGATGAAAAGTGGCAAGATAAAAATTCGGAACGTAAAAACATGCTTATGTTTCGTGAATAGAGCTGTACTGCGGCCTCGAGCATGTGACCAGATGAGAGGAAACGCAGATACCAACTAAAAACTCAAAGAACTATATGTAATCACTTGTTTACATAAAAATCGAGTGTGAACTGTTTTGTAATCTAGAAATAACACATATTAAAATAAAACTGTATAATTATAGATCCACTGATGATCCCTTATAGACAAAAACGGTGAAACGCGTCTGGGAAAAATAAAATATAGTACAGGGAAGAAAGGCTTGCTACGGAGGATGGCCACTGCCTATTCCGTTTATCTGGTGTTCCAAGTCCTTTATCGACTCTGATAGAATTACAGTGTTAGCGATGAAGCAGAAAGTTTTTATTTCTTCTGCATTAATTGAAATTTCTTTTCCAGATTTCTCCTTCATTTCCTTTACTCTTGGCTCAGTCTGTAGATTCAGTAACATGGAGTCACGTGTATTCTAATCAACAAATTCTGTAATTCTTGATCTGCCTTTCTGTAATCTGTCTTCTAAGATAAGTTGTAGAATTAGTATTGCCTTCGCGTGCTCGTACATTTCTCCTGGTCTGATCTTCAGCCTGGTCGTCTTCTGCCAATCGCGCATTTTTCTATAAATAATATGCTAGTATTTTTAAACAGTGACTTTATCAAATTACTGTTCGGTAGCTGTCACGCTTGTCAGAATCTGACCTTTTTGTTGTAGGGATTATTACGTTGTTCCAAAAGTATGTGTGTCTTTCGTCTGTCTCAAATATCCAGCATGCGAGGAGCGAGTTTTCTGGTCATGATTGGTTCTCCCAACAGTCGTAATAGTGCTGAGGGAGTGTCGTCCATTCCAGGTGCACCGTTTCGACTTAGATCTATCAATGCTCCGTCAAATTCTTCTTGCAGTGTGATATCACGAATCTTACATTCGTCAGCTTCATCTTTCCTTTCCATAATATTGTATTCAACTTTATTTCCCTCACAGAGCTATATAGTCCATAAATATTTCAGCCCACTACCCTTGCTTAGTTCTGACTTCCAATCTGAGCTCTTGAATTTCATACAATTGCTTCTCTTCTTCTCGTAAAGTTTCTTTAATTTTTTTAAGTAGTTCTAAGTTCTATGCGACTGCTGACCTCAGATGCTATGTCCCATAGCGTTCACAGCCATTTCAACCATTTGGACCTCACTAATTCACAATGTATCTAGCTTCAACCTATCCACGTCTGTTGCAATTTTCTATTACCTACCCGCCTACACACACAAATGCATGTCAGAGAGTAGTTAGTACGGTACTATATGCCAAGCTTTCTTCCCTTTCTAATCTTGTATGGACCGTGGGAAGAATGATTGCTTAAATGTTTATGTGCGTGTTGTGATTAGCGTATTATTGTCTTCAGTATTAATAAGAAGTGAGATATTTTTGACAATAGAAAACTGAATGAGCTGGGTTTTTCAAAGTTTAAAACTAGTCTACTTGCACAAACCTAGTTAGTAAGTTCGAGGAAAATATATTCACAATATTCTGTATTGATGCTTCTTTGCCTGATTCACAACGACACTTATTCGTCTGGAAACCGAACTAATTATACATCCTGATTTAAAAAAAAAGTGTAAATCAAGCATGAAACAAGAAGAGTAGTAGCCCAATTTTCGAATCCTGTGGGAATCTCGCAGTAATTTCTTCTCTTGCAAATGACTTCGCGTCCCTCTTTGTATTATTCGAACAACGCAGATTAACTTCCTGCATTTGTTTCTAAAATAAAAAAGAAGCCGAACGTGTGCTGAACTATTCCAATTTTCTTAGCATCACGGAAGTAAGAATAACTGAAACATTTACAAGATAATTATTCCATTAACTCTTAACTTCTCCAACAGAATATTGTGATTACCAGAATCAAAGGCCTTCGATAGGTTACAGAAGAGCACAGCTGTTGATATTTTATGATTTAGTGATTTTAGTGTGAGTGCAACAAATGAAAAAATAGCTGTCTCAGTCAAGTGGTCCTTTTAATGTTCAAACTGTGGACATCCAAGTATTCCAGGAGGTAGATGACAATCACGGAGAACGTCCCCTGCTTTAATGTTTTAGAAAATGATGTAACGAGTGACACTAGGATCTGAACCGATCTTACGCTTACCCAGGTATTTCTGAACGAGAACGACAGCACTATCCTTGCAAATTCCCAGTATCTTTGAGACCTTCTCAGCGGTTGACACCGGTCTTATGGCAGCACCTGTCACTCTACATCATCGCCGTCTGTCGTTATTGGTCTTGACTGACAGTCGACACTCACTGCGTGTGGTTAGCTGCAGCTGCCAAATCTTCTCCAAGTTAGAGCTCAGATGCTATGCAGTGTTTCTCGACTTCTCTTCTTGGTTCACTTGCGTATGCTCGTACCTTTTGGCACGCACTGTCATTTCAGGTCACCAGGCAAGACACACTCTAAGACAAAGAAACGACACACCTCGAAGGAATTATCCGAATGGGTCGGAAATCGGTAGATATGAAACACACGTGCAGACAAACAAATGATTTCAATTTCAGAAAAAATTGATGCTTTAGTCAAGAGTAAGAGCTTCACAAATTGAGCACGCCAATAACGCATCGGTGCTCCCCTGGCCCTAATACAAGCAGTTATTCGGCATAGCATTGATTGACAGGCTTGTTGAATGTTCTCCTGAGGGATATTGTGTCAAATTGTGTCCATTTGCCGATTCATATGGTCAAATTCCGAGCTGGTTGGAGAACCCTGCCGATAATGCTCCAAACCTTCCCTGTTGCGAAGAGAGGCGGCGAACTTGCTGGCTGAGGTAGGATTTGGCAAGAACGAAGAAAAGCAGTAGAAAATCTCGCCGTGTGCGGGCGTGAATTACCTTGCTGAAATGTAAGCGAAGGATGACTGTGCGTGAAGGGCACCAAAACTGGGCATAGAATATCGTCGACATACCGCTATGCTGCAAGTGGGCCGCGAATGGCAAGGAAATGGAATGACACGCCAGACCATCACTTATGTTTGTCAAGCCGTATGCGGAGCGACGGTCAGGCTGGTATTGCACCGCCGTCCAGGGCAGCTCCAGACACGTCTTGGCTCCTCATCGGAGCTCAGTTCGGAGCGAGAATAGTCATTGAAGACGACTCTACTCCAGTCAATGAGAATCCAGGCTGAGGTGGTACATCGACGATATTCTACACACCGTCTTGATGCTCTTCATGACAAGGCATCTTGGGCTTACGTTTCAGTAAGATAACGCGCGCACGCACGCGGTAGGAGTGCCTACTAATTGTCTTCGTATTTATCAAGCCCTTGGACGGCCAGCAAAGTCGCCGGGTTTCTCCTCAATTAAAAAGGTTTGAAGCCATATAGGCAGGGCTCTCCAAGCAGCTAAAGATTTTGACGAACTAACGCGCCAAATGGACAGAATCTGACAGTATCCCTCAGGAGGACATTCATTAACTCCAGGACATTCATTAACTCCATCAATCAATGCTAAGCCGAACAGCTGCTTCATGAATTCAGGGGTGGACCAATACTTTACTGACTTACTCAATTTGTGAAACTCTTCCTCTTGAATAAAGCATCCAATTTTTTCTGAAATTGTAATCATCTGTTTATGTGTACATGTACGTTGCACATACCAAATTCCGTTCCACTCGGGTAATTCCTTCAAGTACGTAGTTAGTTTTGTCTTAGAGTGTATTAATCATATACTTAAAACAGCACACTGTCGGTTTGGAGCGGTGTAGACGATGCAGAATTGGTACCTGGCACCCATGTGACCCAACACCGGTGACGCAGCTCATAGCAGTGAAGTGGTGCTTATGTGCCAGCTTGTTGCATGGCGTCAGCGAAGTAAGATGGATCGTCATGGAGACGTCCTCGTGACCACACCATGAATTTAGTTGCCCGATTTCTTGTTGTATCAGCGTGAACTGTCCAACATGTCTACAAGGAATGGTGTACCACCCGCAGCCATGTAACACGCCATAACAACAGACAGAGGACAGAGACGAGCGTCAGGTCTTGACAATGACAGCCCGTTTCAAATTACTGCTGCCCATTAGTGCACCTCCATTTCAACCAGTTCTCGAGACAACATTGCGAACAGTAGATATTTGGAGTGCGCTACCGTAACGGCAAATAAGACTGCACCTCATCGATAGCCTAAACAATACAGCAACTGGAAAGTAGATGACTGCACTTTTCAAACATTGCACCAACTGCCCAATGAGGCGTCTACCCGCAGTATATCGAGAGTGTAGTTCACGCTGGCGCTTCTTCTGTGTTGGTTTGGGGATTTATTTCGTACCAGTGACTTGGTATCACACTTTCAGGGTTCCGTGAACGTGAAATGTAATTTTTGTTTCAACATTTTCCGTGACCAATTGTTGCCCTTTTTTGTACAGCTTCATGATTTCTGTGCTACGGACACGGCAATCTTCCAAGATGACAACACCGTGTTCACAAGCCAGCACACATACGTTTCTGGTTTGACGAACACTCACACAACCTGTCACAAGTCGACAGGCCTACTACGAACCAAGATTTAATCCTATAGAATACGTCTGGGTCTATTTGCAACTGAGGGTGAACAGTAGAAATCAGCATCCCGACTACTGAAGTCAGGAAAGTCATGGGATACTGGTATGCACATATACAAACGGTAATAGTATTGTTTACTTTGGTATACAAGGGCAGTGCATTGACGTAGCTGTTATTTGTACTCAGGTGATTCATGTGATAAGGTTTTTCGTCGTGATTATGAGGGCAGGAAGGGGATCAACAGATTTTCAGCGTGGGATGGTAGATGGAGTTGGATGCGAAGGACCACTCATCTCGGATATCGTTAGGGAATTCAATATTCCGAGATCCGCAGTGTCGAGAGTAGCCGAGAATACCAAATATCCAACATTACCTCTCACCATGGACTACACAGTGGCCGACAGCCTTCATTTAACGGCGTAGAGCAGCGCCGATTGCGTAGAGTTGTCAGTGCTAAGGAACAAGGAGCACAGCGTGAAATAAACGTAGAAATAAATGTGGGATGTACCACGAATGTATGCGGTAAGACAGTGCGCCGAAAGTTGGCATTAACGGGCCATGGCAGCAGAAGACCGACACGAGTGCCTTCGCTGACAGTCCGACATCGCCTACAGCGCCTCGCCTGGGTTTGTGATCATATCGGTTGGACGCTACCAGAGCCTGGTAAGAAATGATGGTAGGGATCGAGTGTAGCGCAGACCTCCTGAAGCGATGGACCCCAGTTGTCAATAAAGGGTATATGCAAGCTAGTGGGGACTCCATAGTGCTGTGGGCTGTGTTTTCATGGAATGGACTGGGTCCTCTGGCCCAACTGAACAGCTCATTGGCTGGAAATGGTTATGTTCGGTTTCTTGGAGACCATTTGCAGCCATTCATGGACTTCATGTTCCCAGACAACGATGCAATAAGTAAGGATACTAATTCGCCATGTCACCAGACCACAGCTGTTCACGATAGGTCTGAAGAGCATTGTGGACAGCTCGAGCGAATGGTTTGGCAACCCAGATAGCCCGACATAAATGCCATAGTACATTTATGGGATATAATCGAGAGGCCAGTTCGTGAGCTAAATCCTGCATAGGCAAGCCTTTAGCAATTTTGGACGGCTATAGAGGCACCATGGTTCATTATTTCTTCAGGGGACTTCCGACGAGTTGTGAGTTGCTACACTACGCCGGGCAAAAGGAGACCCGACGCGATATTACACTACTGGGCAGTCAAATTGCTACACCAAAAAGAAATGCAGATGATAAACGGGTAATCATTGGACAAATATATTATACTAGAACTGACATGTGATTACATTTTCACGCAATTTGGATGCATAGATCCTGAGAAATCAGTACCCAAAACAACCACCTCTGGCCGTAATAACGGCCTTGATACACCTGGGCATTCAGTCAAACAGAGATTGGCTGGCGTGTACAGGTACAGCTACCCATGCAGCTTCAATACGATACCATACTTCATCAACAGTAGTGACTGGTGTATTGTGACGAGCCAGTTGCACAGCCACCATTGACCAGACGTTTTGGTGAAAGATCTGGAGAATGTGCTGGCCAGGGTAGCAGTCGAACATTTTCTGTATCCAGAAAGGCCCGTACAGGACCTGCAACATGCGGTCGTGCATTATCCTGCTGAAATGTAAGGTTTCGCGGGGATCGAATGAAGGGTAGAGTCAAGGGTCGTAACACATCTGAAATGTAACATCCACTGTTCAAAGTGTCATCAGTGTGAACAAGAGGTGACCGAGACATGTAACCAATGGCAACCCATACCATCACGCCGGGTGATACGCCAGTATGGCGATGACGAATACACGCTTCCAATGTGCGTTCACCGCGATGTCGCCAAACACGGATACGACCATCATGATGCTGCAAACAGAACCTGGATTCATCTGAAAAATCATTCGTGCGCCCAGGTTCGTCTTTGAGTACACCATCGCAGGCGCTCCCGTCTGTGATGCAGCGTCAAGGGTAACCGCAGCCATGGTCTCCGAGCTGATAGTCCATGCTGCTTAAAACGTCGTCGAACAGTTCGTCCAGATGATTTTTGTCTTGCAAACTCCCGCATCTGTTGACTCAGGGATCGAGACGTGGCTGCACGATCCGTTACAGCCATGCGGATCAGATACCTGTCATCTCGACTGCTAGTGATACGAGGCCGTTGGAATCCAGCACGGTGTTCCGTATTACTCTCCTGAACCCACCGAATCCATATTCTGCTTACAGTCATTGAATCTCGACCAACACGAGTAGCAATGTCGCGTTATGATAAACCGCAATCGCGATAGGCTACAATCCGACCTTTATCAAAGTCGAAAACATGATGGTACGGCATTTCTCCTCCTTACACGAGGCATCACAACAACGTTTCACCAGGCAACGCCGGTCAACTGCTGTTTGTGTATGAGAAATTGGTTGGAAACTTTCCTCATGTCAGCACGTTGTAGGTGACGCCACCGGCGCCAACCTTGTGTGAATGCTCTGAAAATCCATTTGCATATCACAGCATCTTCTTCCTGTCGGCTAAATTTCACGTCTGTAGTCGTGGTGCAGCAATTTCAATGGCCAGTGGTGTAGTAATTGTCCCATGACTTTTGCCACGTCAGTGTGTGGTAGCTGTACGTGATCTAATGGCTTCAGCTGCATCGGGCGTACACGAGGAAACTAGTGGAGTCTCCTACTCGTCACACTGAGGTCATTATTGTTATCGTCACATTAACAGCGTGTCTACAGAAGGGTGACTAAATATTTGCCCAGTGCGCTACTTTAATTTTCGTAAGGAGGTTGTTAAGTACGTGAGACACTTGACACCCACACGGTCCACCACGGAAAATAAAAGGGAGTGAGCGAGAGGCGCGGCCCGCGGCGTTAAGTGGTTCCTGCCGCTCCACCTGCTGCTCCGGCGCTGCCCGCCGCCGGCAAATTACGCCTCATTACGCTCCCCGACACCCCGGCGGGTAATTCGCCCCTCGCTGGCGCTTTTAATACTCGCCGCGTCCGTCTGGCAGCAAAGTAATTCCCGGCCGCGCCGCGGGCAGGCGGCATGCGCGTGTCCAACGCTTCTCGGAAAGCCGCCATAACGAGCGGTGTGCGCGCTTGGGAGGCGTCCGGCCGCCACATTACCCCGTAATGGCATCCGTCGCCTGGCACCGCCGTGTATACTGCCGGACAACAGGTGGGGCGTGCGGGAGTTACGAGCCGGCGCCGCCATACAAGGACGGGAACTCACTGTTGCACAGGAGTGGAGTGAATTAGAAAAATGCTCTCACTACGACATGTCTTCGTCGTTTAGATCAGCGCACATCATCCACATTTTTTTCCAGACAGCAAAATCGGTCTCATAAGTATCTCATCAGAACCTTTAACGAGGAAACATATGAATACATCATGGATCGGACA
Source organism: Schistocerca serialis cubense (assembly GCF_023864345.2). NCBI lineage: Eukaryota > Metazoa > Arthropoda > Insecta > Orthoptera > Acrididae > Schistocerca > Schistocerca serialis. Next base: position 565,984,534 of record NC_064645.1, read on the forward strand.
GATACGTTCCTCTGTTATGCCAGCGTCGCCTGGATCTCCGCCCCCACCCGCTTTTACAAGGCCCTCCAAATCCTTGAACGCCATGCGCTCCGCCTTGCCTTCCGTATCCGCCTTCCTTCCCCCACACGGCTCCTGTATGAACTGATCCCCTTCCCCCACGTCCTCTTGTTCCTCCAACATCTCCGCATCCTTTACATTGTTCGCCAGGTTGATCCCCCCCACCCTCTGGTTTCCTCCTTCCTCTCCACCCCCCGCCCGTTGCCGCGCCTCTATCGCTGTATCCCTCCCTCTCTCCACCTCCACACCCTCCATCTCCTTCATCAGGGCAATTTCCAATGCCTCCCCCTCCCGGATGACGAACTTCACTGTGACATCTACCCTTCCTTCCAACTATAACCTCGCCTTCATCCCCCCCCCCCCCCCCCCCCAGGGCCCCCTTCTCCTCTTTCCTCCTTCTCCCAGAGCGGATTTTCCTCCATCCCCCCCTCCCCTGAGACCCTGCACCCCATACTTGCCTCTCTCCTTCCCACATCCCTCCCTACCTGGCCCTCTTCCGCGCGCCCCCCGTTCCCCTCCCTCATCTCTTCCCCTCCCTCCCTTCTTCAGGTCTCCCTCCTCTCCTAGAACCTGGCAGATCCTCTGTATTGATCATCATCAGTGTGCCACATCAGTGTTGTGTTTAGTGCTGTTTCTCGTGTGGGTCAAGAGGTGTGATTTTAATTGTGTACTGCCTTGAGGTTCGCCGTCAGTGTTACGTTATGTGCTATGGCATCCGTCAACACCTTTATGCTCCAGTCATACTGTGCCTTGTGTTCTTTTAATCGTCGCAGTGTGAGGCTTTTTGTGTGTGCTACTTTTAAACAGTTTTTTTATCTCCATTTTACAGTCACCCCGTTTTTTTGTCTATTGCCTTCCATGATGTTCTCCCTTTTTTATATCTATGTTCGCCTTCTTCTCTCCTTTGCTGTTTTTAAATGTCTTCTATTGTTTTGTTCTATGTCTTTCGGCTGAAGAGCAGCGCATATGCTGCTGCCAGCCCGCCCCGATGGGGAATTGAAATACAATAAAGAAAAAAAAAAAAGAAAGACAGATACGTCACTAAACGGCGCCCTACACTCTACAACAACATCTCCATCGGGTGCGTCCGGGGGACTGTGGGCCCAGGCTACCAAGTATCTCGGGGTCTGGTTGGATAAGAAACTTTTCTTCCACCCCCAAGCAGAATACGTCACCCATAAAGGGTTAAAGTTGACAAAGGTTTTGCAACCGCTCTTCTCCAGCCCAGAGCTGAATTTAGACACCAAGCTCCGTTGTTCTACCCTCACTAACATGGTTCCTCCGCGTGGGCCACGATTAGTAAGTCCCGGATGCTGACGCTCCAGCGCCTACAGAATAACGATCTCAGGTGGAGTCTTCACGCCCCTCCGCTCACCTGGATTGTCACTCTGCATGAGGAGACAAGTAAAGCCCTTCTCAAGACGACCATTCGCCGTAAGGCTCGCCAACTATACAGTAAAGTGGACGCCCTCCGTGACACGGTCGCAGATCTACAAACCATCGGCACCACAGTTCCGAGGCTCTGGCACCGACACCCTGTTCCGCTCACCATCCTGGAGGACTCGGATTCGGGCTATGACTGACGATAGGCCCAATACGACCACGTTTTTCTGTCCGTTTTCGTACAGTCACTAGCAGTGGCCTGTTCTCGTCTAAGCACTTTTTTTTTTTGCCATAGAGTTGGCGCATTACTGCACCCCTCCTCTGTACTTCCAGCGCCGGAGGGTGGCACGGAACTTAAAGTTTCACCGCCACACCTTCAACGTGCTATGCTCGGCTGTTATTCAGCTGTTGCTTTGAGTCCCCTCTCACTTGTCCACCGAGACAGTTGGACCGGATCTGAGCCGGTGACGCTGTGTATTAGAAAACTGTCAAAAAAAAAAAAAAAGATACGTGTACAGGTTCCTTATAATTAAACTTTCTCTATTTGCGCCAGAGTGGACGGAAATCTGTTTACCATCTAGGTACGCAATTGTATAGGGACGTCATATGTAACTTGAAAGGGGGGGGGGGGAGAAAGGAAAGGAATTATTGATGTCAGCTGCATCAGCGGGACATTATGCGGAATTAGCAGCTGCGAATGAAAATGTATGTCGGACGGGGATTCGAACTCAGGGTCTCGTGATTACTAGGCAGGTGCGTTAACCACTGCGCCATCCGGGACACATTGTTATGGCAACTGCGTGGACTATCTCAGCACGCCTCACGGGCGACCCAGATTCGCACCGAGCGCCACCTGTCTGCTGTCCTTGTCCCTTTCCTCCATATTCTCTTTTCCGAGGTTCCCACAGTAGGTCGAACGTACTTGCGCATCTGCGCTCAAGAAGGTGGATTCATTGCCCATGTCCGAAAGAACAGAGACCATGCTTTTATATAATTTACAGGAATGACTTTCACACTGTGCGCTGCAATATTTGCATTGTTAGTAATGTTAGTATCATGAACTGTCGTTAGGTGTCGGTACTGGTACGGAAACGTAGGACTGAAATACAACCATCAGTGTGAGCTACTGTTGTAGCCAGGAAACATGGGTTTGGACAAGGTGAGCACGGATTTACTCGTAAAGCCGGTTTTTTTTTCCAAAATAACAGCAATAATTTGCAGCTTTTCGAGAGAGTCGACGCATTAAAGGAATGCGGACAGTTTATCTTTCCGTACCACGGTTGAAAACATTATTTTCGGAAATTTAAATTAACTGGCGATTTGGATGAGGCCGTCGTTCAATTGCGCCACAAATCGTTGAAGAAGTTGCTGTTGCCATTGCTGAGAGCTCTGGAAGCAATATGCGATCTTCAAGCTGTGTCACGAGAGTTAGAAGTTCCACAGGCCGTCGTTCGAAAATTTCTGCGAACAGTTGTGAAATGGTACCGTTACAAACATCTTTTAATTATTGCTGGCTTTTGGTACATGTCCATATAGCAATCTCAACAGTGAACTGTCAGTTATGAGGCTGGCCGCTGTGGCCGAGCGGTTCTAGGCGCTTCAGTCCGGAACCGCGCTGCTGCTACAGTCGCAGGTTCGAATTGTGCCTCGGGCATGGATGTGTACAATGTCCTTAGGTTGGTTAGGTTTAAGTAGTTCTAAGTCTAGGGGACTGATGACCTCAGATGTTAAGTCCCATAATGCTTAGAGTCACTTGAACCATCTGTCAGTTATGATGATACGAACGTATGGAGATCACAACTCAGTCCCGGAGAGGCGAAAACCTCCGAACCGTTCGGGATTGAATTTGGGACCCTTGGGTTAGCAATACGACGCGCTGACCGAGCATCTGCCAAGACGGACATTCTTAAAAACTTCTGATTATTCACCATCTTTAGCCACACGACACATACATTCGAGAAGACTTTGGTTTTATGTTCCTTTCAAGGGCTGAAGTTGACGACATGTGGCACTGGAATATTTTCTGGAGTCATGAAGTACATCTGACGCTCGACGGAGCAAAAAAATGGTTCAAATGGCTCTGAGCACTATGGGACTTAACATCTGTGGTCATCAGTCCGCTAGAACGTAGAACTACTTAAACCTAACTAACCTAAGGACATCACACACATCCATGCCCGAGGCAGGATTCGAACCTGCGACCGTAGCAGTCGCGCGGTTCGGGACTGAGCACCTAGAACCGCTAGACCACCGCGGCCGGCTCGACGGAGCAGTTAACACACAGTTCTCGCATGTGGAAGTCGTCATCGCCAATCAACGTTAACGAAGTTCCCTCGCAACTGTGAGGTGTGGTTCACGGCACAGTTCATGACTGATCCATTTTTCTTTGAGGGATTCGAACCCCAAGGACCCAGGACGTGCAGCGTGAACGGCACAGGTTACTGTGATCTGCTTTGGCAATAGGTGATGCCTGCTCTGCGGGAGAGCGGTGCTTTGGACTCTCCTGCTTTGAGGCACGATGCAGCTCCGTCACACGTTGCTGGTGAGATCACTCGGTTACTCTGTAACACAGTTGGAAAAACGGAATCATTGGCCGATCGTTCCTAGCTGCGTTGTCGCCAAATTACTGGATTTGAACCCTTGTGATTTGTAGCTGTGGAGTTACCTGAAGGCCTTAAGGACAGAGTTTATTAACTGCGCACTAACGGACTCGAGAGGATGAACATGAGTATAGCGAGAGAGGTAGCCAAAATCTCACCTGAGATGTTTCGGCAGCAGTGGAGCAATCTCTAGTGTGTTTCCAGGCTGTCGTGGAGGGAGATGGTAGTTACTTTGAGCTACGTTTGTAATCTCGAACGTAAGCGTGGCGCGCAATTAACAAACTTTATCCTCTTATGTGGAAATTAAAATGTGTTTCTTTTAATTGTTTTATACGTTACCTCTCTACCACATATCCTCACGAAAGTTTTCACAAAGTTTCGTTGTCGTAAGATTACTCCTTTTTTTATGGGGGCCCCCTACCGTAGCGAAAGTTTAATTATAACCACGTTTTACTCTTTTTTCACCACACTTCTAGTCTACTAAGTCATTGTTACAAAACACTGACACTACTCAATTGCAAAATAATGGAAGAAAATGATAGAAGGTGAGCTAAGGGACGCTTCGGAGAAATGTAGGAACACGCGAGGCAATCTTGACCCTAAGACTTACCTTGGAAGATAGGCTAAAGAAAGGTGAACTTACATTAACATCGGTCCGCCCGGTTAGCCGTTCGGTCAAACGTACGGCTTTCCGGGCGGGAAGGAACGCCTGGTCCCCGGCACGAATCTGCCCGGCGGACTTGTGTCGAGGTCCGGTGAGCAGGCCAGTCTGTGGATAGGTTTAAGGTGGTTTTCCGTCTGCCTCGGCGAATGCGGGCTGGTTCCCCTTATTCCGTCTCAGCTACACTATGTCGGCGACTGCTGCGCAAACAAGTTCTCCACGTACGCGTACACCACCATTACTCCACCACGCAAACATAGGAGTTACACTCGTCTGGTGTGAGACGTTCCCTGTGGGGGGGGGGGGGGGGGGGTCCACCGGGGGCCGAAACGCACAATAACCCTGGGTTCGGTGTGGGGCGGCGGAGGGGTGAAGTGGACTGCGGTAGTCGTCGTGGGGTTGTGGACCACTGCGGCTGCGGCGGGGACGGAGCCTCTCCGTCGTTTCTAGGCCCCCGGTTAACATACAATACAATACAATACGTTTATACCATTTTTAGATTCAGAGAAACCTTTTGGCAATGTTGAATGGACTACAGTCTTTGAAATTCTTCAAGACAGCAAAGATGAAAATTGTGAATAACTTATATGGACACTTAAGTTCAGACATAATACACTGATGACCCACAACATTGTGGCCACTGCCCAGGGTGACTCTGAATGCGCGATCCGGTGTGGAGAGGAAGTAAGCCGAGCAGAGGCGAAGAGGGACTCATTCTGACGACGACGAAAGAGGAAATCCACGGACATAAAAGACGTTGTCAAAGGGCAGATTCTCATCGTCTGCTGCGTGGGATCGAGCATCTCGGAAATGGTGAACCTCTTCGAGTATCTATGGCATGTACAGGGCAAACTACTGATGGTCTACTTCTCGTCACAGAACGTGGAGGTGGGATGCTTGCTCGCTCTGTACACAGTGACAGGTGCAGTCCGTAGCAGATGTGACGACAGAGCGCAGTGCTTGTGCAGGCGCGTTTTGGTGCACACTGTTCAACACACTTTGTTGACCGCGCGGCTCCGCAGCAGACGACCACTGTGTGTTCCGACGATAACACAACGACATCGTCCGTTACGATTGCAGTGGGTAATGAATCGTGGGGACTGCACAATGAATCAACGGAAACAATTCTGTCGTGTAACCACTGGTTGGGTTGTTGCTGGAAATTAGGAATGTAGTTGATTTGGCCCCGCTGAACTCGACGTTGTTTGTTGTAGGTGCTGGCGTAACATGTCTTTGTGGTTTGTACGTTCATGCCAGATTACGCTTGGGGCCTGAAGATGACGCTTTTCGACCTCGAAACTGGTAGCAAGTTTTGAATAAACGACGCCGAGCGAGCTGGCGCAGTGGTTAGCACACCTGACTCGCATTCAGGAGGATGACGGTTCAAACCTACGTCTGGCCAACTTGATTTAGGTTTTCCGTGATTTTCCTACATCGCTTAAGGCCAATGCCGGGCTGGTTCCTTCGAAAGGGCACAGCCGTTTTCCTTCTCCATGCTTCCATAACAAGAGCTTGTGCTCCGTCTCTAATGACCTCGTTGTCGACGGGAATACTAATTTCCTTCTAATCCTCCAATAAACGTTGGATTACAATGCAGCTGTTGGTTTCAGTTACCATTATTCAAGTACGTCATGCCGGCTGCTGTCCTACTGCCGTCGATGGATTATCAGACTAAATCTGAATGTTTGGACGGGGATATGAACCGTCGTCCGGCTGAATAAGAGGGTGTGCTGACCACTGTAGTACCATGCTCGATAGTTAAGGAGGGGAACACATGGGTCGTTCAAAAATGACACACAGAAACCATCATAAAGTATGACAACAGTTTCCTTGTACAACGTATTCTGGACAGGAGACACTACATTTGTACTTGGCAAGTTATCTTATGTCGTGTGGGGGAGGGTACATGGTGTACCACTTTCACTTCCACCCCTTATCCCTTACTCCCTCCCCTCCCTTGATACAGCCGCGAAAGGAACTCGAGAAGAACAGTTTTCGGTAATGAAATGATAATTAAATGGACACCCTAGCTGCAAACAGGCGTTGATGTACTTCATTGGGGACATGTTGAAAATGTGTGTCCCGAGCTGGACTCGAACCCGTGACCTCCTGCTTACATAGCAGACGCTCTATCCATCTGAGCCATCGCGGGCACATAGGATAGTGCGTCTGCAGGGACTTATCCCTTGCACGCTCCCCGTGAGATCCACATTCCCAACATGTCCACACCACTACATTCGTAGTGCGCCTAATAGATGTTTGCCCATCATACTCATTACTCGTGGCAGATTAATCTACCAAGTCTTGTACGAGTTCGGCCATGTACTTCATTGGGTCGAGTCCCGGTCGGGGCACACATTTTCAACATGTCCCCAATGAAGTACATCAACGCCTGTTTGCAGCTAGGGTGTCCATTTAACTATCATTTCATTTCTATCAAAGCTGCATGGTCATCCACGGTAACTGTTCTTTCGGGAACAGATACTACCGTCACATATAGTTTTCGGTAAGCCTCAGACAGAGCTCGAATGTCTCGAACTTTACCTTCATGGTTTTTTTCCCGACCATTTGTGACTGTTAAACTAGGTTTTTTTTAGTTCTTTATTTATTTGTGACCTTCAATACATTATTGTTACAAATTGAAAGGCGTATCCAATAACACACCAGATACATCCAAGATTCTCATAGAATATTTCTTTGAGCACATAACACATAAATCGTGATACGTTCAGCCGCCAAAAAGTTATGTAAAAGAGACACATCAGATGCTGCGAGGAGAAAGTTATGCACGAAGTATCAAACACTACAGCAATTTGGTTGTCGCGTCGGGTCGCGGTACGGAGCCGAAATTATATGACCGATGTCGTCCTCCAGGCCAGAATCATATGGTTGAGAGTCAGTCAGTTGTAGACGGTAGGGGTGCAGCAGTTGGAACCGTCCGTGGCTAAAGCGTACGCGGAACGTCGAACTCACAAACTTCCTGTGTGATAGATACCAAGGGAGTTTCACGGTCGTACAGGGATACTTGATGATACAGCTACGTAATGTCGTCCCCTTTGTTCGTACGATAGCGCCACTTATTGTTCCACAAGGCTCTGACCTATCACCGTACGTCTCGCAGGAGGTCCGTATAACGTCGATTATCATACGTCTTTTCTCCATAGTCGACCGCACTTTTAGCCAGAGCGTCAACAATTTCGTTGCCGCTGATGCCAAGGTGTTTCTTTACCCACAGCATGGAGATTTTCTTGGTACGACGCTGCTGTGCTGCTATAGATTCTGGTTCACCAAGTAATTTTGGTGTTATTGACTACGTGATTCCGTATGAACTGCAGACCAGATCACAACTCCGTCACAACAGTGACTGTATCTTTACCTAAACCGTCAGCACATTTGAGTCCCTCCATTATTGCAGTGACCTCCGATGTAAGTGCCGACGGTTCGGGACGTAGTTGGAATTGGCCACTATTGTGTCTCTCTATTTTAACCTCTTAATGCCCGCTGTCTCGAATTGGCATCATACCAAAGCCAGGCTAATTAATAGGGAGTTAATTGTTTCTGAGTACCACTGAGGGTAGATGTAGATTCTGCACGAAGACGAGGTTACTAACACCTCTGACATGTGCTTCCGTCTTCTGAGTGCTTCGGGCATCGTACTTATAGAGCAATTTGCCGTTCGTGCCTTTGTTCTCCACACACCCACACGAGAAATTGTTGCCACTGTTTGACCATTACAGCTAAATACAGAGGTAAGTTCAGTTCCGAAAATTATGTCTTTGTGATAGCGTATACATAACGTGACGCAAATCGCATTTTGTTGTAATAAACTGGTTGCGTGTGCAAGTGGAAAATGTGTAAAATGAGCATCACTAGACGTTCGGTATCTTCGTGAGCGCATTCAAGAGATGAAATCAAGTGAAGTGAAAGCAAATATTTCGGCTGATATGTACCGCCAGAATACTTCACAAACCATTTGCAGTCATTATTAATTTGTTACAAGATATCAATAATTCATATGAACATATGTCAACACTGTTTTTACATATTAAATTTTTTGCGATATGAAAATTCTAATGAACTTCTAATGCCTGGAAGATTTTATTTTAATACCGATGGTTTCTTGACGTTTTATGCATCACGAAATGCAAATGGAGATCATCATGTTAGAAAGATCGTGTACCATATGCAGCTAGCAGCTGTGACAGTTTCAAAATTTTCCGAAATAGACAAAATAATGTACTACGGATCATATTCAGAATAGCAGAGGCACTCCACAAGCAGGGAAAAGATATGACAAATAAAAACAGAGATAGGCCTTTAGCGAGTACAGAGGCAGAACTACAATGAAAGAAGCATCAGGGTCCAACAAAACCGCTTTCAGTTAGATCTACCCGAATTGATGTATTGGTTCATTGGCCTCATGGTACAGACACGAGGCAAAGATGTAAAAGAACTAATTGTTGAGGTCAGACAGTATTCAAGTGTAGTAAATGCAAAGTTCATCTGTGTCTAAACAAGAGAATAGACTGTTTCAGAAAATTTCATAAACAAGGCAGTATTCTATTACATATAATTTTTTAAAATGTATACCACGGTTTTTTTTTTTTTTTATATTTGACTGCGTAAATCCCATCAGTGGATCGTCAAAACGTTAAATAAAAATTCTTTATAAACGAAGTGTGAGTGTTTAGTTTCTCTTATACCTGTTGTCGGGTATATGCGACATACCCAGTTCTACCTGACAGGTGAAACGTATCTCAGATTTGAACTTGTGGACTTCACTGTTTGCTACAGAATATGATATTACATTTTATCTTTCAAATATAAATTTATTCCGGTATTAAGTGTTTTGTATCCCACCTGGAAGGTGGCGTGTGGGTCTGCTCCTGTAAACTGAAGGTTAGGCCGAATGTAGGAAGTGAGTATGAGAAGGAAAAGATGAAAATATCTCGGTACTGCTCTTAGAAATGGTTTTGCTATATCACAATATTGACTGAATACATAACTTTGCACTGAGGTGCGAAGCCTCAATAGCAAGCCAACACCCTCTGAAGTTGAAGTGATGTTTCAAGAACGTCTGCTCTTGATGATTCGGATGAATCCGGAGCGATGCTCGTAGGGCGCCACAGCGCCGGCTAGAGGGCGTTGTCGTCGGTGTCTCGTAGTGCCAACTTATGAACTTACATCTACGCCGTGGCATCGTTGCTATCGATACCACAAAGTGGTTCAAGCGTTGTTCTTGATGTTTGGTGGTAGTTTGCCACTACGTTAGGTCGAAGTAAGCAGTCAGAGAAACCCCGACCCGTCCGGCGTTTCCCAGGACCCGAGCGGGCCAGGCCAGCCGCGGGTAATTACAGAGTTATGGGGGGGGGTAGGGGGGAGTGGAGAGAGGGAGTGGGGTCTGGGGCCTCCCTGGCTGTATTGACATACGGCGGACCGCATCTGGGCCGATCTGTCTGGGACGGCCGCCCCCCGCGGCCGGCCGGAGACAAATGCCGGTCGCCCGCCGCCATCGCTCACCCTGATGCCTCCCATACATCATCAATATGTGGCGCGCGTGTGTGTGCGCGTGTGTGTGTCCTCGCGGTGACAGACTCTGCTGCGACGCCCCAGGCCGCTACGCCAGGACACAGCCGCGAGGCGCCGGCCTCTCCAGGCACCGGGGCAGCGCCTCACCACAGAGGCTGCCTAACGTCTACACTCGTTCACTCAATTATATAAAACCTCAGTAGAACGTAGGGAGAAACATAAACCAATCGGCCCCTAAAATGAACGGCAGGCTTCCATCTAGCGGTGAGAAGTCAGTCAGTCCTACAGAGCGGGTATGTCCGGTACTGAAAGGTCGATTTATACTGTTGCCTCGCTGCTTACACACGACTGCTCTCTGCGCCTGTTTTAGACTGATGCGCTAACATCGCTGGAGAAGTGGATTACTTGCAGCGGTGTGAAGCCAAAACGATATTCTCCGCAACGTCTGACAAAAGCAGCTCAGCAACAGTAGTTCGTTGTGTGGTTACTGGCAAGGGGATATAAGAGGAAATGCGATATGTCCACAATGTAGGGGCCTGCACCTGCTCTGACAACAGCTCATAAACTATCCAGAGTACATTTTCCTACAGTTACAAATGTCGCAATAAATTTTGAATATTATTGAACCAGAAATAGTTAGTGTATGCACTTCTTATCCTATACTAATGCAGTTTCTGTGGAACAGCGATTCGTAGGTCTACTCAACCTCCGACAATATTTCATCAGTTTTGTCCATATGTAGTTTTTCGTCCCGATATTTTACCCGAAAAAAGAGAGGGAGATAAGATAAATTATGTGAAAAACTGGGTTGATTTTAAGAAATCATTAACCATAATAATACCCAGCATGAACCGCTAGTGATGACCTGAATGCCTCTGGTGTTATTGTTGGGGTCTTCAGTCCGAAGACTGGTTTAACACAGCTCTCCATGCTACTTTAACCCGTGCGAGCCTCTTCATCTGTAACCTACATCCTTCTCTTGGTTTCCCTTTGTGAATCTTTCCTCCTACACTTTCCTCTGGCAATCTCCTGATGTTTCAGAATGTGTCCTATCAACCGATCCCTTCTTCTAACCAGGTTGTGCCCCAATTCTCTTTGCCCCCCCCCCCCCCCCCCCCACTCAATTGTATTCAGTACCTCCTCATTAGTTAAACTCATAATCTTCAGCATTCTTATGTAACATCATATCCAAAAAGCTTTTATTCTCTTCTTTTCTAGTTTGCTTATTGTACATGTTTCACTTACATACAAGGGTACATTCCGTATAAATACTTTCAGAAAGGCCGGCTGCAGTGGCAGAGAGGTTCTAGGCGCTTCAGTGTGCAACCGTGCGACCGCGACGCTCACAGGTTCGAATCCTGCCTCGGGCATGGATGTGTGAGATGTCCTTAGGTTAGTTAGGTTTAAGTAGTTCTAATTTCTAGGGGACTGATGAGCTCAGATGTTAAGTCCCATAGTGCTCAGAGCCATTTGAACCACATTGAACTTTCAGAAAAGACCCTTGGACGCTTAAATCTATACTCGACATTAACAAATTTCTCCTCCTCAGAAAAGCTTTTCTTGCCATTGGCAGTCTTTATTTTACACCCTCTCAACTTAGCCATCATCAGTTTATTGCAAAACTCATCTACTACTTTTAGTGTCTCGTTCCCTAATCTAATTCCCTCAGCATCACCTGATTAAATTCGAAAGTACTCCATTATCCTCATTTTCCTTTTGTCTATGTTCAAATTATAACCTCCTTTCAAGACACTGTCCTTTCCGTTCAACAGCTCTTCAAAGTATTTTGATGTCTCTGACAAAATTGCAATGTCATCGTCAAACCTCAAATTCTTTATTTATTCTCCCTGGACTTTAATTCCTAATCCAAATTTTTCTTTTGTTTCCTTTACTGCTTGCTCAGTGTACAGAATGAGTAACATCGGGGATAGGCTACAAGCTTGTCTCACTCCCTTCTCAACTACTGCATCCCTTTCAGCCTCTTCGACTGTTATAACTGCCGTGTGGTTTCTGTACAAGTTGTAAATAGCTTTTCGCTCCGAGTATTTTACCCCTACTGCTCTCAGAATTTGAAAGAAAGTATTTCAGTCAACACTGTCATAAGCTTTGTCTAAGTCTACAAATGCTATAAACGTCGGTTTGCCTTCCCTTAACGTATCTTCTAAGGACAGTCTAAGGTCCGGATTGCCTCGCGTGTTCCTACATTTCTCCGCAATCCAAACTGGTCTTCCCCGAGGTTGGCTCCTACTAGTTTTTCCATTCTTCTGTAGAGAATATGTTTTAGTATTTTGCAACCATGACTTATTAAACATATTCGACAATATTCACACCTGTCAACACCTGTTTTCTTTGGCATTGGAATTGCTATATTCTTCTTGAAGCCTCATACATAATTCTCACCAAATGGAAAACCTTTGTCATGGCTGGTTCTCCCAACGCTATCAGTAGTTCTAGGTGTTTTAGTGCTATGACAAACCATTCTCGCAGTATCATGTCTCCTATTTCCTCTTCCATTTCCATAATATTGCCCTCAGGTACATCGCCCTTGCATAGACCCTCTACATACTCCTTCCACCTTTCTGCTTTCCCTTCTTTGCTTAGGACTAGCTTTCCATCTGAGTTCTTGATTTCATACAGCCGCTTCTCTTTCCTCCAGCTGCTTCTTTAACTTTCCTGTAGGCGGTATCTATATTTCCTCTAGTGGTATATGCTTATAAACACTTAGATCTGCCCCCTACCAACTCCTGCTTACTCACTTCATACTTCCTGTCAATCTCATTTTTTAGTAGTTTATTCTCCTTTTCGCTTGCTTCATTTGCTGCATTTTATATTTTCGCCTTTCATCAATTAAATTCAATATCTCTTGCCTTCCCGAAGGATTTCTAATAGGTCTCGTCTTTTTACCTATTTGATCCTCTGCTGCTTTCAAAATTTCTTAAGACTACCCGTTATTCTACCACTGTATTCCTTTCCCCTGTTCTAGTCGATCTTTCCCTAGTGCTTCTTCTCAAACTCTCGTAACAGATAGGCCTAATTTCGTTTCCAAAAACAGCTGAAATAGCGCATTCCTTAAAATCGTTTCTTGTAGGTCTCACTCCTGAAATTATCCTGTAAGCTCGCAATAAACACTGCTGTCTGCGCATGGTGGTGTCATTGATACGCTACTGGGAAAATTTGTTTTCTGTGGAATGGAAATTGCCTATAAAACACTACCCACAATATTATTCCAGTCTGTGGGATATACAAAAAAAGTGGTTATCAGCGGTTACTGATCATGTACAACGAAGGCCAGCGTGAATCACGAATCATCACAAGGTTGGTTGATCTATAGGAGAGCGTCACGGATATGCTGAAACAGCTGAGCTGTCAGATGCTTGAAGATAGACACAAAGGGCACTTACGAAGATTGGAGAACGAGCGTTAAATGAGGAATTTAGGAATATACTGCAGGCACGTACTGCTCTTGTAGGGATCAGGAATAACATTAAACAAATTACAGTCAGCACTGAGGCGTTTAAGCAATTCTTTTCATCTTCTCCATATCCCAATAGAACGGAACGAAATTCTAGTATTTGGTGTAATGCGGTGCAGTGTGTGCGTGTATGTGTGTCTGATGTACGAGGGTGAGTCAAATGAAAACCTTAAATTTGTAATGACGTATCAAAATTTCGCGCCGTTATCCTATAAGTTAGTAAGCGTGCTACAAACAGCGTGCAGAATTGCCTGTAGGTCGCAGCAAAGTGCAGATGCACAGATACCGTCGCAGTATCAGTATAAAGATGGCCGCCCCACATGCGACTCGCACCAGGGAAGAACAGCGTTCTGTTATTCGGTTTTTGTGTAGTGACGGTGTGAAACCTATTGAAATTCATCGACGAATGAAGTTTCAGTACGGTGATGCATGTTTGTCACAGCAGAAAGTCTACAAATAGAGTAGGAAGTTCGCAAATGGTGTGACTTCAGTGGAAGATGCTCCTCGTCCAGGTCAGGCACAACGAGTTGTGACTCCACAGAACATTGCAGTAGTTCAAGCCATAGTGAAGGCAAAACCGCCGGGAGGCACTGAATGACATTGCAGCATGTTTACAGATTAGTCATGGGTCAGCACCCCACATTGTGCATGATGTGCTCCAGTTTCACAAAGTGACTGCAAGATGGGTGCCACGGCAGCTGACTCCTGAAATGAGAGAACGACGTGTTGATGCTTGTGAAGAACTTCTTCGGTGCTTTGAATGAGAAGGTGATGGCTTCCTTGCAGGAATCGTTACTGGGGACGAAACCTGGGTTTACTTCGACCAACCGGAAACGAAGAGAGCGAGCAAGAAATGGCGCCATTCCTCACCACCAAAACCAAAGAAGTTTCGAACAGAACTATCAGCAGGGACGAAAAAGGCTTCATTTTGGAGCATTACATGCCTAGAGGGACCACTGTCACCAGTGCATTATACACAGGTCTCCTAAAAAATCATCTGCGGCCTGCAATCAAATCAAAGCGACGTGGATTGCTGTCAGAATGTGTCCTTTTGCAATATGACAATGCAAGGACCGACACTGCCCGTAGAACAGTTGCAACCATCAGAGACCTGCATTTTGAGTGTCTTCCTCATCCACCATACTCACCCGACCCTACCCCTAGTGATTTCCATATGTTTGGACCACTCAGAGACACAATGGGAGGAAAGAAGTTCCGTTCTGATGAAGAGGTACGCGACGCGGTGCATGAGTTGTTGCGCGGACTACCAAAAGAATTTTTTTCTAAGGGAATTATGCCCTTTGTAAGCGCTGGAGGACTTGCAATGAGCGTGGGGGAGATTATGTTGAAAAGAGATACGGTTTTGTACCACTTCTGCACAGTAAATAATATTTTAAAAAATATTTAAGGTTTTGATTTGATTCACCCTCAGAGATGGGGATTATGGTGAGTGCGAAAAATCGTTTGGATGAGGAGCATTTCTCTAAACAGCGGCACGGCTAGACTGACCTCAAGGCAGCCAACCACAGCCGAAGTTTCAAGGCGCGCAGTGATCGTCGCAACTCGAAACACAAACCAGCTTGATATCCTCCTCTAGTATGCCGGCAGAGAGGCTGCTGGATAAACGTACCATAAGACAATGGACTCGCATTTGGGAAGACGGCTACTCGAAGCCCTGTCTGGCCACACAGACTGCTATTTTCCGTGATTTCCCCAAATCTCTTAACGTCAATGCTTTGATGATTCCTATGGAAGGCATCCTTTGACTTCCCTCCTTATCTTTCTCCATTCCGAACGCTTCTTCTTTAACGAGTAGGTCAGTGACGGTACGTTAAACGTTGAGTTATTAAACGTTAAATTACTTTTTTTTACCTTCGGTATCAGTCTCATACTTTGGAAACAGCGTTGGGGACAGAAGCCTAGGACCTTGCCGGCCTGGGCGAGGACCTACAGGAGATGTTTTGCCTTGGCCATCCTCTCACTTGTAATGAGGCGTGAGGCCTGTAACCGTGCCGAATGGATGGCTCTGATGATTGCTTATGTAGTGTATTAGTATGTTTATGCTGATGATGAGAGAAGGGAGAGGGAGAAACACCTATGCGTCCCGAAAAGAACCTGGGAGAGCGCTGGCTATAATGTCCGCATCAGACGGACGGACCATCGTCAGGAGTCGCAAGCCGTTACTCTATGAGATACTCAGGAAGGTTTGGAATTTAATCCAGCACACTGACGGACTCCTGCTGATCAGGAACTTCGTGCCACTAACTTTCTGGCTGAGTACTGACGGTGAAAACTTCTTCCACTACCATGATTCGAACCTGTTGCCTCCGAGTTGAGCCACTGCACAGGCGTTGGCTGATGATCTCTACTGCAGAGGCCTATGAATCGTTGACAGGGTACCGGAAGACTTTCGTTTGCCTACGAAACAGGATACCTGCAAAATTCATAAACCAGGGTGTAAACAACAATTGTTTACAACGTACCACAGTGGTGTAAGGGAAGTCGGGCCGAAGAATTTATTGTGTGACGCTTGTGGTCCGTCAAGCGAGGAAACAACCTCAAATTGGGCCTCAGAAGCCACTTAAGCTACAACGCATGCGCACTTTGCGAAATTTTCAGTATCCTCTCGCTCTCTTACCTCACTGGCTTAGTCGGCTGTTAAGTTAACGTTATTACTTCAAACTTTACCTTGAGGGTATTGGAACAAGAAGACGTTTGTAAATGTAATGCAAAAGCTAATTAAGTTTGCAATTCACTCTAAACTCTTATAAGCCCAGGTGTTTCGTAGTAAGAAGGCCAGGGAAACATACTGATCTAAGTCGTTATTTTATGCTGTTAACATCCGTAATATTATGAGGTAAAATATAAAGGACAATTTTACAATTTGTAGGCGCAAGAACACTGAGTTTTTAATTCTGTAGGCCGATTTTAGTGAAAGTATTTCTCTAAGTACGCATGTGCTGCAGCTTAGGGTTCTTTTGAAGGCCAATTTGAGGCTGTTTCCCATCTCGAAAGACCACAAGTGTCGTAGATCAGTTGTTCGTCATGACTTCCCCTACATCACTGTGGTACGTTGTAAGCAATTATTGTTTACGTCCTTCACAGCGAAAGTGTGTAGGTTCAGTACCTTATCGGGCTCAGAGAGTACAGCCACTGAATTCGATGAGGAGCAAAGGCGTTAGGCAGTGGCTTCCTAGATTAGCGAGAGAATTTAAAAGAAATGTTGAACAATTCCAGCAAGACGCGCGCAGAGAAATGAGATGCGAGTCCGTAAAATCTCCATAGAAGACTCTAAGAACCAGTGACTAATGCCATATGTATGACCTTCCTCCTCTCCCATTTGCATCGCACCTGTTGAGAACAGTGAAGATAAAATTCGACTATTAACAGCTCATACATATATGTACAAGCAATAATCCTTCACACACCCCATCCATGAAAGGAAAAGGAGGAAGCATTATTAACTGGAAGGGACGGAGGCTAGATTGTAACGCTCCATGTACGACCAAGTGAAAGAGATGGAGCTCAAGCCAGAATAGATAACGAATCGCGAAGGAACTCCACACCGTCTTTTTTCAGAGGAACAATTCTGGTCTTAAGTCACTATGCGCAACGTCAGGAAACTTACATCAGCGAGATGTCGCACAAAGTTGACCTCCGGTCGTTCCTAGCTGGAGGAGGCTAAGCCGCTGCTTCCTTAGTTTCTGCGGCATTGTCATAACAACAAGAATAATAATCATAATAGTAAATGTAATTATCATAGTATCTTCTTTTCTTTACAAACGGTTCACTTTTGTCAGATTGACACACATCACTAGAAGCTTAATGACCAGTTGATAACACTAACTTGCGATTTTGTTAAACACTGTTTCCCTTTTCCGCTTTTCAGCCAGTTATTCATTTCAGTGTGAACGGGAACGATTCTGATGTACAACAATTTACTGCATTTGCCACAAGAAGAAAAGGCAGGCTATTGTTTAAAATCAAAGGCCTGACATTTGTCGGGTCCCGGTACCGTTGTTAGTACTGATAGAACACAAAGAAACTGTAGACCGTATTTCCATTGCAGGAAACCAGCGTTGTTACGTAACTGTAAATCAATCATTCACGGTAATTATTAAAATATAGTGGAAATAATGTCGTAAGTCCCCAATGTTACACATATGTAAAAAGTGGAATTAAAGGTTTCATTTAATTTTAAATAATAATAATTAATATCATTATTATTAGGTGCTTCAGCCCGGAACCGCTCTGCTGCTACGGTCGCAGGTTCGAATCCTGCCTCAGGCAGTTTGTGTGTGATGTCCTTAGGTTAGTTAGGTTTAAGTAGTTATAAGTTTTAGGGGACTGATGACCTCAGATGTTAAGTCCCATAGTGCACAGAGCCATCTGAACCATTTAGAAGTGCCCAAATACGCCGATCGTGTTGTGAGTGACACATGCCGTATCAGGGATCAGCACGCGAGTAATGGAGGGTTAAACACCATTTAGAAACCAAACACTCCACACACGTAAACAAATCTGCTGAAGTTTTTACACGAAAAGCTAACGAGTGGAAACATAATTTAACTACTTTTGTATCCGCTGCGAACAGTGACAATGAAAATGCACTTGAACCGTCTTTTCGAGTTAGCTATATAATTTGTAAAGCTGCAAAATGTCATTCAATAGCTGCAGATTTAGTGTAAATGAAGTAGTACAGTGCATGCTTCGAGAACCTTTCACAAAAAAGTCGATATTGTACCTTTGTCCAAAAACATGATCAACCGCCTGATAAGAGACATGTCAAATTACACCGAACATGTAATTTTGGAAAGAATTGGTTGCAGTACTTCTTTTCCGATTCAGGTTAACGAATTGACTGATGTTACCAGTCTAGCCATTTTGTTACTTTTCGTTCTTTATATTAATGGGGAATCTGTAGAAAATGAACCACTATTCTACAGACCCTTAAGAGAGAACTATGGGAAAAGATATAATTATGTTAACTGACGAATATTTTCGTGAAAATTCAATAGAATGCACTCGCTATGTAGGTATTTGTTCAGATGGTGCGAAATCTTTGACAGAGTGTTATGCCGGGTTCGTTGCCAAAGTGAAATCGGTAACGCCGAACTCTTCTTGGACATAATGTTGCATTCATAGGCGGTTCTTCTTCCTAACCTCATACCTGAAAACTGTCCTGGACGATGCAGTTAAAATAATTAATTTTGTTAAGGTTCGTCCTACAAACTTCCGCATACTTGCAGTGCTTTGTGAGGAAATGGGAAGCATTTATAAGTGTTCATTTTCTCACTTCGAAGTTAGGTGGCTTGTTAAGGTAGAACTATTTCCAAACCGTATGACCTTAAAGACGAAGTTTGTGTTTTTCTCACCAGCCATGCTTTTCACAAAGCAAAGTACACGCAAGATGAAATCTGGCTTCAGGCTTTAGCTTATTTGCCAAACACTTTCTCAAAAATTAACAGTTTAAACGTATCTCTCCAGAGGTCAAATAAAAACGTTTACATTGTGCAAGAACGTATTGAATGATTTATTGAAAAAAACTTAATTTTTGAGGAACGTGTTTCAATAGGAATAAAACCTATTATATTGATACCCATCACGACTTCCTCGTAGAAAATCATTTTTCTTTGGACGAAAATATCAAGAACATGGTTAATGAACATTTTAATGCACTTTGAAATACCTTCAGAGAATGTTTCCCTGCTATGTCCAATAATAACAACCGGATTCGCAATTCTTTCGAAGAGTCGACAATTTCATAATCCACATAAAGTGTAAATGAAAAACAGCTGCTTCTTGAAACTTACACTGATTTTCGGTCACAGAGAAGTTATAAATCTTTGTCATGAATTTTCAACATTCTTCTGTAGCACCACATCTCAAACACTTCGATTTTCCTCTATTCCGCTTTTCCCATCGCCCATGACTCACTTTCATGGGATGCTGAGCTCCAAATGTACATTATCAGAAATATCGTCTTCAAATTGAGGTCTATGTTTGATACCAGTAAACTTCTCTTGTCCAGGAACGCCGTCTTCGGCTGTGGCAATTAGCTTTTCTTCTCACCTTGCTCCGTCCGACATGGGTTATTTTCCTTCCAAGGTAGCCCATTTCCTTAACTTCGTCTACTTCGTGACCACCAACTCTGATGTTAACTTTCTTGATATTCTCATTTCTACTACTTTTAATTGCCTTTATATTTTTCTGATTTATTCTCAGACGATATTCTATACCCAATAGACTATCCATTGCGCTCAACAGGTCCTGTAATTCTTCTATATTTCCACTGGAAATGGCAATTTCGTCAGGTAATCTTATCATGGATATTCTGTCACACTGAATTTTAATTTTACTGTTGAACCTTTCTGTTATTTCCGTCATTGCTTCTTCGATGTACAGATCGAACAGTAGGGGTGAAAGACTGCATCCCTGTCACATTTTCAGTCCAATCACTTCGTTCTGTGTCTTTCAATATTATTGTTGCCCCTTGGTTCTCGTGCATACTGTGTCACCAGTTTTTCTTGTAGCTTACTCCATTTCTTCTCATAATTTCGAACCCCTTGCAACATTTTACATTGTCGAACGCTTCCTCCAGATCCACAAATCCTATGGCCTTCCTCGATTTTTCCTCCATCCTGCTTCTTTGTCGCAGTGTCAGAACTCCCTCTCTCGTGACTTTACCTTTTCTAAAGTAGAACTGATCGTTATCTAATATATCCTCCATTTTCTTTTCCATTCTATTGTATGTTATTCTTGTGAGCAGCTTGAGTGCATTAGATGGTAAGCTAATTGTGCAACAGTTTTCGCAGCTATCTGTCCTTGCTGTCTTCGGAACTGTGTGGATGAAATTTTTCCGAAAGTCTCAGAGTACGTTGCCAGTCTCATATCTCATAGATTCTACATACCACCATAAATAGTCAAATTGTTCAAATGGCTCTGGGCACAATGGGACTTAACATCTGAGGTCATCAGTCCCCTAGAACTTAGAACTACTTAAACCTAACTAACCTAAGGACATCACACACATCAATGCCCGAGGCAGGACTCGAACCTGCGACCGTAGCGGTCGCGCGGCTCCAGACTGAAGCGCCTAGAACCACTCGGCCACAGCGACTGGCCATAAATAGTTCTTTGGTTGCCATCCCCCCTCCCCCCTCTCACCCAATTATATTACAAAATACCGATGGAATGTTGTCTGTTGCGTCGCCTGAAGAGTGAGCACCCATAGCGAAGTTGGTACCTCATGACGGAACCACAAGCTTAGGACAGTCGCTACCAGATACAGCCACGAGTGAGAGACGTCGACGAAGAGACGTTCTCAGGAGGCTCCGTACGCCGTGCGTCAGAGAGCAGGGCTTTCCAAATAGTTCAAATGGATCTAAGCACTATGGGACTTAACATCTGGGGTCATCAGTCCCCTAGAACTTAGAACTACTTAAACCTAACTAACCTAAGGACATCACACACATCAATGCCCGAGGCAGAATTCGAACCTGCGACCGTAGCAGCACCGCGGTTCCGGACTCAAGCGCCTAGAACCGCTCGGCCATCGAGGCCGGTCAGGGCTTTCCACCCCACTCTTTGGTAGCCCACTCTGATAGCAGGAGCATCATAGTTAATATCCAGGAGAGAACTAGTGTCATTAGTCAGAACTGTATACCAAAATTCATCATTAAATTCAATGTGATATCTAACTGTTATTTAGTGCTATTCAAAGTAAAAACTATTTATCATTTTGTTCTGTGACAGTGCTAAATGTATATCGTCGCTCGCGTGGACATAAATTTTATCCAAATTAAGCATTCCGTACTGAAGTGTTTTACTGAAACTGAACTAATATTCTTTACATACTGTAGCATCCACTCGACCTCCTTCAGGAGTGAAACCTATTGAGCTACTGTCTAGGCTTGCTACACAATACATAGAATTATCCACTCCTTCTGCTTTATTTGATCTCGAGTCTTCCAAAGCTCTTTTAAATTCTGACTCTAACACTGGAATCCTTACGTTTTTCTTATCGACTCCAGTTCTATCACGTCATCAAAGAAGTCCTCCCTCTCATAGAGGCCTTCATGTACTCTTTCTACCTGTCGGCTCTTCCCTCTGCGCTTAACAATGGAGTTCCAATTGCACTCTTAATGTACTAGCTGAGTCAGTCCTCCCGAAGGTGACTTCTTTTTGGATTAGTTCCCATTTTTCCTGCACTCATTTCGCCTTGGCTGCCCTGCATTTGCTCTTTATTTCATTTCTAATTTACTGGTATTTCTGTATTCTTGAATTTCCCTGAACGCCTTTGTACTTAATTCTTTCGTCAATGAATTGAAGTTTTTCTTCCGTTTCCCAAGGTTCCCTCGCAGTTATCTTTCTTGTATCTACGTCTAACTGTCCAACACCTGTGGATGCCATTTTTAGATATGTGCACTATTCTACAAGTGAACTGCCTTATCGCAGTATCCATGTACTTAGCGAACTTCAAATACGTCACGTCATTCTTCATTATTTCCATATCCAAATTCGTTCCACTCTGATTTTACCGTGCGACTACCTTAAACTTCAGTGCACTTTTCATCATTACTAAATTGTGAAGTGAGTCTATGCCTGCCCCTGGGTACTCCTTACAATCAGATTTGTGATTCCGATAACTCTGTCTGACAGTGATGTAGAGCAACTGGAATCTTCTCGTGTCTCTGGGTCTTTTCCTCCTCTATTACCGTCTGAAATCTATAGCAGAGCTCCGTTAGTCTTTCTCCTCTCTCATTCCTACTCTCTAGTACATCTTCTTCCGTAACCTCTTCTTTTATTTATTCCCTTGCAACCTCATTCCAGTTTTCCATGATTGTTATCTCAATTTACGTACTGAATTCCCCTCTCAGTAACCTGATATACGACTACTTTCTCTACCCCTTCATCTCATGCTTGCGACGTCGGCATGTATATCTTAACTTTCATTGTCGACGCGCTACCCTGTGTAGGTGACGGCACGGCTACAGAAGCAGCGACTATCATCAACTAAGAAGGCCACTTTCCATTCACTGTTCCTCTGGCATCCATCGTATTCTGCGACCAGGATCAGCTGAATGTGTCGCTCTCCAGGCGAGTGGACACTGCCAATCAGCAACGACACTTCACAAGAGAGGACAAACTACCAATGAAATTTTGTACTTAGAGCCGTTGAAGAAAATTACTGGATGCACAGGAAAAGAAATAAAAGGATGGATGAAAATGGCCTAGAATGTTTCTTTATAAAATTAATCTTGTTTTCGAAACTAAGATCGTGATGTGCGTTTGTAATCATAGTGTATCACCGGTTTATAAGATAATGACTTTTAATGAAAAAAGTTATACCAACACAGAAGCCCCATAATGATGCCCCTTTTAAGCTCCATCCCGGACAGATAACGTTGACTTATACGAGTAGGAGACATCTCCGTGGCGAGAAGATTGTTTGGGATTATTTGGAGCAAAAGAGAAGCGAACAAGTGCAGCTGGGAATGTGGGAATGGACTACACTGCAATATGTAATTATCGTTGAAATGAAGCGGAGGTGGGCTTGGCATGTACCAAAGTGAATTAATAGCAGGAAGACCAACAAATGCCTATGCAAGACTGAAAGATACGAAAGGAAACTGAGATGACAACCTAATGGAAAGCGCAAGGGTCACCTTAGAAATCTTGCGATATGAGTTTGGATGGGCGGATGGATATCGCTGAAGACCGTAATCAGTAGAGAATACTATTAAAACGAAACTCCTCCCGAACAGACCATAAAGGCCCAACTGTAGTTACCGGCCGCCCACAGGCGTCACTGGATGCGGATATGGAGGCGCATGTGGTCAGCACACCGTTCTCCTTGCCGTATGTCAGTTTCCGAGACAGGAGCCGCTACTTCTCAACCAAGTAGCTCCTCAGTTTGCCTCATAAGGAATACTACAGAAAGCCATTATCCAGCAATGGATGTGGATAAGTCATGATAAGGATCGGAACAGAGTGTAAAAACTAATTGTGAGCAACCTAACAAGAAAAGCGTTTGCATCCTTTATTTAGCTCCGATACTGTGTCACACTGAAGTTATGAAGAACTTTCCGATACATCTTGTCGCTGTCGAGAAAGCAGATAACAGTCTCAGATTCATTATTCACTATAGTTTGTCTATTTATGGGCCTTGCCAGCTTGAAATGACAGAATAGATGGCTCAGAGAAGGTCGGTTTATTTAACGAAGTTATTTATACCTTTTGTAAGTACATTGTTTGTATACATTGGTAGTGTTCTATATATGATGCATATATCCTCGATAAAAATGTTTTAGGAGGGATTATGTACGTTATGTTTAGTGATTTTTCCTCACTACAGATGGCGCAAGGACAATCAAGTAGTAACCAAAATCGATCTTCAAGATAAAACTAAGTGCAGCTGAGTATAGCATGATGACGTTCCTAACATTTGTTTAAAACTTTCTCGCCTTCAAGTCCATACTATGTTCTGCAATACGTTGTTCTAGACTTTAATTTTGGAAGTGCTGAGAATGAATACTGGTCCGTCATTTAGCGTTTCCGAGTAAACGTGCTGAGCAGTATGTGGCTTAATTTGTTTCGCACGTCGCTCATCACCAAGGGTGCGATCGATCCCAATTCGGCAGCTGTGGCGGCAGAGGACGTGCAGCAGTAACAGTGCCCTAAGCAACAGTGAGGACACACACTTTTCTTTAGAGTGAGTACTTATGCCTCGCTGGAGAGGACCGCATTGGATCACATTTTGAAGGAGAGGCGTCTTGTGTCGCCACTGCCACCGCATTGGAATCGATCAAAGCTTCAGAGAGCGTACACTCATGCTCATAATTTAAGGATAATTACAGAATGTGGTGCCACACAACGTGCCAGTACACAAAACTGGCGCTAATAGCATTGGCACATAGGGAACACACACGACACAGAACTGTAAGTCCACGGTATTGGTGATAAGTTGAGAAAACCATCCCGAAACACATGTGGTACAAAACACCACTCCTTCCTGCGCATATACCCCGACATCAATATGGAATATGATCACCTTGCACACGTACACAGGCCGCACAACCGGTTGGCATACTCTGGATCAGGTGGTCGAGTAGCTGCTGGGGTATAGCCTCCCATTCTTGCACCAGTGCCTGTCGGAGCTCCTGAAGTGTCGTAGGGGTTTGAAGACTTGCAGCGATATGTCGACCGAGAGCATGCCGGACGTGCTCGATGGGGTTTAGGTCTGGAGAACACCCAGCCCACTCCATTCGCCTGATATCTTCTGTTTCAAGGTACTCCTCCACGATGGCAGCTCGGTGGGGCCGTGCATTATGATCCATCAGGAGGAAGGTACGACCCACAGCACCCCTGAAAAGGCGGACATACTGGTGCAAAATGACGTCCCGATACACCTGACCTGTTACAGTTCCTCTGTCAAAGACATGTAGGTGTGTACGTGCACCAATCATAATCCCACCCTACATCATCAAACCACAACCTCCATACAGGTCCCTTTCAAGGACATTAAGGGGTTGGCATCTGGTTCCTGGTTCACGCCAGATGAGAACCCGGCGAGAATCATTGATCAGAGTATACCTGGACTCGTCCGTGAACATAACCTGGCACCACTGTTCCAATGACTATGTACTGTATTCTTGACACCAAGCTTTACGGGCTCTCCTGTGACCAGGGGTCAGTGGAATGCACCTTGCAGGTCTCCGGGAGAATAAACCATGTCCGTTCAGTCGTCTGTAGACTGTGTGTCTGGAGACAACTGTTCCAGTGGCTGCGGTAAAGTCCCGAGGAAGGCTACCTGCAGTACTCCGTGGCCGTCTGCGGTCACTGATGGTGAGTTATCGGTCTTCTTGTGGTGTTGTACACTGTGGACGTCCCGTACTGTAGCGCCTGGACACGCTTTCTGTCTGCTGGAATCGTTGCCATAATCATGAGATCACACTTTGTGGCACACGGAGGGCTCGTGCTACGACCTGCTGTGTTTGACCAGCCTCCAGTCGCCCTAGTATTGTACCCCTCATAACGTCATCAATATGTGATCTTTGAATCATTTTCAACACACGGTCACCTTTAGCATGTCTGAAAATGTCTGCACACTTTCTCGCTGCACCGTACTCTGACGTGCACCAACACAACTCTGCGTATGTGGACTGCTGCCAGCGCCACCGCGCAACGACCGCAGGTCAAATGCACCGCGTAGTCATACTCCGAGGTGATTTAAACTCGCAAACCGCCCACTAGAGCGTTGTTTCACCATGTATCAGCATTATCCTTAGTTTCGAGCATGATTCAGGTCGCGAGTGGCACTTCATGCATCGTTAAGGAACATCCGAGGGCCAGACGATGCGAACGTTTCAATGCATTGTGCCTATGAAAGCGAATATGCAGATGGTGAATGAAATGGAATCTCTGGACGTGAGCTACAACCAGGGGTTTACTTCACTTCTCAGCAGCGCTTGATCGAGACATAGCGTCCAAATTTCGGTGAGACGTGTGCCTACCACACGGGGCTCAGTGAGTAGCTGGTGCGTTACCCTACCGCCGCTGGATTGATGACGCGGCCAGAAGAGGCACACGTAGACAAAAAACGTGGCCGTCTTGGCCGCTATCTGCGGCGGGCCGCCCCGACAGATCAATTATTGATAGATGTCAGCCGGCTGCGGCCTAATGCCGGCCATCCGTCGCCCGTCGCCCGCCCGCCGCTTCCAGGAAGCCCGGCCAACCTCAGCCCCCGCACGGCCCGCGATTTCTATTAAGATCCGCCCCAAAGCGCGGCGGCCCCCATTTGTCGGTTTGTTCCCCCTGTATCTTCCGTCACTCGGCAGCCCGCTCGTCCGTCTCACTGTATCGCTCCGTGACAACCAACAAGTGCCACCTCACCTGTACGACTCCACCTCCGAGCTCGCTTCTGGTACTGCTGTCTTCTGTGAATCAGATTCCCCATCTCACACTTTTGTTGTCGTTTCCGAGTATGTATCACTGCCTGAAATATAGATTGTGAGGGAAGACCGGAACAAAAGAGAGTAGAAGCGTTTGAGATATGGTACTACGGCAGTATGTTCAAAATTACGGTACTGGCTATTAAAATTGCTACACCAAGTAGATGACGTGCTACAGACGCGAAATTTGTCCGACAGGAAAAAGATGCTGTGAGATGAAAATGATTAGCTATTCAGAGCATTCACACAAGGTTGGCGCCGGTGGCGACACCTACAACGTGCTGACATGAGGAAAATTTCCAACCGATTTCTCATACACAAACAGCAGTTGACCGGCGTTGCCTGGTGAAACATTGTTGTGATCCTTCGTGTAAGGAGGAGAAATGCGTACCATCACGTTTCCGACTTTTATAAAGGTCAGATTGTAGCCTATGGCGATTGTGGTTTATCGTATCGCGACATTGCTGCTCGCCATCCAATGACTGTTAGCAGAATATGGAATCGGTGGGTTCAGGAGGGTAATACGGAACCCTGTGCCGGACCCCAACGGCCTCGTATCACTAGCAGTCGAGATGACAGGCATCGTATCCGCATGTCTGTAACGGATCGTGCAGCCACGTCTCGATCCCTGGGTCAACAGATGGGGACGTTTGCAAGACAACAACCATCTGCACGAACGGTCAGACGACGTTTGCAGCAGCATGGACTATCAGCTCGGAGACCATAGCTGCAGTTACCCTTGACGCTGAATCACAGACAGGAGCGCCTGCGATGGTGTACTCAACGACGATTGGTTACACGTCTCGGTCACCTCTTGTTCGCATTGACGGCACTTTAAACAGTGGACGTTACATTTCAGATGTGTTAAACCCGTGGCTCTACCCTTAATTCGATCCCTGCGAAACCCTACATTTCAGTAGGATAATGCACGCCCGCATGTTGCAGGTCCTCTACGGGCCTTTCTGGATACAGAAAATGTTCGACTGCTGCCCTGGCCAGCACATTCTCCAGATCTCTCACCAATTGAAAACATCTGGTCAATGGTGGCCGAGCAACTGGCTCGTCACAATACACCTGTCACTACTCCATGCCTAGGCGTATCAAGACCGTTATTACGGCCAGAGATGGTTGTTCTGGGTACTGATTTCTCAGGATCCATGCACCCAAATTGCGTGAAAATGTAATCACATGTCAGTTCTAGTGTAATATATTTGTCCAATGAATACCCGTTTATCATCTGCATTTCTTCTTGGTGTAGCAATTTTAATGGCCAGTAGTGTAGGTAGACTGATAAGCTAAGGAAAGGACTATATGGAAAACACTGACAAGAAGTAGGAAAAGGATGACATGCCATCTGTTAAGACATCAGGGAATAACTTCCATGGTACTAGAGGAGACTGTAGAGGGTGAAAACTGTAGGGGAAGTTAGATATTGGGTTACATGCCACAAATAACTGAGGACGTAGGTTGCAAGTGTTATTCTGAGATGAATGGATTGACACAGGAGAGGAATTCGTGGCGGACCGAATCAGATCAGTCAGAAGACTGATACCTTCTGCACCGCCCAAATTTTTTCGCCGTTGATAACTTGTAATACGCGGGATGTTCGGAAAGTAGGTTGCGATAGGCCAAGAAATGGAAACCACTGTGAAAATCTAATAAACCTTTGCACATATGTGTTCGACAATTTCTCTAGTATCCCTGTCACTTCCCGCGTTTCAGTTATGAGCACATGGTGAGCACATAAAGTTGCGTAGAAAATAGTGTCTCCCGCCAAGTATGAGGTGCTGGTGAGAGATTTCGCCTGATGTTATGCAGCCCACATTACAGAACTGTCATACGGCTCCTACTTCGTGGCAATTCTCTGTCGCAATCTGCAGGGGCAATGAAAATGCTCCTGCAGCGTTTTTACCCGCACTACAGCCGCTAATTGGCTCCCTCTGTGTTTCATCTCTGCTCACATTAACTATTGGCTATGAAGACAACATTTCCCACAGACTACGAGCTATAGATCAGCGTAGAGAATTGGCGGGAAGCACAGGCCACTGCCCCCTATGACGAGGGTATTGGAAAGTTGGTATAACAGTGCGAGAGATGAAGCTGGAGCGGTGACTATGTAGAGAAGCAGCTGGAAGGTGGAGCCACCTGTCGCAAATAAAACATTTCTAATTTTCGATGTAGTTTACATTTCGCGACTGACCGGAACTTACTTTCTGGGGAAGCCTTGTGTATTGCTAATTTTGCATCTGTAAGCTTTATTACAGAAGTTATATTTAAAAGTAATGGACATAGTAGTGTATTTATTTGTGGAATATAGAACAGAAAGTAACTGTAATGAAACAGCGACATGGCAGTGGCTGTATCGTTATTTATCTTTGTATACGGAGGGTCTGCGCTGCTGTTTGTGGGGGGGGGGGGGGGGGGGGGAGGGAGGGGGGAGGAGGAGGAGCGGCAGCAACCTGAGTCTTCAAAAGGGTGCGGAAGCATTTGTTGGTCGCTCCCGATGTCTCATAATTATCGGTGGCTCTGGAATCGACTCGTGGTTCTCAACCAGCAGCAACAGCAGCAGTTCAGCATTGTCGACAGCTACATTCTTCGTCGACCACACAGTTACAACATCGACAGACTGTTAACTGACGGGGTATAACTAACGTTGTACAGACACTTCTTTAACAAACTTAAATGAATAATAATCTGAAATAGTTAAAACTTGTAGGCCAACTATGTTGTCATTGTCCTCCGACAATATTACCAAGCAGGCTCCCTTTCCGTTCCATGCAGTCACCGAGTGTCGTAAAAATATTAAAACTGATTAACTATTTACCGCCAGTTTCGTTTGTGTGCTAATGACCAGTTCCAGTCTAAATTTTGCTACCTCAGTAACTGTTCATTCTTGCATTGTATAACAGAGGCTTCACTAATTTGCAATTTTGAGTATTAACTTCACTCACTTAAAGTAACGTAAAAGTTCACTGGCAAAACTGATAACTAAAGATACAGCACCAATTAATGGTGTGTAACTTCATTTATTCTCTAGTTAGTTTGGCTAGTGACTTCTGCTGGCTTGATGCGTATTTTATTGTTCTTATGTTAAAAGTAAATCAGTTGCTCATTTGCTTTAAGTACATTCAATTCAACCTTCCAATAATTGAAAGTAAACTGCTTGCTTGTTTCCAAATTTTGCAATACGTTTCGCTGAGGTTACTGGAAGTCAGTTTTTACGTAACAAAATTTCAATTACAATCTGTGGTGTCACCGCCAGACACCACACTTGCTAGGTGGTAGCCTTTAAATCGGCCGCGGTCCGTTAGTATACGTCGGACCCGCGTGTCGCCACTATCATTGATTGCAGACCGAGCGCCGCCACACGGCAGGTCTAGAGAGACTTCCTAGCACTCGCCCCAGTTGTACAGCCGACTTTGCTAGCGATGGTTCACTGACAAATTGCGCTCTCATTTGTCGAGACGGTAGTTAGCATAGCCTTCAGCTACGTCAATTGCTACGACCTAGCAAGGCGCCATTATCATTTGCTATTTATCTTGTGATGCATGTACCGTCAGACCAATGTTCACCAATTATGGATTAAAGTTAAGTATTCCCGCAGCTACGTACGTTCTTTGCTACTATAACTTCCTTTACCTGTTCCAGACCTCACGCCAGCCTGCGTGAGCTTAAACGCGTGCCTTTCGGCTACCCGTCATTGTGGATTGGCTGTCCTGCCAGTCCACAACACAATCAGTCATTTATTTAATCAGCAACTTCATGTAACTTTGGTTTCAAAATTTATTATTTCAGAATAAGGAATGCAAACTCAGTGCTTTCTGATTCATTTACTTTCTCACGAACTGTTGTGTTGTGGTAAAGTGTAAAACCCTCTGTTACCACACAATTGATTATTTGCTTAATTCTCTTTGCCCGCTACCTTTATTAGGATTCTGGATATTCATTGCCCTGGTGGACTGGCGACCGTTTAATTATCCCATTTTTGCTAATCAGTAATTTTTGAATATGACGTGGTACCCTTTTTCCTCCTGTGTGGTTCGTGAGCGATTGCACTGTATTCCACCCATTTCAAAACTGTTATCAGTAATTAGATTAGGTTTAGAATAAATTCATCCATCAGACGGATCTTTTGGACATCTTTCTCTTACCAAGCGGCACTATTTTCCTTCAGCAATGACAGCTTTACTCATTGTAAAGTTTCATTAGGCACACGCGATCGCGGTTATTTATATCGCAATCCAATAGGTCGATTAGGAAGGGGGAGGTTACAAGTCCCTATC
Organism: Schistocerca serialis cubense; assembly: GCF_023864345.2. NCBI lineage: Eukaryota > Metazoa > Arthropoda > Insecta > Orthoptera > Acrididae > Schistocerca > Schistocerca serialis. The sequence continues at coordinate 566,015,472 of NC_064645.1, forward strand.
TGTGACTGATCCTACTCGAGAACCGTGTTCTCTGAACATCAGCAGCCAATTCACATACGGTTTCCATAGTTTCGTGTTTACAATCGCACACCAACTGCGGATGCAGATAAACTTCACCATAGCCTACTGGATACAGAACAGAGCCTGCGGCAACTGACAGGCACCCGGAGTGACGTCACAAAGCCGTTGCCGCGTCGGGATGAATTCCTTCCGTAATTTAGAAAGTCTAGTAGGTTACGGCCGAGTCCTAGCTCAATAGAAACAGGTTGCAGACTCTGTGCTTCCAGTACTCGTTTAGCGTTTGTGCGAGGACCATCGGCTGTTTTTTACCTTTGTATAGTTCTATGTTTATATGTCTTCCTTAAAGAAAACTATCAACAAAGTGACCGAAATACCATGCACGTTACCACGGCTGTTTCTTGAGTTCCCTAGCAGACGAAGTTATTGAATAGATAGTCTTTGACCTATGCTGGTGACTTGCAACTCGTCTAGCGATAAATAAAATGAAAGGCGTTCTAACACACAGCTTTGAAGGTGGTGGTGCAAAATTCCTTATCACCAGCAATCGACCAACTGCCTTAATTAAGAACTAACATATTGTCACATGAATACTGGATTAAATTACAAATCTCTCCGAGTGCTCCAGGGAGTGAGGGTACGTGACGCTGTTGGTGGAGATCTGTCCGTTGGACAGGGAACTACTTTGAGGAGCAGGCTGGCTGTCGGCACCGAGATTCACCCTCTTCCTTCTGTGAACGACATAGACATCACAGTATAAACAGATCCATTACAGCCGTATGCACTGAGAGAATGCACTTAAGACATACTACTTTCACACCACAAAATGGTTCAAATGGCTCTGAGCACTATGGGACTTAACATCTGAAGTTATCTGTCCCCTAGAACTTAGAACTACTTAAACCTAAGTAACCTAAGGACATCACAGACATCCATGCCCGAGGCAGGATTCGAACCTGCGACCGTAGCAGTCGCACGTCTTTCACACCACAACTAGAGGGGCCATTGTGAGCGTTGGAAGAAAACCTTTCCTAATTAGGTGGTTGGACATACAGTCTGTGATCTCCCAACCAATAGTTCCATATCAATCTTTCCTTCTTTACTTACAGGTGTACAACCTAACACGGCTGTTCCCTGTGTCCGTTTAAAAGTCGTCGCTACAAAATCGGGTGATAATTAATTGCATTTTTCCGGGTAGCTACGCAAAAGCCTATTTATACAGTACGATAAACAGCAATATTAAAAAAAAACAATTGTAAAGTGCATGATGTAATGAGAAAAAAATTTTAATACTTGTCCTAGTTCGTAAAGGTATTTCTGGCTCCAAAAATCCTCTTATCTAAGGGATGATGTAAAAGTCAAAGTTAGTCGAACATTACCCGAAATACTTAATCACGTTTTCATCACGTTCTCTTTCATTTCCGTTCCGGCACGGCAAAAAAATGAATTTTGTGCCTCAATTTTCTACGCATCGCTAAAGAGAGTCGTCTTGCGAGTACACACAGATTTCATGCTGTTCATGGTCTTCAATTAACAAATTCGTAGAACATTCCGAATGCATTTTCAATAGAAATTATAGTTTCCGACACAAAAATTTGTATTTCACGCAGATTGTTTCCACAGCACAAAGACTAACGTAGAACTCTGCGTCCAAACAAAGACTGCCCCACACGAACCCTACACAGATACTAACCTACTTTTGGCGCGCATGACGAACGATGTACACTCCTGGAAATTGAAATAAGAACACCGTGAATTCATTGTCCCAGGAAGGGGAAACTTTATTGACACATTTCTGGGGTCAGATACATCACATGATCACACTGACAGACCCACAGGCACATAGACACAGGCAACAGAGCATGCACAATGTCGGCACTAGTACAGTGTATATCCACCTTTCGCAGCAATGCAGGCTGCTATTCTCCCATCGAGACGACCGTAGAGATGCTGGATGTAGTCCTGTGGAACGGCTTGCCATGCCATTTCCACCTGGCGCCTCAGTTGGACCAGCGTTCGTGCTGGACGTGCAGACCGCGTGAGACGACGCTTCATCCAGTCCCAAACATGCTCAATGGGGGACAGATCCGGAGATCTTGCTGGCCAGGGTAGTTGACTTACACCTTCTAGAGGACGTTGGGTGGCACGGGATACATGCGGACGTGCATTGTCCTGTTGGAACAGCAAGTTCCCTTGCCGGTCTAGGAATGGTAGAACGATGGGTTCGATGACGGTTTGGATGTACCGTGCACTATTCAGTGTCCCCTCGACGATCACCAGTGGTGTACGGCCAGTGTAGGAGATCGCTCCCCACACCATGATGCCGGGTGTTGGCCCTGTGTGCCTCGGTCGTATGCAGTCCTGATTGTGGCGCTCACCTGCACGGCACCAAACACGCATACGACCTTCATTGGCACCAAGGCAGAAGCGACTCTCATCGCTGAAGACGACACGTCTCCATTCGTCCCTCCATTCACGCCTGTCGCGACACCACTGGAGGCGGGCTGCACGATGTTGGGGCGTGAGCGGAAGACGGCCTAACGGCGTGCGGGACCGTAGCCCAGCTTCATTGAGACGGTTGCGAATGGTCCTCGCCGATACCCCAGGAGCAACAGTGTCCCTAATTTGCTGGGAAGTGGCGGTGCGGTCCCCTACGGCACTGCGTAGGATCCTACGGTCTTGGCGTGCATCCGTGCGTCGCTGCGGTCCGGTCCCAGGTCGACGGGCACGTGCACCTTCCGCCGACCACTGGCGACAACATCGATGTACTGTGGAGACCTCACGCCCCACGTGTTGAGCAATTCGGCGGTACGTCCACCCGGCCTCCCGCATGCCCACTATACGCCCTCGCTCAAAGTCCGTCAACTGCACATACGGTTCACGTCCACGCTGTCGCGGCATGCTACCAGTGTTAAAGACTGCGATGGAGCTCCGTATGCCACGGCAAACTGGCTGACACTGACGGCGGCGGTGCACAAATGCTGCGCAGCTAGCGCCATTCGACGGCCAACACCGTGGTTCCTGGTGTGTCCGCTGTGCCGTGCGTGTGATCATTGCTTGTACAGCCCTGTCGCAGTGTCCGGAGCAAGTATGGTGGGTCTGACACACCGGTGTCAATGTGTTCTTTTTTCCATTTCCAGGAGTGTATTTGGCATTAAGTTCGACATCGTTCCAGAGACTGCAGCTGTCGAAACTGATGATTGTACGTAATTTTCTGCATACGTGGTTGAGCAGTTGCAAAGAAAACATGCTCTTGAGATTGGTAAAACTTATAAAAATAATTGTGTATTGCCGTACACAATTTTCAAATAGAGTTTAGTAAAACTTACGGTTTAATAAGAGTATTATGTTTTATTTCATATGACTATTTTGTATGAAAAATTGATTTTGCTGTTGAAAAAGTATAACATTTCTTGATCTAACAGACAAAAAAACGTTATGAGAAATTTTGTAGCGAAAATATTGTAAAATGCCAAATACACCGAAGGGGAAGAAATCGTAGCAACAAGAAGGAGTTGTGCTACTTCAACGAAAGTGGATACGAGTGGTTCTCCGCATGAAAGATGATGTCTGTTCTTATTTCGCACCGGTCGCATGGGACTGACGCTAGCAGTGCCACTATAAGGGTGCAATTCAGATTTGCCTTAACTGCGCGCTGTAACGGTTACATTTGCGACAGGACGCTGTTAGTCAAGAACGCCTTTAAGGCGACAAGACGCCATTATCAACACATCACTGACTTTGAACGAGGTCTTGTAATAGGGTTACGAGAAGCTGAATGTTTCTTCTGCGATACTGCGGAAAGACGTGTCAGGTATGTAGCCACTGTACATGACTGCCGGCAGCGGTGGCTACGAGAACATACGGTTCAAGAAGACCAGACTGTCGAGAGGACCACTGTGTTTTGCGAATGGCTCTGACTCATTGTGTTGCATCTGCAGCAGCAATCTGAGCAGCAGTTGGCACCACAGTGATACAACGAGCTGTTACAAAACAGTTACTTCAAAGACAGCTTCGAGCCAAACCCCCTGTAGCGTGCATTCCATTGACCACAAACGACCGCCAATAGTGACTTGAGTTATGTCAATTACACCTCATTCGAGAGCCACTCTCGTGGCTATCCCACGCACCGTGACTGCTCATTTGTACGTGAGTTTGGTGATTCGAGCCGATGGGCTGCCATTCATTAACAACAGCATTCCAGGGGGCGTTTTCCAACAGGATAATGCTCGCCCACATACCGTTGTTGTAACCAAACGTGCTATACAGAATATTAATATGTTACCTTGGCTTGATCGATCACCAGATCAGTCTCCAATCGAACACATATAGGTCATCATCGGACGACAATTCCAGTGTCCAAGGCGGTACCATCCCTGTATTGACCAACCACGTGCAACAGGCTTGGAACTCCGCCCACAAACTGATATCCGGCATCTGTACATGTTTGCATGATGCCATTCAACATTCTGGCGGTTACACCGGCATACAACTACCGCAATGGCTTATCTCGCGCTTTCATTAGGCTGTGATCTTGCAATTTTAATCACTTAAATAAATTACCTAGAAAAATATATCCCCGAAATTTCATTATTGTACATTAATTATTTTTTAGTGCTGCGACTTTTTCCCGTCAGTGTAAATGCCATTTATGGCAAAATAAACGAATGAAATTTATAAAATTGTTTACCTGTTTCAAAATAAAAACAATAATAAGAATGAAGTATTAGAGAAATAAAGTGTGAAATTTAAATAAATATTTCCGTACAATACACCTATCCCATAAGCTCACCTCTTGTCCTTCATACTTGCAATTTAAGGTAAAACATAGATGAAAAATAATGGAATCACTAATTTCGTCAAACAGACAGAGTATCGTAATATATGATCCCCATAATTCTGGCTCGTAATAACATGCATGCTAAACAGAAACTACGCCCCAAGGACTTATTCTGTGGTGCTTTAAGGGAGATGTTTGGCTTAGGAAAGACCTGCCGTTACTGGATGCTAATGCTGCGCGTGACAGATGGACCCTTGGAGGGGTAAACACAGTTTTAGGTCGATGCGACAGGTAATTTGATAGACTATCAGGGAAAACCATTGAGGCCCCGGAGCTACCACCGAGTTCCTGCACCCCGGTCGTCCAGAGGGGGTGGGACTTATAAAATATGTCTCCGTTACCTGCCGCCACCATCGGCGACCGCGCACCGTCAGTCAGTGTCGGCCGGAACACGCCGGCGTCCACCCCCACAGCGAGGAAGGTGTGTGTGTGTGTGGGGGGGGGGGGGGGGGGGGAGGTCTTCGGTATCTAGGTCGACGAATGCGGCTGACATCTCTTCTCTCCCCTCCTCCCACTATCGTTCGTTAATAACAGGGAACGACCGACCGTTAGCTGGAAATATGAGGTGTCCTTGGGATCCGTAGTCAAAATGAGTGAAACAACAAAGCTACATCTACATCCATACTCCGCAAGACACCTGACGGTGTGTGGCGGAGGGTACCTTGAGTATCTCTATCGGTTCTCTCTTCTATTCCAGTCTCGTATTGTTCGTGGAAAGAAGGATTGTCGGTATGCCTCTGTGTGGGCTCTAATCTCTCTGATTTTATCTTCACGGTCTCTTCGCGAGACATACGTAGGAGGGAGAAATATACTGCTTGACTCTTCGGTGAAGGTATGTTCTCGAAACTTTGACAAAAGCCCGTACCGAGCTACTGAGCGTCTCTCCTGCAGAGTCTTCCACTGGAGTTTATCTATCATCTCCGTAACGCTTTCGCGATTACTAAATGATCCTGTAACGAAGCGCGCTGCTCTCCGTTGGATCTTCTCTATATCCTCCATCGCCGGCCGAAGTGGCCGTGCGGTTAAAGGCGCTGCAGTCTGGAACCGCAAGACCGCTACGGCCGCAGGTTCGAATCCTGCCTCGGGCATGGATGTTTGTGATGTCCTTAGGTTAGTTAGGTTTAACTAGTTCTAAGTTCTAGGGGACTAATGACCTCAGCAGTTGAGTCCCATAGTGCTCAGAGCCATTTGAACCATTTTATATCCTCCATCAACCCCATCTGGTACGTATCCCACACTGCTGAGCAGTATTCAAGCAGTGGGCGAACAAGCGTACTGTAACCTACTTCCTTTGTTTTCGGATTGCAGTTCCTTAGGATTCTTCCAATGAATCTCAGTCTGGCATATACCTTACCGATAATCAACTTCAAATGATCATTCCATTTTAAATTACTCCTAATGCGTACTCCCAGATAATTTATGGAATTAACTGCTTCCAGTTGCTGACCTGCTATATTGTAGCTAAATGATAAGGGATCTTTCTTTCTATGTATTCGCAGCACATTACACTTGTCTACATTGAGATTCAATTGCCATTCCCTGCACCATGCGTCAATTCGCTGCAGATCCTCGTGCATTTCAGTACAATTTTCCATTGTTACAACCTCTCGATATACCACAGCATCATCCGCAAAAAGCCTCAGTGAACTCCCGAAGTCATCCACAAGGTCATTTATATATATTGTGTATAGCAACGGTCCTACGACACTCCCCTGCGGCACACCTGAAATCACTCTTACTTCGGAGGACTTCTCTCCATTGAGAATGACATGCTGCGTTCTGTTATCTAGGAACTCTTCAATCCAATCACACAATTGGTTTGATAGTCCATATGCTCTTACTTTGTCCATTAAACGACTGTGCGGAACTGTATCAAACGCCTTGCGGAAGTCAAGAAACACGGCATCTACCAGGGAACCCGTGTCTTTGGCCGTCTGAGTCTCGTGGACGAATAGCGCGAGCTGGGTTTCACACGATCGTCTTTTCCGAAACCCATACTGATTCCTACAGAGTAGATTTCTTGTCTCCAGAAAAGTCATTATACTCGAACATAATACGTGTTCCAAAATTCTACAACTGATCGACGTTAGGGTCTATAGTTCTGCACATCTGTTCGACGTCCCTTCTTGAAAACTGGGATGACCTGTGCCCTATTTCAATCCTCTGGAACGCTACGCTCTTCTAGAGACCTACGGTACACCGCTGCAAGAAGGGGGGGCAAGTTCCTTCGCGTACTCTGTGTAATATCGAACTGGTATCCCATCAGGTCCAGCGGCCTTTCCTCTTTTGAGCGATTTTAATTGTTTCTCTATCCCTCTTCCGTCTATTTTGATATCTACCATTTTGTCATCTGTACGACAATCTAGAGAAGGAACTACAGTGCAGTCTTCCTCTGTGAAACAGCTTTGGAAAAAGACATTTAGTATTTCGGCCTTTAGTCTGTCATCCTCTGTTTCAGTACCATTTTGGTCACAGAGTGTCTGGACATTTTGTTTTGATCCACCTACCGCTTTGACATAAGACCAAAATTTCTTAGGATTTTCTGCCAAGTTAGTACATAGAACTTTTGAATTCATTGATCGCCTCTCGCATAGCCCTCCTCACACTACATATTGCTTCGCGTAATTTTTGTTTGTCTGCAAGGCTTTGGCTATGTTTATGTTTGACCCGGTGGCTCTTTTCCATCTCTTACTATCTTGCTTGGCACATACTAATCTAATGCATATTGTACGATGGTTTTGAACTTTGTCCACTGATCCTCAACACTATCTGTACTTCAGACAAAACTTTTGTGTTGAGCCATCAAGTACTCTGAAATCTGCTTTTTGTCACTTTTGCTAAATAGAAAAATCTTCCAACCTTTTTTAATATTTCTATTTACGTCTGAAATCATCGATGCAGTAACCGCTTTCTGATCGCTGATTCCCTGTTCTGCGTTAACTGTTTCAAATATTTCGGGTCTGTTTGTCACCAGAAGGTCTAATATGTTATCGCCACGAGTCGGTCCTCTGTTTAACTGCTCAAGGTAGTTTTCAGATAAAGCACTTAAAAAATTTCACTGGATTATTTGTCCCTCTCACCCGTTATGAACGTTTGAGTCTCCCAGTCTATATCTGGCAAATTAAAATCTCCACCCAGAACTATAACATGGTGGAGAAATCTACTCGAAATATTTTCCAAATTATCCTTCAGGTGCGCAGCCACAACAGCTGCTGAGCCAGGGGGCCTATAGAGACATCCAATTACCATGTCTGAGCCTGCTTTAACCGTGACCTTCACCCAAATTATTTCACATTTCGGATCTCCGTCAATTTCCTTCGATACTATTGCACTTCGTATCGCTATAAACACGCCTCCCCCTTCACTGTCCAGCCCGTCTCTGCGGTATACATTCCAATCTGAGTTTAGAATTTCATTACTGTTTACATCTGGTTTCAGCCAACTTTCTGTCCCTAGTACTATGTGGGCATTGTGACCGTTTATTAATGAGAGCAGTTCTAGGAGCTTTCTATAGACGCTCCTGCAGTTTACTATTAGCAGATTAATATTGTTATTACCTGTTGCATTTTGCCTATTCCTACCTTGCCGCGTCTCAGGAGGCGTCTTGTCGGGCCTAGGGAGGGAATTCTCTAACCTAAAAAACCCACATGTGCACTTCACACGTACTCCGCTACCCTTGTAGCCGCTTGCTGCGTGTAGTGCACGCATGACCTATTCAGGGGGACCCTACATTTCTACCTTTCTATAAACCTACGATCGATTTCCTAACTTACCCTTGCCCAGCCCGAACATATGACCCACTTGTAATTAACTTTTAGTAAACGTGACTTTGGAACCATAATCTTGGGTCTTCATGGAATCTCTGTCTCGTATATAAGCTATTTGTACTACCGCCTATGAACAGCATGTTCAAAGTATATTTAACACAATGCAGCATCATGTAGAGACTTATTTCTTGTGCTGATGATGTTGTATTTTTATTGCTTTAAACGTCTGCGGACTGCATGTCAATCATTTTTTAAGATAATCTGATGCTATCACACTTTTCACGTACAGTAGCGTATAATTCCTTAATAGCTGTGAGTCGGGGCGGTAGTCGTGACTATGTATCCTAGTATTTTAACGTTCCTAGTAAACTATGTTGTAGACCCACGGAATTTTGGTACGGTGTTCAGTCCGAAGACTGATTTGATGTTGCTCTCCATGCTATCCTATGCTAAGCAATCCCTTTCATCTTCGCATAACTTATGCAACGTAAACCCATTTGATGGTACTTACCTTGGGTCTCATTCGGGACTTTTTTACTCCTCCTCCCACAGTTTCCCATTACCAAATTACCGAGCGAGGTGGTGCAATAGTTAGTCTACTGCACTCGCATTCGGGAGGACGACGGTTCAAACCCGCGTCCGGCCATCCTGATTTAGGTTTTCCGTGATTTCACTAAATCGCTTCAGGCAAATGTCGGGGTAGTTCGTTTGAAAGGGCACAGCCGACTTCCTTCTCCATCCGTCCCTAATCCAATGGGACTGATCAGCTTGCTGTTTGGTCCCTTCTCCAAGTCAACCAACCATTACAAAATTGACGATCCAGGATGAAGTAGGGTATGTCCGATCAACCAGTCCCATCTTTACACAGGTTTTTCGTAGTTTCTTTTTTCTTAAACTCTATTCAGTACCTCTTCATAAGTTATTCGATCTACTCATTCAATTTTCGATGTCTCCTAGTAGCAACACATTTCAAAAGATTCTATTCTGTTCTTGCCTGAACCGCTTAACTTCAACATTTCTTTTCTGTACAAGGCTACACTCCAGACAGATAACTCCAGAAGAGATTTCCTAACTCTTAAATTTATCCTCGATATTAGATATTTATCTTTTCCAGAAACGCTACTCACGATTGTTAGTGTGCATTTCATATCCTCTCTATGATTCTCCTACTCTGGTGTCAAAACTCATCTACTCGTTTACAGATTTTAGTGTCTCATTTCCTAATCCTAACCAGTGAGCATCATCTGATTCAATTAGATTGCACGCCATTGCCTTTGTTTCACTTTTGTTCATGTTCATTTTTCAATCTCTTTTCAAGAAACCTTCCATTTCGCTCATCTTCTCTTGCAAGTTTTTTGCCGCTTTTGATAGAATTACAAGGTCATCGACAGACCGCAAATGGTTTCTTTCTTCTCCTTTCACTACGGGGGCTTTTGGGGAAAGTAAGGTCCAATGGATTGCGAAATGGAAACCACTGTGAAAATCAAAACTGTTTTATTTGCAACGGTTAGCTACACCTTCCAGCTACTTCTCTACGTAGTCGCCGCTCGTATTTAGACATTTGTCGGGTGAGTGATCGACTTGTGCGTGGAGTCCGATTTTGTAATGTAATTCATGAAAAATGACCTGAAACGATTGTCATATGTAAAACAGATTTTATTTTTGACACCACTGAACCAAATATGTTGCCGCAGTGGCAGAATCGGTTGTAAGTAGGGCCGGGCGGAGCGCAGTAGTATTTCCCGTTACACTCTGTTATAGGAAGGATGTAAGACTTAAAGCTAGTGGCTAGCTTTCAGAATTTAGTTGTTGGTCTATGGACACAGCATAATACAATTTTTACAAAATGAAGTTATTAGTGATATTGTTTGTGCTCACGCAGAGCCAACAAATGTTAGGTCGTAGTTATATCTATAAAAGTGTAAACTGTGCATCATTAATTTGTAAGGCTATCAGATTATGAAGAATTGAACTGATACGTATCGTTAACAATTACTGACCACTGTCGATGGAAATTAGAAAAGAGTAATGAATTTGTACTGTAACTCAAAGTGAAAGCAACTGGAACAAATCTGTAAATTAATGAAATTTTGTATATTTAGTTTTAAGTACGCAGCAACGTAATGTGGATGTAGCTGAATTTTACAATATTTACCCTTGAATGTAGAAACCAGGTATTTTCCATCAGGTTAAATGTATAGGTTGATTAGGTATACCCCATTTGTAATATTTTGTGTGTTTTGTAATCCTGATACAGAGAAGTCGAATTTTGGAGTCTGTTTTGTCAAACGGCATCAGACTTTTTATTATGTAACGATCCAAGTGTTCTTAATTACGTCAATAAGTGAGAATTGGAGGACAGTTGAGAAGTTCTCTGATTTTGAAGTTAATGTAATGTAATTCCATATCAGATTTTGTGAAGGTGAAACCTTATTTTGAATTCAGTTTTCTGACTGAAGCATTCGATCTCAGCATATTGCCTCATCAGTACCTCATCCTCTTCCGTGTCGTGTTCAATGTGCCAGAATCAGAAAAGTGTCAATGTTTGTAACAGCTTCAACACGGGCAGCGTCGTACAGCGCTGAGCCAATATACAGTATTTTCACTGAACATTTGCAAGATTATTCATTTATCAGCCATCTACTGATATTATCTGTGTGAATGTGTTTTACGGCCGGCATTGCACTTCACTGTGCAAAGACTGAATACTTTGTATGCGTACTGTGGGAAGAATAGAATACCAAGATAACATCCGTTGCGATTCTAGAGCTAAGGAAAATTTATTTCATGGTTTATTTGCATAGGAAATTTGATCAGTTTATTATACAAAACCATAGAACTCGCTGCTCACGAGACTGGGTAAATTTCAGAGGGATTTATTTCATTATGAAAATTGCATATTGGTTTTACAGTTAAGTCTTTTGCTCAACAACACATCACACAGTAAATCTGCGTAAGACAAACATTACGCATTGCATATTTATTTGCAAACAAAAACACCAATTTTTTTTATAAAGAACGTTACAAAATTTTTATATGGAATTACGTCACAATTTTTTTAAGAACGTTACAGTCGTACCGTTTTATCAACTTTTCAATACCCTCGTTATAGAAGGACGCCGCCTGTGCTTTCTGCCAATTCTCTACGATGGTCTACAGCTAGTTGTCTGTGCCAGAGCGTTGTCTTCTTAGCGAGCGGTTCATGTGAGCACAGATGAACATCAGAGGGAGATAAGTCTGGGTTGTATGGTGGACGAGCAAAGGCTTCCCACTGAAAATGCTGCAGAAGTGTCTTCGTTGCCCCTGCAGTGTGCTGCCGATAGTTTTCATGAAGAAGGAAGAGCATGACAGCTGCGTTATATGAGCTGCATGGCATCAAGCGAAATCTCTCAGTAGACTCTCATAGTTGGCGGGAGACACCATTGTTCTAGGCATCATTATGTGCTCACTGTGCGCTCAGAACTGAAAAGAGTGACGTTAAGAGATCGACGGGCATACTAGAGGCACTGCCCAACACATCTGTTCAAAGCTTCATCGGATTTTCACTGTGGTTTCCATTTCGCGTCCCCATCGGACCTTACTTTCTGAATAGCCCTCATATAATGCCCTTTCCTAATTACCTTGGTTTCCTTTGCTGCTCACTCGATGTGCAGATTCGATAATAACGTGAACAGGCAATCATCCTGTCTCACTCCCTTCTCAACTACCGCTTTCCTTAAACAGGGCCTTCGGCTTCTTCAACTGCCGTCTCCATTCTTTCTGCTCTCTGTATTTTACCGCTGTTACTTCAGCATATTCAGGTCAACAGTGCAGTCAACGTTAATTACGTAATTTTCCTTCAGAATCTATGTGAGAATGGACTGTTTAAGAAATGTTCACACTCTCGATAGCAAGAACAAGATCACGGTCGGCGAGAACGGCTTGGTGTCCTAGCAGAGACGACGAGGAGCCGTGGGCTGCAATTACAGACGTGAAGGACGAGGCGTTGTAGCGGCGCTGCAACTTTGTCCTTGAGTTCGAACGGCAGTTAACGATCATCACGTGCCGATAGCGACGTGTCGTGATTTACAATGTAGCGAGTAATGGCATCCGTACCGAGAGCCCACGAACGTCTGCACAATCTCCATTTTCAACATTCATGAAGCTACTTTGTCTTTTTCTTATAAGTTTCTCTCATTAATCTGTAATATCAAGCAGTAACTTTCTAGTGACAGTACAGCCTCATCTATAGTCTATAGGAAATAACTGATTAACACCGCGGTACAACGCTCGACAAGTTAGAGCTATGTGGGTTTTCTATATTGATTTTTAGTTCTGTAGATGTATCCTTCGATCTAATCCGATATTGCAATTTGACATATTGACTGTACATTAATTCTTATTCTCGGAAAACGTGGAAAACGGCACTGCTGGTTCAAACTTTCTTATTTACCTTAACGCATTGACTGCCACCTCGACACTAAAGTGTACCGGCTACTACCGCAAGTACATGAAGTATACATCCTCACCGGTGCGCAAAGAGCCCATCAAAATCCTATACTGTATATTTCTTTCTTACGCCAATGTGTTGAGTCAAGAGACTATGTTGTCAATTATAAATCAACCACCTACATTTATCGTGTGCTGCTTAATTACAATATACGTAAAATTAGTAATTCTGAAGTGCACCCGGTATTCATGCAGATGGAGTCGTCCAGATGGTACGAAATCTTGACAGACTGACTTAGTGCCACATTCGGGCTCTCCTGATGACTGCTTTGAAACTAGAAACAAGTAAACTTGCCAAATATCACAGCATTCGGCCGTCCCCAGCGGATGAATACTCAAGACCATTTCAAAATGATCATACGAGGGGGAAAGCCACAACTCACACAAAATCAGTAATAATAAACATAGAAGGAAGGAAGACACATGCCACACACATCATTAGACGTTTTGAGAGATTTCTAAGAGACAAATGGAAAGGGTATTTCGTGGATCCAAGGGCACCCGTTGGCTGCGACTCTACTTTTCCCGAGCTCTACGCCATTTCCTCATTCGTGACCAAGAAAAACATCTGTTGGTGGAAGGCTCAGTGGCTGGAAGTAAGGAATAATAAACTACGTTCGGTGAAACCTTCAGTGCGACCATGATTTATCTCCTTCCGACTACACCGAGCTGAAGGAGTAGCCCTTACAAGAGATAGAGTGGAACAAGGCCCATTGACCCATGCCTTTCGCTTACGTCACGAGGAGGCACAGATCGGTCGCACATACGACCTCTCACAGGATCTGACCTTCGTTTCAACTGATAATGAGGCGAGTGTGGTTCGTGGTTTAAGATTTAGTCCGGATTTCTTCCCAAAATATTGGGTATGAGATTTTAATGTGTCGCAGAGTGGTTTCGTCATCGATTATTTCTATGCACTCATCTAACTACAGTCCATAATCCTCTTTTTATCCGTGTCTCTACTGGTAATTTTACCCTGGATTTTATCTAGTTATCCTGCTGTGTTTCGTCTTTTACTGAGGGCTTTTCTCATAACCGCCTCATCGGGACTGTTTTTTCAATACTTGTCTGTGAATGCAACTTGGTTTCCTATTTACTATTATTTTAATAGATTTTCACCACACTCATCTGTATGTTATTCATGCAAGGGCGCTGATGACCTTGCCGCTTAGCGCCTTCACCCCCAAATCTTCATCATTATCATCATCATCACTATTATCATCCACGGCCCCATTGCGTCTTTCCTGAACAGTGGGTAAAACATGAGCACTAGTTTTCATCGCCTCCATTCATTCTAAAACTGAAATCCAGCGAATCCTGACGTTTAACATCAATATATCCTAAATGCTATTCTCTATTCCTTTAGCACTGCAAGTTACCATCACTCGTCACTTTCCCTATCAATCATCCTCATCAGAATTCTCAATCGTTTGGACCTCGAGTTCCTGTTAATGCCCATTCACTGATCACAATATTTAGGGCCTGTCTGCTTCAACGACGAGCACTCTAACTGGTCCTGCCTTCTCTTGTGATAATTTTCCGTTACTGTTATTACCATCCATGAGTTTACAAACTTGATTTGGTCTTAGCTGGAATGCGAGCAAGCCATGCGGCAGCCAGACAACCTAGCACGGTGAGCTTAATGCGCTGCACACATGCATTAGGCGACAGGAAGCGGCGGGTAAAAGTGCAGAGCTAAAGTAAAATGCACACCGAGGCCCAAGTGACATTTCCAGATATTGAATATAGCTTGGAAATACAGGAAAAATACTAAAACCGAATCTAAAAAAAATCTAAAAGAATACAATTATATCATATTGTGCGTCTTTGTGTTACGAGTTCATAGTAACGAGTTCATGACCACTGTCCACAGCTCGTGGTCGTGCGGTAGCGTTCTCGCTTCCCACGCCCGGGTTCCCGGGTTCGATTCCCGGCGGGGTTAGGGATTTTCTCTGCCTCGTGATGACTGGGCGTTGTGTGATGTCCGTAGGTAAGTTAGGTTTAAATAGTTCTAAGTTCTAGGGGACTGATGACCATAGATGTTAAGTCCCATAGTGCTCAGAGCCATTTTAACCAATCTATGACCACTAGTCCATGAATAACATAACTTTTTAAAACTATGATTGAACAAACATTTAAAATTAAACTACTGACAGGCCAATGCAGCTGCTCTCTTTAGCGATATGTTCAACTGAATCTTGTACAGGGCGTTTCAAAATGTAGAAGTTGTCCTGAGGAAGAAAATTAGGACAGGAACCCCTGTCCAGAAATGTTATCCGTCGACGCAAAGGAACGTCGAAGTTATAGGCGCCAGAGCTTGTATGTGTATGTGTATACAGAGTGATTCTACGATGATGCTACAAACTTCTAGCGATGGTGGAGAAGGATAAATGTGTTTTTGAATTAAGGGACTCTGGTACGGAAACGAACAAGTCGAAAGTTATAAACGAAAATCGTTCTTGTACCCTGACAATGGAACGCATGTACCGGTACCGTTGTTGATAATATTTTAGAGCAGGCAACTTTCAGAGCTGGTAGTACGAACCAAAAGAAGAACAAAACGTACAGTAAACATGGCTCTAAAATGCATATCTGAAGAGTTGTGAGCACTTGTTCATCTTCGCTACTGTGAAACAAATCTGCTCTATTGAAAAATGCTCATAGCTCTTTAAGATATGCATTTTGGAAACTCATGTTCACTAGGCCCTTTTTTTCTTTTTTTGATCCTTACTTCCTCCTCTAAAAGTTGCTTACCTTCCAATCCTAGCAATAAGAGTACTGGTATAAAGAAGCATTCCATTGTCAGAGTCCCTTACCTCAAGATGATACCTTTATCCTTCTCCATCATCCCTGAAAGTTTCTAACAACATCAACGAATCACCCTGCATGTGATGTTGTTATTGATTTGTGGGGCGCTCAACATCGCCCATATAAGTTCCGAATCTTTCCATTTCTAGACTCGGAACTTTGCAAAAGATGATGAGATGACGAGGAGAACACGAACACCCAGTCCTAGGGTAGAGAAGTACTGCGAAGTACGGTTGAAATAAACACACAAAGACTTATCTGTAGAAAATTTGAAACCGAGTTGCAACTGATAAGTTGCTGTTCCAGCGTTGGTTGAGAAACAAGAAACTGCAAATTCGTCCGCAAATAAAGAGTAATGCACAGTGTCAGGGTACACCTCAATCATCGACTTACCCCTGAGGATGTGAGAATGACCCTCATCGGTTGGACCGGCCGATAGTCAAATCGCTTCTCAGGGATCCATGTCAATTTAATGAAAAAGGTGCCACGCGGCCAATAATTAATAGGTCAGGAGAGGCCCTAGCAAAGATGGATTCCACAAAAGACAACAAATGTGATGTTCATGTAGCTAATAAATGAAAAAGTGACCCACGTTTATCCCTGTTTGTTACAAGTTCCCTGCTTACATACACGAACAACAAATTATTGCAGGGCTTGTTCGATCAGAAGTAATGCAGAGAATTGCAAAATTAACACATGATGAAATGGGATAGTACTAATCTAACGATGGAATAATGCCAAAGATTGGATGAGTTAGGCGAATAGGATAAAATTTTAGTCGACGCGTGTATTCTGGGAAGGTAAATCCGCGATGGTCGAACTGTGATTCCTACATCCGCCACAAAAATGGAGAACTACACATGCAACTAACCTTGCTAACTGAGTCATGAATGAACCACTCGACAAAGGAGCTCGTGGTCTAGTGGTCAACGTTGCTGCCTCTGGATCGTGCAGTCCCATGTTCGATTTCCGTCCGGGTCGGGAATTTTCTCTGCCCGGGGACTAAGTGTTTGCGTTGTCTTCATCATTTCATCTTCATTCGGGAAAGTGGCAAGACTGTACTGTGTAAAGATTGTGAATTTGTACCTGCGCTGATAACCGCGTGGTTAAGCACTCCCTAAATCAAATATCATCATCATTATCGAGAATGTACTGGATTCGCGAAAAGTGACTAATCCTAACGATGGAATAATGCCAAAGATTGGATGAATTGCAGGTGCGCAATAATTCTCATACCCTGCTCGCCCAAGATGCGATCTCTTATCATACCCAGCACTGAGATCCGTGGACTGCAGCAGGCGCTGTGATCTGCCGCAGACACATCAGCACCCTATCAGATCGCCAGACGAAGTCTCTACACCCTGTGCTCTCCTCTGTATCTCGTCCTGAACTGTCCTCCACCGTGTCACAACTTGAAGTTTCCTCCTCGGTATGCCGAGCTGAAATTTCTTCTCTACCGATGAAGTGTTCTTTCCCTGCACTCTCCAAGTCCACACATTTCTCAAAGATCTTACGAAATGCAGGTCGATGACATTTTTGTTAACAAAACAACTGTCCCCCCTTCCTGCAGAAGTTTTACAACGTTAACCAGTCGTTACATAACCATGCACGCAGTTCTTGAACAATTCTGTTATTCTCCCAATCCACTGCGAAGTATGGTATTTCAGCCAATAATCTCGCTTCCACGTCCGTACTTCTTAGACTCACTATTTTTGTTAGATTAACAAATTGGAGATCTCTTACACCTTTTTAGGCCACAGGTTATTCATCCTGTATAAAGTGGTGGCAGGAAGTCGGCCCATCACTTTACAAAGAGAAAAGGAATTCTGTTCAGAGTGTGACCTGATCGCTTCTCACGGAACACCGAGATCTTTATCTAGCACTGACTGTTCCTCGCATAGAGTACCTGGAAGGCGACTTTTAGGCACATGACGAGGTTCCTTTGATGTGTGTTGTGGCCAGAGGGTCCTGTTTGTGAAAACCAAATCTTCACGAGTAGTGGCTCTCACAGCACTACGTTACTGGTTTCTGTGAAAGTAGCCCTGGACACCATATTGCGCAAGGCACAGTATGCGAAAAACTGCAGGGACGCAAGTCATAGACGCCAATACTTACAGCGGCTGCGTTATTGAATGGTACATGCTCTGGGCTGTCTCTGCCTCTCGCCTTTTCCTGTGAAAAGATGGGCCGCAGCCCCCAAGCAATCAGCCCGAACACCTAGTCACCGGGCTGACCCATTGCGTGTAACCTATCTCAACACGTACCCAGCTACACTACAGACAAAACTACGTGCAAAATAGCGACCAGGAAACAGAAGTAATTAACATGGACATAGGCAATTTGCTCACCATAGTCACTGACGTTATTAATTACTAGCATTAACTACTTTATTGCTTGACGGGAATAAAGTTAAGATAAAAAAGATTTTAAAGCAATTATGAATAGCACATGAGGCATGCCAGCCCGACAATGCACCGACGCATTCCAATATCTTTTTAGTTGATGCACGTCGGCGACTTGCGTATCGATGAGGAAGAATTGATGAGGACGACAACACGGCAAACGACAACACAGCAGGCAATGCCTGAGTGTGAAAATCTCTGGCCCAGCCGGGAATCGATCCCGGCCTTCTTGCATGGCATTCAGCCGAACTAACCACTTTTTTTTCGTTGATCGCATTTTGTTCGTTATTGATCGTTGTATTTGTTCTGGTTGGGCGTCGCATGACCCTTGTTCAGTTTCATCTTTGATCCATTAACTCAGTTTTTTTTACTATTATTATTACAGAGAGCAGTTAATCCTCTGACCGAACACGCTGAGTTACCGTGCCGGCGACCACTCAGCTATCGTGGCGGAGGAAAGACAGAATGAAACAGCCAGATGGCCCACTGGTGGAGCTGTCATAGAATACTGTGCCACAGTGTAGTGACGTACGTATTTAAAAAATATCGCTATGAAATATTGTCTACGTGGGAAAGTCTGCTGGATAATCGCTTCTAGTAGCATCATATTGTCGACAGTGGATCGATATCTCTTGCATCCACACTGACAGTGTCTGAGGAGCTGCTTGGTCTCTAAAGGTGCAGACCAGACGATGGTGTTGACCGTTTACACCAGGGTCTTCTTGAAAAGCTCATGACGGTCACACTTCTGTGACTATTGACGCATTCATGCCTTGCCTATTTTCGGCACAGGTACCCAAGTTCCCGGCCTACATGAGTCGGGAAACTCCCTTCGCTGTCGTATCAAATCCTTGGAAAATTTCCTCTGAATGCGTCAGCAAATTTCACAGCATACTGTAGTGGATTCAGTCGTGATAAAGTGAATTATAGCGAGTAGCTGCCAGTGGCAATTCCAGTTTTTACGTAGAAAAGGACGAAATATAGGACAGCGCTGTTGGATCCTAACTCCAACGCACTCCTCTGCGTGGGAGCGTGGCAACGGCGGAATGCTGGATCTAATCGGCGAGCCTCCGTATTAGCTCTAATTTCTTTGATTTTCTCGTTGTAACCATTTTGCGAGAGATATGTGGGAGTACTATCCTACCCGATTCTTCCCGGATAGTCCTCTCCCGGAATTTTAACAGTAAACATTTCCGTGATGCACATTGCCTCTCTTGCAGCGTCTACCACTGGAGTTTCTTAAGCGTCTCCAGGATGCCCTCCCGTGGTCTAAACGATCCCGTGACGGAGCCGCTGTTCTTTGGATATTGTCCAAATCTTCCCTCAATCCAATCTGTTAAAAGTCCGAAACTGATGAACAGTACTCACGAATCGGTGGAACAAGTGTTTTGTAAACAGATTCTGTAGTGGATGTATTACATACCCCTAAGATTCTTCCTATAAATCTCAGCCTATTATCTGATTTTTTTGCAATTTTTTCTGTGTCGTCATTTCATTTTAGGTCGTAGCTTACTCCTATGTAATTCACAGTAGTTACTTTTTCTACTCACTTGGCGACAATAGTATAATCGAAAAGTAGCGAAATTCTCCGCCTATTTATACGCAATAAGTATATCTGTTTACTCTCAGAATCAACTCGCAGCCCCTGCACCATTCATCGACCCTCTGCAGGTCTTCCCGCACTTCCCTACAGCCTTCTAGCAATGCTACTTAGTTATAGATAACAGCATGGTTTGTGAACTGACTCATGATTCTTTCGCCGTTCTCCATTACAACGGTCCTACCACGCTTCCTTGGGGCTACACCTGAAATTACCTTTATATCTGTCGATTTTGTTGTGTTAAGAACGAAATAAATTCGCAAATATGGCACGATACACGACGACCTCGTATTTTATTCACTAAACGACAGGGCACTGCCTTCCTTAAGATAGGCCGGCCGCGGTGGCCTTGCGGTTCTAGGCACTGCAGTCCGGAACCGCGGGACTGCTACGGTCGCAGGTTCGAATCCTACCTCGGGCATGGATCTGTGTGATGTCCTTAGGTTAGTTAGGTTTAAGTAGTTCTAAGTTCTAGGGGACTGATGACCTAAGATGTTAAGTCCCATAGTGCTCAGAGCCAGCCATCCTGAAGATAAGGAACAAAGCATGAAACTGATCACTGATATCTTACGGCGTTCTGCATCCCTTGGACGAAAAGAGCGAGCTGTGTTTCGGAAGACTGATTGGTTCTCTTCTTTGTGTAGAGTAACTGGGAACGTTGACAGCGTGCAACAAGCTCTCTCTTGCTCTATGTAACAGTACTTTTCCTTATAGTAAGTGTTAATGGAGTGGTGGCTACAACGTTTTGCACTTGGTGTAATACGGTACGTACTACACATTACGAACAGAACGTCTCATACGGGAGTTACGGTAGGACAGGCCTCGATTAGAGGCCAATAGGCGCCTGCGGTTCTGCGTAACGGACGCACGGTTGGTAAGCGATCCACGTAGCCTCCATCGAGTACTGTAGTTCCAGGAGGCCGGCGGCGGAAGTGGTTGGCCACATGGGGGTTCCCCCTGCGTGACGTCGTGACGTCACTGGGGCGCCCACCGCGTTTAATACAGTCAGCCACCACTGACCGCTTCTGGGGACCGGATCTTTGTCCTCCTTCTGGACTTTGCCCATCTGTGTCAGTTGAAAACGTGATAATTAGGTTACCTGGCAAAGCGGACTGAAGACCTGGCCAGGTTGCAGCACCATCGTGTTTGCGCCTGGGAAAGAAAGAGGTGAGACAACAACAGCTTGGGTGCTGACGCGCAACAAAGCTGTATACGAATGCCATGCACAACACAGAATTCAAACACTGACTTGAATTTGTTGCACGCTGTCAGTGTGACAACATCTATTCACAGTGACTGAACAAATTTCCTGATCAATCACGATGCTCGAGTTTTTTTGCACAAATCTTACAAAGTGTACAACTTTGCTCTCACCGTTTGCCGATTGGTGGCGACAACGGTAAGTAGCGATTGAAAGAAACAGATCGCAAACGCCAGGCAGTTAGCTTGGACCTCGGTCAACATAAACTCATTCAAACGTTAGTCGATTTGTGTCTGCATTATAAAGTTGCTCTTGATTAAAAATGTCAGTTTAGGAGCCTAATTCTCGTCACTTGCGGGAGGTGTTACTGTTTTGTTGCAATACGAAGAAAACAGCGACTGAGTCTCGTCGGATGCTCTCAGATACGTACGGTAAGGACGCTATTAGTGAAAGAACGTATGGTGCGTGGTTTCAACGCTTCAAGAACGGTGATTTTAACGTCGTAGACCGGCATAGTGGTGGAAGAATGTTTTCGGAGATGCAGAATTGGAGATATTGCTGAGTGAAGACTCGTGTCAAACTCAAGAAGGACTGGCACGATTAGTGGGAGTGACACACCAAGCCATTTCAATACGTCTCAAGGCTATGGGCATCATTCATAAAGAACGAACATGGATCCCGTGTGAACTGAAACCAAGAGACGTTGTAAGGCGTTTGTGGGTTTGTGAACATTTGCTTCAGAGGCAAAAACGGAAGGGATTTCTGCATCGCATTGTGACCGGGGACGAATAATGGGTTCATTACGATAATCCTAAACGCAAAAAAAAAGCATGGGGATATCCCGGCCATGCTTCCACGTCGACGGCCAAACCGAATATTCGCGGCTCCAAGATCATGCTCTGCATTTGGTGGGACAACTCGGCGTCGAGTACTATGAGGCGTTAAATCCGAGTGAAACAATCACAGGCGCTCGTTATCGAACGCAATTAATGCGTCTGAGCAGAATACTAAAAGATAAACGGCCGAAATACAGCGAGAGGCACGATGAAGTGATTTTGCAGCACGGCAACGCTCGACCCCACGTTGCAAAAGAGGTCCAAACGTACTTGGAAACGTTAAAATGGGAAGTGCTATCCCACCCGCAGTCTTCTCCAGACATTGCTCTCTCTGACTATCACCTGTTTAGATCAATGGCGCATAACCTCGCTGACCAACACATCCGATCTCATTAAGAAGTCACATATTGGATCGATTTGTGGATCGCTTCAAAAGATGAACAATTTTATCGACGCGGGATCCGTACACTGCCAGAAAGATGGGAGAAGGTAGTGGCCAGCGATAGAAAATACTTTGAATGATACACGTGTAACCAATTTGTTTCATTAAAGCATCAAATGTTGGGGAAAAAACGGCGGAAGCGAAGTTGTTCACCTTGTATTTTACTTACCTTTTTCTGACTCTATGTTGTCTCGTTCGCACATAATAATTTGTTTATTGCGATATATTTTAAAACCATGTCCCGCTGACAGATCAGTTTGTCTCAAAATTTCATTGTTAGCCTTGAAATCAAGGAAGTTTCCTGAAAGGTGGCTCTCTTTTTGTTTCTCATAATATCGCAGAAACTTCTGCCTAACAACACATTTGTCCATATCTTCCGTGGGATATTGATTTTCTGCACTTTGCTTCTTCTCTTTTGGGGCAGATACTTCATATTCACTCCTCTCAGATACGTGTATTTTCTGCCTTAATTTGCAGCACACCACCGACATGCTCGACAACATTTTGCTTCCACTTGTCACCACCTTTTAAGTCAGCGCTGCCACTCCTTTCAGCTTCCTATTATCAATTGTCAATAAATTTAATGATGATACTCGTACGTGGTCGGGGCATTTTCTGCTGTCACTTTCCGTGCTTGTACTGCGACGCCACTCGAACGTGGCCTTTTATAGTCGCATGATCAAACCCCGCAGCTCCCACTACGATAGTGTCTGCTACTCACGTTGTCGACAAGTACGAGTGTTGTCTGGAAACGATTCGCTATTTGAAGATAAATAAGTAAGCAAGAGTAAAGGTAGGAACAATACCACTTTACAATTATATACGTCACATTACCTTTCACACATCGATCTCACAACCAGAAAAGCCAGCTGGAAACTGGGCATCTAATTCTCTTCTATTGGTACAATTTTAATTAAAAAGTAATAACAAGGGCAGCAGTATGTCAGTGTTGTTTTTACATTGTAACATCGCTACATTGTAAGGTGTTCCAGTTGTAGCTTGTATAGCGTAAAAGCACAATATCTGACGTTTTCATCCTTTTGATTTAGACAGGGTATTTGAAAGTGTATCTCATATTATTACAGTATACTTGTAACACCATGGCTCTAATGCCCTACTGATTTACACTCCTGGAAATGGAAAAAAGAACACATTGACACCGGTGTGTCAGACCCACCATACTTGCTCCGGACACTGCGAGAGGGCTGTACAAGCAATGATCACACGCACGGCACAGCGGACACACCAGGAACCGCGGTGTTGGCCGTCGAATGGCGCTAGCTGCGCAGCATTTGTGCACCGCCGCCGTCAGTGTCAGCCAGTTTGCCGTGGCATACGGAGCTCCATCGCAGTCTTTAACACTGGTAGCATGCCGCGACAGCGTGGACGTGAACCGTATGTGCAGTTGACGGACTTTGAGCGAGGGCGTATTCTGGGCACGCGGGAGGCCGGGTGGACGTACCGCCGAATTGCTCAACACGTGGGGCGTGAGGTCTCCACAGTACATCGATGTTGTCGCCAGTGGTCGGCGGAAGGTGCACGTGCCCGTCGACCTGGGACCGGACCGCAGCGACGCACGGATGCACGCCAAGACCGTAGGATCCTACGCAGTGCCGTAGGGGACCGCACCGCCACTTCCCACCAAATTAGGGACACTGTTGCTCCTGGGGTATCGGCGAGGACCATTCGCAACCGTCTCCATGAAGCTGGGCTACGGTCCCGCACACCGTTAGGCCGTCTTCTGCTCACGCCCCAACATCGTGCAGCCCGCCTCCAGTGGTGTCGCGACAGGCGTGAATGGAGGGACGAATGGAGACGTGTCGTCTTCAGCGATGAGAGTCGCTTCTGCCTTGGTGCCAATGATGGTCGTATGCGTGTTTGGCGCCGTGCAGGTGAGCGCCACAATCAGGACTGCATACGACCGAGGCACACAGGGCCAACACTCGGCATCATGGTGTGGGGAGCGATCTCCTACACTGGCCGTACACCACTGGTGATCGTCGAGGGGGCACTGAATAGTGCACGGTACATCCAAACCGTCATCGAACCCATCGTTCTACCATTCCTAGACCGGCAAGGGAACTTGCTGTTCCAACAGGACAATGCACGTCCGCATGTATCCCGTGCCACCCAACGTGCTCTAGAAGGTGTAAGTCAACTACCCTGGCCAGCAAGATCTCCGGATCTGTCCCCCATTGAGCATGTTTGGGACTGGATGAAGCGTCGTCTCACGCGGTCTGCACGTCCAGCACGAACGCTGGTCCAACTGAGGCGCCAGATGGAAATGGCATGGCAAGCCGTTCCACAGGACTACATCCAGCATCTCTACGATCGTCTCCATGGGAGAATAGCAGCCTGCATTGCTGCGAAAGGTGGATATACACTGTACTAGTGCCGACATTGTGCATGCTCTGTTGCCTGTGTCTATGTGCCTGTGGTTCTGTCAGTGTGATCATGTGATGTATCTGACCCCAGGAATGTGTCAATAAAGTTTCCCCTTCCTGGGACAATGAATTCACGGTGTTCTTATTTCAGTTTCCAGGAGTGTATTTTGTTTTTGTTTCATTTAATGTTACATTGCTGTGCTTCTGTAAATATATTTGTTTGAATCGATAACATAAAATTGTATACTCCTTTCTTTGTAAGAACTTTGATATCATGATTTGATTGTATGCTGTGTAGCATATCTCTCGTTTAAATGCTTTGACCCATTTGGAGGGAACAAAGTTTACTGTATATGATTGTAAATTTGTGTGAATAATTTTTTGTAGACATGTTAATATGTGCAAATGCTCTGGGTTATTCAATACGTTTGTTTGCTGTTATGTAAACTGCTGATCCTCACTTAGGAATCTTAGTAGTTTGGTGTATAAGAGGTAGGGTGGTTCCCCTCGGGAACGGAACTGTGTAGCGCGCGCAAATTGTGGTTGGACTAGGTGGAAAAGGTGGAACTGATAGTCAGTCGGAGACGAGTAGGGAGTCGGGGACGAGCCACCGGTCGGAGATGAGCTACCAAACTGTGCACTGCTATGCAAAGTGTGCATATTGTGCTGATTCCGAGAGAGGCTTTCCTTGCTTCTTTCTAAGGCCTCGGATGGATGGATAATTAGCTGGAACTATTCTGGAATTTGTATCTGTCGTCGCCACCAAGAAATAACAGAGTCCAGCAATTCAGTCTGCGAATCCACCTACCAACATGCAGTTGCCACCACGTTGTGCAATCACCGTAAAGCAATACTATAATGATGTACAGTGAAGGATCAGCTTAATGAATGTGTTGTTGTGCTCAAATATAAGGTAATTTATATCTAAATTTATGTACCAACCTTGATTTTCTCCTCATCATAACACCTCTCAGGTTCCTCTCCGTTTGAGCTAAAGTGATATCCGAGTGTCCTTACTAAAAGAAGTTAAAGCCTAGAGTTTGCTAGTTAATGGCTCTTGAACTTAGTAAAAAGAAAGTTAAAGTTAATGTGGCAATAGAGTGAGCTAAAGTAAATGTTATTTGCTCAAAATAATTTTCCTATTAAAACTACTATTTAAAGTGCTGTTGCTAACTTCAATATTAAAAGTTCTTAAGACTGAGGCTTATAAGACCAATGATCACATTATTGTCTGTAGTAAATTCTTAAGGGTGAGTCAGTTCTTGCAATTTCGTCAGTATTGTGTTTCGCTGTAGTAAAAGTGAGAAAGCTGCAGTTGTGGAACATTATATATTCAAGTTTGGTAAGTGTTTGTGTATCTTGTGTATTAGAAGTGCATGTTAATAGTAATGTTATAAAGACCATTCACTTTATGTAAGCCTGAAAGTAATAGGGTGTTTCGGTATCTCTTATAATTTTTGCAAATAGTTTGTGCTGCTCCAGTTGTTAGCTTCTATCTTAAAAACATATGTGTGTCAGAGCTCATTGCACTCGCGTGTGGCTAAGTCTAGGTTGTGTTTGTCCATTATAGTTACTTATACCTACTTTCATAAACAAGAACGTTAGTCTTTCTCTTGCCTAATTAGGCTGGCGACCGTTTCCCTTATTCTAGAAACAGTATAGCTAGGCAAAATTTTGTTTGTTACTATTCCAATATTTACGTAATTTTGACTTTCATTTCCGATAAGCCACCTCCGTTAGGAACAACACGCTCAACTTAACAAAATTCCTCTCAGAGGGTAACACTGCTCTGTTGCTTTATACCATAATCGCTATAACAAAATAATTCTGTTTTGCAAACTGCCTCCAGTTTTGAGGTTAAGGTATAGCAGTAGCAGTTAGGAGTGTTATACGTGGCGCCGCGTGACAGGACTATTTGTTTCTGTTGGGGCATACTACGTAATTAACCAAGCTTGGTATTTCATAGTATAAGCTACGTAAATACGCTGTTGAAGTGTTGTATAATGTTCTAATGAAAAAAAAACAAAAAAAAAACGAAATCCAATAACGAATGGAAACAAATCCTCATTGAGAACTGTGCCATTCTGTCCAGAGAGAGCCACATGTCTGCTGACACTACGTGATTTCCACTCACTCTTACACATCTTTCAGGCTACGTGTTCAAATAATCACAATCTGAGCGAATACACCTGGCTGCCGTCGGGTTTGATCAAACGCATGTGGGACACGTCCCTGTAACAAGGAGGACATAATATCCTGATGGAAATCTGTCTACTAGTATCTACATCTACATATGCAAACATATTGCGCAAGCCACCGTATGGCACGTGACGGAGGGTGTAATGTGCCACTGTTCCACTCGTAGACAGAGAGAGAGAAAAACAAGTGTTTATATGTCTCCGTGTGGGTCCTAATTTTTGTAAAACTTTCCGAAATATACTCGTACGTGCGCAGCAGTAGAATCGTTCTGCAGTCAGCTTCAGATGCCGGTTCTATAAATTTTATCAGTAGTGTTCTTCGAAAAGAACGTCGCCGTCCCTCCATGGATACCCATTCGTGTTCTCGAAGCATATCCGTAATAACTGCGTGTAGCTCAAACCTACCTATAACCAACTTAGCAGACTGCCTTTAAATTGCTTCACCGTCTTCCTCTAATCCGACCTGGTACGGATCCCAAATACTCCCGAGCGGCACTCAATAACAGCTCCCACTAGCGTCCCACAGGCAGTGTGCTTTGCTTTCCCAAAATTCTCCCAGCAAACCGAAATCGATCATTCGTCTTTCCTACACCAGTTCTCGCATGCTCGTCTCGTTTCGTACACCTTTGCAACGTCACAACCAGATATTTAAACGACGTGAGTTTGTCAAACAGAACGCTACTAATGCTGTATTCGAACACTACGGATTTGTTTTTCCTACTGATCTGCATAACTTTCATTTTTCTACGCTTAGAGCTAGCTGCCGTTCATGACACCAATTATAAATTTTGCTTAAGTGATCTTGTGTCCTCCTACAGTCACTTAAAAACGACACCCTCCCGTACGCCATAGTATCGACAACGTACTGGGCTGTATTACTTAAGAAGTTTTCGGTTCACTCATATATGTAAGAACCTATCCCGTATGCTTGTACCTTCCATAACGTTCTGCAGTGGGGAACTGTGCCAAATACTTTTCGGAAATCTATAAATATGGACTCTGCCTGTTGCCCTTCATCCATAGTTTGCAGTATGTCGTGTGAGAACAGGGCAAGCTGAGTTTCGCACCAGCGTTGCATTCTAAAACCGTGCTGGTTCTTGGACACAAGTATTGCTCTTAATAAGAAGGACACATTTCTGAGAATGCCTTTCTGGAGCACTGCTTTGTATGCAACTGTAACGTGGGCTGAGGGAGCACCTAAGAAAAGAATTGGAGCGTTTTAGATGTAGCGCTGTAGAAGTACGCTAAAAATTTGGTGCACTTATAAGAAGTGAGGGGATTCTCTGAAGAAACGGCGCGGATCGAAATATGTTGAAAACGTTCACAAGAAGTCAGGACAGAATTGTACGACATGTGTTAGGATATGAGCAAATTACTTCCATCATATTCATAGAGGAAGCTGTAGAGGGTAAAATCATTAGGAGATAGAGACTGGAATGTATCTAATGAAATGGCTGTGAGCACTATGGGACTTAACATCTGAGGTTATTAGTCCCCTAGACTTAGAACTACTTAAACCTAACCAAACTAAGGACGTCACACACATCCATGCCCGAGGCAGGATTCGAACCTGCGACCGTCGCAGTAGCGCGGTTCCAGACTGAAGCGCCTAGAACCGCTCGGCTACAGCGGCTGGCGAATGTAACTGACAACGTTGAATCTAAATGCTACTTGAAAGGAACAAAGAATTTGGCGCAGGAGCTCCACATTAAACGAGTCAGGTGGAAAAAAAGAGGAGAGGTAAAAAAGGGGTCTCGTGCCGTCCAGCTTGAACAACATCCGTTATCTCCCTGCAGCGGCAACGATCCCCAGTTTCGGTTAATGAAGTCCTACGCCAAACAAATTTCCCTGCTTCGTTCACAACCGATTCCCAGAATTATGAAGCTGACTCTAAAATATCCACATTTTAATACAATATGGTGCGGCCAGCGTCGATGCAGATGTAATTCTCTGGCGCAGTCGATTTATTGGGCTGTAAGAGCTGTGGTATGTATTTTCGCTCTTCTGTGGATTTTTCGTGGACTCTACGTGTCGTCAGTCCGGTGTGTCAAAAATCGCAAGGGATCTTGTAAACCCAGCCTTGTGGGACATCAAATCACCCTTGACGTAATCCAGAAGTGTTGATGTCTTCAGTGGAATACGAAAGATCACTTTAACTTCGTGCTTGGTGATGTCCACACGTGCTTCTGGCCACAGAGTTCTTGCACAAGACAAGGAAACCATGGATTTAAAATATTTCTACTGCGTCTTCCTCATTCCTTAAGTCTTCCTTAGAATTTATCCGTAGCACCTTGCGTATCTGTTGTGGACACCACACATTAGCTTCAAAACGTCCTTGTGAGTGTAAAAGCTGCCTTCTTCAGCAATGCTATGTGTTCTATGAACCAAAGTTCTAAGAAAACCCGTGGTCTGGGAAGGCTGGTGGCAGCTATTTACATGTCATTCATTACAAGTGCGTAATTTTCACAAAATTAACCTTCATTGTGTTAGTAAGCAACGATACAACAAGAAATCTGATTGTTTATGGTGGTGGTTTCACTCTGGAACCATTTTACATCATTTCCTGTGAAAACAAGGAAAGAAACTTTTCCAAAGAGGATTGCAGCTTACTTCAACATTTGCTCCGGCCACTTTAGAGAGGTCATGCACAGCTGCTAATTTATACGATGCAAGCCGTCTTATTTGCGAGGGTATCGTGGTGGGCTTTTCTCCACTGTCGTCATGAGCATCGTCATGAAATGCATTTTCTGTAATGAGTCCAGGACCTGACAAAGCAGCAGAAGCTATTGCCGTACTTCCCTGATGGAGAACATTCATAGAAGGGCCCTCTGGGTCAGTTTCCGCCTCAGATGTCTCTACAACACAATCACTAGGAATTTATTCTTCTAAAAGACGGACGTTTAGATCCAGAGAAAGGTCTCGAAACTTCCGTGAACACATAGTGCCTAAAACAAATTATAGTCCTAAATAATAAGAAAAGAACGAGCCTTAAATTAAACAAATTTACATCCAGGTACAAAATTAACTCTGAAAGTACGAACAGCCCGGTGGTTTCCTCTCAAAACCACTCATAATAGCTATAGTACAAACTCAAATTTACAGTAATTTATGATATACTTACTTTCCATGTCAATGATCTCTCCAATATGATCGTTACTCAAAACCACATGTCAAGTAAATTATGTAGCGTTGACTGTTGCTTTGTATGTTGTGAAGTGACTGCTGCGTTGCACTACATCCGCAGAAATACATTAGTGTACTGGTTTCAGTTTGTCTTGCAATAGCATTGGTGGTTTCACTCTAAAGTAACTGGTACTTAAAAAAAATTAATAAAATGGGGGTCCGAGGCAGAAGCCACTGGGGCTGAAAGAGATAAACTGCATGTCCCAAGGTGCCATCAAAATAAATAATCTCCACAGTAAATTTAATATTTCCATAGATAAAGTGTAAATGACTTAAACATTCGTGTAAATGCCCTTCCATAGAGCTGTACCACAAAGGTGCCATGAACTTCAAAACACTATGAGTTTTAAGATAGCACACTGCAACACCTCTTTTCCCAAGTCCCCCTTAAATAAGCTGGCCACCGAGAGCGATATGTGACTACGTATGGCGACACCGTCAGTTTATTCAAAAATTTAGTTAGTAAATAAGAAATAAGACGAGGTCAGGACATGTTCCAGAAAAGCATGGTCGCCCGGTTTAAAAGGACGGACGCGAGTGCTGTAGCTTCATTGTGTCGGCACACTCGGAAGATGACCGAATGCTGTACGGCCGAATATCAGTTCAAGGAACTGAGTTTCTGAGGCTGCACGCCCGAAATGTCTGTGTCTACAGCGAGTGAAGTTCTTTTGACATTATGTTAAGTTTGATAGCTTTTAATTGCAACATCATATTTGTGTAACAGACAAAGTTACCGATGAAGATACTTATGTTTGTATGTATTTGTAATCCTTGGAAAAATTCTGTTTACCTTCTTGCATTCGTGATCGCAACGTGAATGAGGTACTGAATAGTGACCTAAACCACTCAGTTTCCTGCTACCGATCTATCTTAACTCCTCCCGAACAGACCATGCAGGCCAAACGGTACCGATCGGCCGCCGTGTCATCATCAGCCCACAGGCGTCACTGGATGCGGATATGGAGGGGGATGTGGTCAACACACCGCTCTCCCGGCCGTATTTCAGTTTCCGAGACCGGAGGCGCTACTTCTCAATCAAGTAGCTCCTCAGTTTGCCTCACAAGGGCTGAGTGCAGCCCGCTTGCCAAAAGCGCTCGGCAGACCAAATGGTCACCCATCCAAGTGCTAGCCCAACCCGAAAGCGCTTAACTTCGGTGGTTTGACGGGAACCGGTGTTATCACTGCGGGAATCTCGTTGGCACTACCGATCTAACATGAGGAGAAATTACGTTGATCCTAATCATATTGCATCTATTTATGCTTGAGCGTTAGTCTGCATTTATGTGGCTACCTGTCAGACACATGGATAACCAATTTTTGGTGTGCGGACTCACAGGAAGAGTGCCATTGAGAGTCTGGAAGGGACCGACAGAGATGTGGCCATTTGCGCTAGGTTTCGAGGTTGAGGATCCGTGGTGCAAACAGCTCAATCGAGGCTGACCTGTAGACTATAGATTGGATTTAAATTCTGGGGATTTTCTGGACAGGGGAGTACGGTAACCTCATCATGGTGCTTTACAAACCACGCACGTACACTGAGAGCTGTATGACACGTTGCGTTGTACAGTTGGTAGATGCCATCGTGTCGAGGGAAAACAAGCTGTAGGTAGGGGTGGACATGATCCCCAAGCATAGATGTATACTCGTGTCCATCCGTTGTGCCTTCCAGAATGATAAGATCAGCCAGAGGATGACACGAAAACATAGCCAAGAAAAAACCCTCCCGCCTGTACCCTTCCGACGTTTGTTCCAGGGCCGTACAA
The DNA here is from genome assembly GCF_023864345.2 of Schistocerca serialis cubense. Lineage (NCBI taxonomy): Eukaryota > Metazoa > Arthropoda > Insecta > Orthoptera > Acrididae > Schistocerca > Schistocerca serialis. The sequence goes on from NC_064645.1 coordinate 566,047,402, forward strand.
GCCAACGACCAACTGTTCGATGCAGCATAAAACGTGATCCATCTGAAAAGACCACCTGTCGCCATTCAGTGGACGTCCGGCAGCGATGTTGGCGTGCAGATTCCAGCATTCGTCGCCGCTGGTCAGCAGTCAGCAGTGGTGCACGAACCAGGCGCCTCCTGCTGAGGCCCAGCCGTAGAAATGTTCGCTGAACGGTCGCTGAGGAGACACTGTTGGCAGCCCCTTGTTTCACCTGGCCGATCAATTGCTCAGAAGTTGCACGCCCGTTCGCGCGTACACATACCGGCAGCCGTCGTTCGCCTCTATCATCTATGGCCTGTCGTGCATCATAGTTGCCTCATCGCCGGTTTTGGGGAGCGATATTTTGACAAGTACGGTTTATTTTAATAAAGGCGGTACACGAACAATTTACTAATATAGCCGTTTCATAAATGCCTCCAACCTTTACCCGAAAGCCAACGGTCATGCCGTTCTGAACATCAGATAAATCTCTCCGTTTCCTCATTAAGTTGCGCGAAGTAGCTGCTCGGTCCGAGGCGCCTTGTCGCGGTTCTCACGGCTCTCCCATCCCCCCACCCCCCCCCCCCCCCACCCCCCGTCGTCGAAGGTTTGAGTCCTCCCTCGGGCGTGAATGTCACTGTCGTCGTTACTGATAGTTTAAGTTAGATTAAGTAGTGTGTAAGCCTAGGGACCGATGACCTCAGCAGATTGGTCCAATATGAACTTACCACAAATTTCCAAAAAATTCCTCATTACGACAACGACCGTACTGGTTTCCACGTTCCCAGACATATTTTATGTACCCTCCACTACTAGTGCCGCCACCCGGCTTCTATGAGTGGTTGTTGCACGTTGACTTTAATACACTCCTGGAAATGGAAAAAAGAACACATTGACACCGGTGTGTCAGACCCACCATACTTGCTCCGGACACTGCGAGAGGGCTGTACAAGCAATGATCACACGCACGGCACAGCGGACACACCAGGAACCGCGGTGTTGGCCGTCGAATGGCGCTAGCTGGGAAGCATTTGTGCACCGCCGCCGTCAGTGTCAGCCAGTTTGCCGTGGCATACGGAGCTCCATCGCAGTCTTTAACACTGGTAGCATGCCGCGACAGCGTGGACGTGAACCGTATGTGCAGTTGACGGACTTTGAGCGAGGGCGTACAGTGGGCATGCGGGAGGCCGGGTGAACGTACCGCCGAATTGCTCAACACGTGGGGCGTGAGGTCTCCACAGTACATCGATGTTGTCGCCAGTGGTCGGCGGAAGGTGCACGTGCCCGTCGACCTGGGACCGGACCGCAGCGACGCACGGATGCACGCCAAGACCGTAGGATCCTACGCAGTGCCGTAGGGGACCGCACCGCCACTTCCCAGCAAATTAGGGACACTGTTGCTCCTGGGGTATCGGCGAGGACCATTCGCAACCGTCTCCATGAAGCTGGGCTACGGTCCCGCACACCGTTAGGCCGTCTTCTGCTCACGCCCCAACATCGTGCAGCCCGCCTCCAGTGGTGTCGCGACAGGCGTGAATGGAGGGACGAATGGAGACGTGTCATCTTCAGCGATGAGAGTCGCTTCTGCCTTGGTGCCAATGATGGTCGTATGCGTGTTTGGCGCCGTGCAGGTGAGCGCCACAATCAGGACTGCATACGACCGAGGCACACAGGGCCAACACCCGGCATCATGGTGTGGGGAGCGATCTCCTACACTGGCCGTACACCACTGGTGATCGTCGAAGGGACACTGAATAGTGCACGGTACATCCAAACCGTCATCGAACCCATCGTTCTACCATTCCTAGACCGGCAAGGGAACTTGCTGTTCCAACAGGACAATGCACGTCCGCATGTATGCCGTGCCACCCAACGTGCTCTAGAAGGTGTAAGTCAACTACCCTGGCCAGCAAGATCTCCGGATCTGTTCCCCATTGAGCATATTTGGGACTGGATCAAGCGTCGTCTCACGCGGTCTGCACGTCCAGCACGAACGCTGGTCCAACTGAGGCGCCAGGTGGAAATGGCATGGCAAGCCGTTCCACAGGACTACATCCAGCATCTCTACGATCGTCTCCATGGGAGAATAGCAGCCTGTATTGCTGCGAAAGGTGGATATACACTGTACTAGTGCCGACATTGTGCATGCTCTGTTGCCTGTGTCTATGTGCCTGTGGTTCTGTCAGTGTGATCATGTGATGTATCTGACCCCAGGAATGTGTCAATAAAGTTTCCCCTTCCTGGGACAATGAATTCACGGTGTTCTTATTTCAATTTCCAGGAGTGTATGATTGGTCCGTGAATAAGCTATTTAGTGTGCATGCGTTGCACATCATACGCTCTGCTAATCCGTCATGAATTTAACCGTGGAGATGAAAAATCACACTCCTTGTAAAAGTCCAAAGTAGTGCTTCCGAATATGTATCTTTCCCGTTGCTCAGGTGTTTAAGCCCTCAAATTCGAGTTTGGGTAGAGTACCTCTCAAATACGACTTCGGATATTACAAAATTCGTTAGCTCAGTTCTAAAAGGGATCCACCATTTACGTCATATTAATTCTTCGTCGGCTTCCTATCCTTATATGCACGACTTCAGTCTATAATCATTCCGTTAAAAGTCAGAAATAAAACTGTAACAGGAAGTATTACCGATACGTACACACACTAGAACACGAGTTTCCCACCAGTACCACAAGTGGCGTTTCTTCAAAAAATGCAGCAACTTACTAAAGAACCGTTGACTTTCGGAAACATTTTAGTCGGCCTTTGTACCAGAACTTAGACTATCTCTCGAGCGACAGCACAGAGTCTACGTTCGCTTAAGCTTTTGAAGGCCACAGTGTAAACAGAAGATAATGTGGCAATATCGCCTGTGATGAAATTAGTGTTCCTATAGAGGTCCTTACCTATTTTTCCCTTGCAATATAAAACTTCCATATATTCTCTAATGTTTGCATAAAGAACATAGGTATGTTTCTGCATAGACTTTTATACACCACAGCCTTTTGCTATAGTAGGTCACGTAATCATAGATGATGTGCACAAGCAGCAAGCTACTGCTAAAATTTTCTTACAGACTAAAAGACTACAGTGCTCTTGTAGTACTTACGTTTCATAATCAACATAACCTGTTTCGCTGAGAATATACTGCCCACGTTTGTATTCAAAACGGTGTACGAAGCAATCGCATCAATTGCTAGCAATCTTCTTTTAATGTTTTTTGTTGATGTATCTTTGACGACGTTGTGCAATGAAAATATTACACGTGCAACAGACCCCCGTTAACGGTTAACAGCAAATGATTTTTATATTTGTACTGATATAGACAAAGCAATGACTTAAAAGTCTACAGAGGACCTGCGTATGTTACCTTTAGTGCTCCTCTGCCTAGAGAACTCCCGATGGCGTTATCGAATAAGCTTGACATGCCATTACTGTGTATTCATTGCATTCGTTCCGATACCTCCGCTGCCTATGCCGGAACGCGGATGTTGTGAGCTGCATGATAAGGAGGCAGCATTGACCACCTGTGTTTCTGCGGCACGGCTACCATCGCCAGGACTGACGCAGCGGCTGCCATTAGGGTTTCCCCTGGGTGACACTGCACAGCACACAGTCACTGGGACATAAGCCGCGATGGCATAGCGGGACTTCGGTTCACGCATGGGCCCTTTAAGTATAGCGAACGGAAAACGTTGACCTCCTCAAAAACAGGAAGAAGTTCTTGTGGTTGTCTTGTTAAATATTTCTAGATTTATTTATTTTTGTAATATCTGAGATACATACCGTGGAGCCTTTACCATATGACATTAGTTACATATTACATTAGCTGATGATTACAACAAATTGTTGTCAGACCATACACAGAACATAGCAGCTGATAAGGAAGTATAACAACGTAAAATAGTAATGAGAAACAAATTTATGGTTTTATATTGTAAGGGAAAAGTGCTAACGACCTCTACAGGAACACTAATTTGTTCACAGGCGATATTGCATATTATCCTCTGTTTACACTGTGGCTTTCAAAAGATTAAGATTAAGCGCACATGACTCGGAACTATTGTCCCACAGGTAGTCTGTGTTCTTATAAAAAAGCTGGCTAAAGTGTTTCCAAAAGTCCATAGGGCATAGTAAGTTCCGGCATTTTGTGAAGAAACGAAACCGGTGGCACTGGTGGCAATATCATGTTTCAGTTTGCTTGCAAAACTACTTGCTGATCGCCAAACCACTCAATCGAAATAATGCGAGTTTTAATAACTCCTGATGTTGAGTCCCTTGCTTATTGGAGAGTCTCTGAGGTGTACCACACGGAGGTGAATGGGGAAGTTCCCATAATGGAAACACATCCTTATGTTTGACGTTAGATATTGTGTACCGCATGTACAATTCCGGCCGGCCGGAGTGGCCGAGCGGTTCTAGGCGCTACAGTCTGGAACCGGGCGACCGCTACGGTCGCAGGTTCGAATCCTGCCTCGGGCATGGATGTGTGTGATGTCAAAATGGTTCAAATGGCTCTGAGCGCTATGGGACTTAACATATGTGGTCATCAGTCCCCTAGAACTTAGAACTACTGAAACCTAACTAACCTAAGGACATCACACACATCCATGCCCGAGGCAGGATTCGAACCTGCGACCGTAGTAGTCGCGCGGTTCCGGACTGAGCGCCTGAACTGCTAGACCACCGCGGCCGGCTGTGTGATGTCCTTAGGTTAGTTAGGTTTAAGTAGTTCTAAGTTCTAGGGGACTGATGACCTCAGAAGTTAAGTCCCATAGTGCTCAGAGCCATTTGAACCATTTTTGCACAATTCTAATACCACGGTTTCCTGGTGCGAGCAGGTTGCATATTACACATAATACTGCTAGCCTCTCTACAACAGTCTTTCTTCCCAGTCTTCTTCCCTTGCTGAGTGCCAAATGATAGATACTGTGGTGGAGACAACAACAAATATATTTTGTCAACCATTGAGGTGTTGGAAATACATCTTGAGTTATTACGGAGAGTACAGGAGCTCACTGCGTGTGACTGAGAATAAAGCAGTGTTAAATGCATTTCAGTCTTTTCTTGTTCTAGTCAGTATTACAATAAAAGTTCACAATGAGCACCTTTAACTTCAGTATTGACGTTGAAGGGCGTGCCGTGCAGCATGGAACCCGAGTGGCGTATTTTGTAAGTGTGTGGCCGCCGCAAGAATTCGTGCAACTACGGCTCTCATGAGCCGCAGTGTAAGAAATCTAATGGGGTAAGGACTGGGGATCTTGCAGGCCAATGTAGACGCCCTTCCCAGCCGATCTACTGCTTGTCGAAACTACGGTTTAATACCTCACATACTGGTTCCGTGGTCCCGTCGTGCTGGAATCACATTATTCCTCTGATTCATAGTGGTACATTCAATAACATCGCCTGGTGGTCTTGTAGGAATAGTACATGGACATGGACCACTGGTGTCGAGACAATCTGTAGGACCCAAGCAAGCAGTCACCACGATACCAGCCCACATGTTTATTGCCAAACTTTGTCTGACGACCTCGCATAACTGTTGTACGTGGGTCTTCATCTGTCCATATATGGGAGCTTTACCTTTCCGAGTAAACTGAGCCTCGCCCGTAGGAGCATCAACTTCAGGAAGCAGAGGCTTTGCGTTAGCATGTTGCGAAACCGGCCCACAAACTCAAGTCGAGAACATAGTAATCTGATCTCAGGGCGTTAGTCGGGTAGTATGAAAAGGATAAAGTAGTTGTTCACGCAACGCATTCCATTCTAAACTATGATGAACACTGAACTCAGCAGCAACTGCTCACATACATGCTTCGGCTCGTTTCTCAAAGCGTAAAAGCATGTACTCCTCGAAGGAAGGTGTACGCGCCGTCCGTGGGCCTGCGTGCAGTTGCGTAGTCAGTATTTCCAAGACAGATTGCAGTGAACATGCGGCAAGGCGGACGTATACTTGCAGATGAGCGTTCGCTATCTTCTCGCTGAGTTCTTCGAACACTGACTTCAGATGAAGCGTAAACAGAGTGCACGTTTCGCAGTCTCTCCGAGTGCAGCGCACCATGTTACCTATCGTGGCCGTCAAGTAGGCACTACAGCTCTACACGCCGTTTCTTGGCTCAGTGCGGACGCCAGGACGTCACAGCAGTACGTACTTCAACCCAACTTCGGTGTAAACATATTTGAAGAAGGTTCTTTTTAAGTACCCCTCTTTCGATTCCCGATGGGGTTGTAGATTTCCTCCTGTGGGGGATTGGGTGTTGTCTTGTCCTTACAGTCGTCTCGTCATCATTGACATTACACTAGTGAGATGGATGATTGCGCACAACTCGAAAGCCAATAATAAAGCCTTCTCCAATGTCATACTTACTGTGAGACTACGTTGAGCATTTAGCATATCCCTGTGATATTAACAAGAATTGAACCCAGTGACCTATACAGTGAAGTCTTCCTCTCATAGGATCATGTGAAATATTAAGAAAAAGTCCTGCAACTGAACCTAATGATCTGATTTTAAACAAGAGTGTCTGTATTACGCATTACAGTATACGGGTCCATACTTCACGTATGTATGATGAGAAAGAGCTTCACCAAACTATGAAATAAAAATGAAGATCAAAATAAAATACTGTTTATTAGTTTCATGGAACTGGTTGCAATAATTTAATAGTTAATACAATGCCACAACTGAATTATGAAAGATGAATGTTAATGCCTTGGCACAGGTGGCTGGAGTTGGGAATGAAATGATACAGTTAGCTATGTCCGCATGAACCACCAATGGTTGCTGAGTTACTTAACATATTAAAGAAAAGTAACAGAATAGTGCATATGAGCAACAGTTCCCATGCTTAAATGTATGTTGAGTTCAACTTGCTGACGGTGTGGATTAATTCAGAAAAGTGAAACCCTAATTCAAACAAACGACTTCACAGTCCTCTTATCATGACGTACAGAAATGCGTTCGTGCCTACCATTATCGTAAAATTCAAGTGCAGATGGCTGCAATGATAACTGAGAATTAAAAGGTTCAGCCTCGGCATCCGTGATCAGCTCTATGACGAAGTCCTTTCTCTTAGCAGTTCTAAGGTGAATCATCGGACTGTGATATGTCTTCAACACCAACTGTGTATCTGCTCTCCTTCTCAAAATCTTGCTGGATATGCCAACAGAAGACGTCCGGTACCCAATTGCTGTAGATCTACCGAGTTCCCACCAATGGAAAATCTGTAAGAATAGCAACAGCCCCATTCTCCTAAGGGATCAACTGTGATTAACCAGCAATACACATTTCTTTCTCAGAGTGGGACAGAAAGCAGAAATTCTCTCCCACTATTAGGGTGATTTCATGTTTCCGTCAATGATAGCGGCTGCACGTACGCACTCGTGTGTCTTCATTCCCACCGCAAAAATAATTTTGTTAAGCTACTCTAGGACTCCCTTACAAAATTAAAACGTAAATCACTGCTGGCCTCCTTTGGGTCAACAGATTCTTCTCGCCCTGAGTGCCTCGTTTTTTTCCCATCTCCTGGCAGACTTCTATCTTTCTAGAAACCGTTCTTTACTCTGCTTCTTACAATGGAAGTTTACAGCTAGCCGAAATCTGCCTGCAGCTCTCTGCGAAGCTCTTACCAGAATGTGGGACACCGTCTTCGACAGCGCCTGTCCGTTCAGTGTGTGGATGGACTCTGCCTCTCAGCGAGTAACAGTTTTACGACTCACTTGCAGTTGTACCCCTGCGATCTTTCCACCCCCACATTCCTTACGGAAAAAACATCACACAAATTCACCATGTAGAAATGAAATGAAGAAAGACTTATTAGATACGTAATCGTTGGTGTTTGTTTCATTTACGTCCATACTTTAACGCATCGCCAGTAATTTGAAGTGATTTGGCAGTCTAATCTCAGCAATGAGTTGTTAATTAGATTGCTAGGCAGTGTTGAGAAAAACTGTCCCGTAACATTATGTATGTTTATTTCTCAATCAGTACACATTTCCGACACCTGGTTGGCTAACGAAACATATTCGTTTTTGGCTGTGACGTAATATCTGTCAGTTTGGACATTGAGTTTGTGGATACCTGTTTATAATCGCTTTTAAATCAGAGATTTGGCTGGGTCCATTGACATCAGGGATAATAAACTGCCCGTTGTGTGTTGTGTTCTTTGTAAAGAGATGCAAGTTATGTTACATAGGAGGTTTCGGTACAATGGAGTGCAGACACAGTTCACCAAGTTTCCATACCGCTGAAGCTCAACCAGCTTCCGTGTCACGTGCTGAGAGCTATTAGTAGATTTAACAAGAAAATTATGATCAATATCTCTTGCAATCCAGGTGGCTTGAAGACCAGGAGAGGCACACCCTGTGCGGTCATCACTGTTGTGCTCTGCGGGAGGGAGCGAATGTGGCCTACTCGTGCGGAGATCAGGCGCTATTCACACACGGATCACGAGTTATTTACCACCTGGTATGGGTGTATTTTATTTCACTTTGGCTGTTACATATGGATGACTGTTGTGATTAGGTTGTTAATCTCCTTTTGCGATGGGGGTGGGGGTGGGTTGTGGGGATGCAAATCGACGTTGCGCGAACAGAATGACCGAAAGATATTGCGAAGTGCGTATTCATATGGCGAGCAGAGAGCTTTCTGTTTGAAGTCAGATGCGATGATTCAGCTGAAGCATCTCCAGAAGCTCAGCTAATTTCCAAAATGTGGCCATCACACCGACAATCATAGCTGGCTGTGTGGAATACTTTGTTTGCAACCTGTTTCCGTCACATGCCTTGAGGCTCAGATAATTTCAACATTTCAGTATTCCTCTATTACGACCATCACATTCAAGTTTCAGGAAACACTCTTGTTTTGCAAAACATAATGTGAGTTGCTGATCAACGTCTTCAATATGTACAACTTCAAAAATGAAAGTTTGAAATTGTATATAAATCATAGTCTACGTTGTTAATAATAATAGCCTGTAATGTAAAGATATTATTAACTCCAGTACAAAGTTAAACTTCTTCTCAGCATAGCTTGGAGCATCTTTAGAGAGCTGAAGTATAGTGCAAAGCTTGTTACGTACCTATAGTAGAAATTTGGATCCACTACTACAGACTGAACACAAACTATCTTTAAAATAATGGAACAACTAAAGATTTCAGCGAAAAGCTAGAAACATCTCTGGCGGCGCAAAGAAAGAGCCTTCCGACTGGTTCTTCAACACTTATAGGGTAACATCACTACTGACTACATGGAAAAAGGCAAAAGAGAGATAATGGTCTTTCGCAGGCTGCGTTCTTAAATTGTCTGTACAATTAAACGAAGTCGCCAGGTGTAATGTGCAAAACAGTGTTCTGACACTAAAACAAGGTTGTTACTTTCATAGTGGTACTCGCGTTAATAACAGCAGACAGGCTGGCCTTGCAAGTGCTTTCTAGCTCACGCAGTTCTCCGTACGCCATCCCATGACACATTTTACTGTTTCATTACATAAAAACTAGGTTGGGGGACACCAGTTACGTGGTTACCCATGCTTCAAAGGAATATTAAAAATTATGAAAAGAGCTTCAATGGATTATATATAACAGCCAACCAGTTGCAAAACATAGGTTTATAAAACCTTGACCATTGTTTCGACTGTTTTAAAACCATCTTCTTCAGAAAATAGTGTACGTAAAATCACATTATCTGTAGCCAATGTGGGAGTCTGTCTAGTACATGTCAACCACTTAATCACCATTTAAAATACATCATATAAATGTAGTAGCAGTCTACTTTAGGGCTTTGTCTTAAAACTTTTTAAAATATTACACATTTGACGCTGGATGCAACAACACATTGTCCTTCAGGTGGCATACTATATGTTGTTGTATCCAGCGTCAAATATGTGAAATTTAATTTCATTAAAAATAACGATAAATACATCGTTTACTATGTCCTTTTACCAACGTTATTCATGCACGCCATAGTTCCGTAATGTCGTTCAAGCTACCCAATATGAATGTAGAGCTAGCAGTAAAGGATCCATTTGTACAACGAATTACAGTTGAAGGAGGAAGAAAGTGAAACTTTAAGTTTCCCAATGACACTGTTACTCGGTGAGAGACAGCAAACGATTTACAGGGTCAGTGAAACGGACAGTGTTTTAAAGGTGATTATAAAATGAAAGTTAAATGGGGTTACAGTAGGATTAACTCAGGCGATGCTGGAGGACTTACATTAGGAAATGAGACGCTGAAATACGACAAGGTTTCCGCAAACAGAAATCTTTCGAAACGCAGCTCGCGCCGTTCCGCAACGAAATCCACAGAGCTGTAGACATCGGTGCTCAGATTGACGCTGTGTTCCCCGACTTCAGCAAATCATTAGACATATTCCTGCAGTGTCGTTTAGTGAAAAAAAATACGAGCTTACCGAGTATCGGACCAGACATGCCACTATATTCAAGACTTCCTTTGAGGACGAACTCAACACGTCGCTCTTAACGGAACAAAATAGACAGATGTAAAGGGCAAATTTTAGAAAGCATTCTGGACTGGAGCACAGCAATCGATATAAAGTGTTACAGCGATCGATATAAAGTGTTAAAAACCAATAAAAGTAAACTCGAACTCGTTATCAGGTTTTTCGTTTGTTGACAACCGGTTTCGCCCCTTTCCTCAGACAATCTTCAGGCTTACATTGTCATTATGGCTGCTGGTGGCGACAGACGAAGCGAGAGCCGTAGGAGTAAAGTTGACGGTTGTCACTTCTACGGATCTCGCTCCGTCTGCCGCCACCAACAGCCATAATGGCGGTGTAAGCATGAAGATGGTCTGAGGAAAGGGCCGATATCGGTTCCTAACAAACAGAAAATCTGGACACGTGATAGAGATTGTTTTGTGGATTTTTAAGATGCAAAGGTAACTTAAGGAGTATTCGAAGGAAGTGTGAGAGTTCCATTACTGTTTACAATAAATGTAAATGATCTGGCGGATAGCGTCGGAAGCTCCATGGGGCTGTTTACAGATGATGCCGTTGTTTATAAGCAGGTTTTTTTTTTTTTGGTCATCAGTCTACTGACTGGTTTGATGCGGCCCGCCTCGAATTCTTTTCCGGCGCTAACCTCTTCATCTCAGAGTAGCACTTGCAACCTACGTCCTCAATTATTTGCTTGACGTATTCCAATCTCTGTCTTCCTCTACACTTTTTGTCCTCTACAGCTCCCTCTAGTACCATGGAAGTCATTCCCTCATGTCTTAGCAGATGTCCTATCATCCTGTCCCTTCTCCTTATCAGTGTTTTCCACATATTCCTTTCCTCTCCGATTCTGCGTAGAACCTCCTCATTCCTTACCTTATCAGTCCACCTAATTTTCAACATTCGTCTATAGCACCACATCTCAAATGCTTCGATTCTCTTCTGTTCCGGTTTTCCCACAGTCCATGTTTCACTACCATACAATGCTGTACTCCAGACGTACATCCTCAGAAATTTCTTCCTCAAATTAAGGCCGGTATTTGATGTTAGTAGACTTCCCTTCGCCAGAAATGCCTTTTTTGCCATAGCGAGTCTGCTTTTGATGTCCTCCTTGCTCCGTCCGTCATTGGTTATTTTACTGCCTAGGTAGCAAAATTCCTTAACTTCATTGACATCGTGACCACCAATCCTGATGTTAATTTTCTCGCTGTTCTCATTTCTGCTACTTCTCATTACCTTCGTCTTCCTCCGAATTACTCTCAAACCATACTGTGTACTCATTAGACTGTTCATTCCGTTCAGCAGATCATTTAATTCTTCTTCACTTTCACTCAGGATAGCAATGTCATCAGCGAATCGTATCATTGATATCCTTTCACCTTGTATTTTAATTCCACTCCTGAACCCTCCTTTTATTTCCATCATTGCTTCCTCGATGTACAGATTGAAGAGTAGGGGCGAAAGGCTACAGCCTTGTCTTACACCCTTCTTAATACGAGCACTTCGTTCTTGATCGTCCACTCTTATTATTCCCTCTTGGTTCAAATGGCTCTGAGCACTATGGGACTCAACTGCTGAGGTCATTAGTCCCCTAGAACTTAGAACTAGTTAAACCTAACTATCCTAAGGACATCACACACATCCATGCCCGAGGCAGGATTTGAACCTGCGACCGTAGCGGTCTCGCGGTTCCAGACTGCAGCGCCAGAACCGCGCGGCCACTTCGGCCGGCTATTCCCTCTTGGTTGTTGTACATATTGTATATGACCCGTCTCTCCCTATAGCTTACCCCTACTTTTTTCAGAATCTCGAACAGCTTGCACCATTTTATATTGTCGAACGCTTTTTCCAGGTCGACAAATCCTATGAAAGTGTCTTGATTTTTCTTTAGCCTTCCTTCCATTATAAGCCGTAACGTCAGAATTGCCTCTCTCGTCCCTTTACTTTTCCTAAAGCCAAACAGATCGTCACCTAGCGCATTCTCAATTTTCTTTTGCATTCTTCTGTATATTATTCTTGTAAGCAGCTTCGATGCATGAGCTGTTAAGCTGATTGTGCGATAATTCTCAAACTTGTCAGCTCTTGCCGTCTTCGGAATTGTGTGGATGATGCTTTTCCGAAAGTCAGATGGTATGTCGCCAGACTCATATATTCTACACACCAACGTGAATAGTCGTTTTGTTGCCAGTTCCCCGAATGATTTTAGAAATTCTGATGGAATGTTATCTATCCCTTCTGCCTTATTTGACTGTAAGACCTCCAAAGCTCTTTTAAATTCCGATTCTAATACTGGATCCCCTATCTCTTCTAAATCGACTCTTGTTTCTTCTTCTATCACATCAGACAAATCTTCACCCTCATAGAGGCTTTCAATGTATTCTTTCCACCTATCTGCTCTCTCCTCTGCATTTAACAGTGGAATTCCCGTTGCACTCTTAATGTTACCACCGTTGCTTTTAATGTCACCAAACGTTGTTTTGACTTTCCTGTATGCTGAGTCTGTCCTTCCGACAATCATATCTTTTTCGATGTCTTCACATTTTTCCTGCAGCCATTTCGTCTTAGCTTCCCTGCACTTCCTATTTATTTCATTCCTCAGCGACTTGTATTTCTGTATTCCTGATTTTCCCGGAACATGTTTGTACTTCCTCCTTCCATCAATCAACTGAAGTATTTCTTCTGTTACCCATGGTTTCTTCGCAGCTACCTTCTTTGTACCTATGTTTTCCTTCCCAACTTCTGTGATGGACCTTTTTACAGATGTCCATTCCTCTTCAACTGTTCTGCCTACTGCGCTATTCCTTATTGCTGTATCTATAGCGTTAGAGAACTTCAAACGTATCTCGTCATTCCTTAGTACTTCCGTAGTCCACTTCTTTGCGTATTGATTCTTCCTGACTAATGTCTTGAACTTCAGCCTACTCTTCAGCACTACTACATTGTGATCTGAGTCTATATCTGCTCCTGGGTACGCCTTACAATCCAGTATCTGATTTCGGAATCTCTGTCTGACCATGATGTAATCTAATTGAAATCTTCCCGTATCTCCCGGCCTTTTCCAAGTATACCTCCTCCTCTTGTGATTCTTGAACAGGGTATTCGCTATTACTAGCTGAAACTTGATACAGAACTCAATTAGTCTTTCTCGTCTTTCATTCCTTGTCCCAAGCCCATATTCTCCTGTAACCTTTTCTTCTACTCCTTCCCCTACAACTGTATTCCAGTCGCCCATGACTATTAGATTTTCGTCCCCCTTTACATACTGCATTAACCTTTCAATATCCTCATACACTTTCTCTATCTGTTCATCTTCAGCTTGCGACGTCGGCATGTATACCTGAACTATCGTTGTCGGTGTTGGTCTGCTGTCGATTCTGATTAGAACAATGCGATCACTGAACCGTTCACAGTAACACACCCTCTGCCCTACCTTCCTATTCATAACGAATCCTACACCTGTTATACCATTTTTTGCTGCTGTTGATATTACCCGATACTCATCTGACCAGAAATCCTTGTCTTCCTTCCACTTCACTTCACAGACCCCTACTGCATTTCCCTTTTCAGATTTCTAGTTTCACTACCACGTTCAAGCTTCTGACATTCCACGCCCCGACTCGTAGAACTTTATCCTTTCGTTGATTATTCAATCTTTTTCTCATGGTAACCTCCCCTTGGCAGACCCTCCCGGAGATCCGAATGGGGGACTATTCCGGAATCTTTTGCCAATGGAGAGACCATCATGACACTTCTTCAATTACAGGCCACATGTCCTGTGGATACACGTTACGTGTCTTTAATGCAGTGGTTTCCATTGCCTTCTGCATCCTCATGTCGTTGATCATTGCTGATTCTTCCGCCTTTAGGGGCAATTTCCCACCCCTAGGACAAGAGAGTGCCCTGAACCTCTATCCGCTCCTCCGCCCTATTTGATAAGGCCGTTGGCAGAATGAGGCTGACTTCTTATGCCGGAAGTCTTCGGCCGCCAGTGCTGATTATTTATCAAAATTTAGGCAGTGGTGAGGATCAAACTCGGGACCGAAGACGTTTTTGATTATGAATCACAGACGCTACCCCTAGACCACGGGTACTCAGCAGCAGCTAGCAACGCCAATAGAGTATCGGTGTGCACAATAACCTGCAGAGGATTGATGAATAGTGCAGGGACTGGTAGTTAACTCTGAAAGTAAATAGATGTAATATTCTGCGCGTATGTAGGAAAAGAAATCCACATTACACATTGTTGGAAATAGTAGCTATCGCAAAATATCTAGAAGTAACGGCCCGGAGCGACCTTAAATTGAAATGACAACGTAAAAGCCGCGCGGATTGGCCGTGCGGTTTGAGGCGCCATGTCATGGACTGCGCGCCCCTCCCGCCGGAGGTTCGAGTCCTCCCTCTGGCATAGGTGTGTTTGTTGTTGTTAGAGTAAGTTAGTTTAAGTAGTGTGTAAGTGGAGGAGGAGGAGATTAGTGTTTAACGTCCCGTCGACAACGAGGTCATTAGAGACGGAGCGCAAGCTCGGGTGAGGGAAGAATGGGGAAGGATATCGGCCGTGCCCTTTCAAAGGAACCATCCCGGCATTTGCCTGAAGCGATTTAGGGAAATCACGGAAAACCTAAATCAGGATGGCCGGAGATGGGATTGAACCGTCGTCCTCCCGAATGCGAGTCCAGTGTGCTAACCACTGCGCCACCTCGCTCGGTAAGTAGTGTGTAAGTCTAGGGACCGATGACCTCAGCAGTTTGGTCCCTTAGGAACTCACATACATTTGAACATTTTGATTTTGAACAATGTGAAAGAAAAAGTAGGAAAAGCAGATGCAAGACAAAGATTCATAGGAGGAATCTTAAGGAAACATAGCTCATAAACGAAATAAGTGGCTCAGTAGGTACTTTCTTGAACGATTGTGGAGTACTGGACACGAGTCTGGGACTCTTACAAGGTTGAATTAATGGAATAGGTCGACAAGACCCAACGAAGAGCGGCACGTTTCGTCACGAGATCGTTGTGCATCAAGGAGAGGTTCACTATCGAAATTGCGAGAAAGTACGTTCCGGGAAGAATCGGAAAACACAATAGTTTCTTAACTACACGATGTATCTAGGCCTATAGCCACGTCGGTTGCACGAAAGTATTGTCAAACTGGTCTATGCTTTCGACTGCACTAGGGAAGTCTTCATCAGAATAAAAAATTAAATAGGATTACATGTAATCACACCATGGGTGAAAAATGTCTGGTCTAAAGTGCTCTCGTCATATAGAAAATGTCAGAAGAATAAAAACTAAAACGTAAAAATAAATATGTTTGTTAACTGCATAAAATATTCCATGGAAATACAATGCCAGCCACGAGGTCGCTTAGGGCCAAGAGCTGAGACTCAACATTGTTTTCTCGCACATGCGTCTCACAAAATGACTAAAACAAGAAAATTCGAGAAATTAGAGGTAATATGGAGCTTTAGCGACTACCATGTTCCCATGCGGCATACACAAATGGAACAGGAAAGGTACCAATAGTACATCTCCCCCCCCCCCCCCCATTCCGTAAGATGGATTGCAGAGTACTGATGTAGACGAAGATGGGTTACAGTAGCTTGGCAGATATGAAGAGACTAGCGTGGTATACATTACCGAGGCGAGCTGTGGGGCAGGACAACAATTTTTACTCACAAGACTTTTTTTTTGAAAAGACACCAGTGGAAGACATGGAAAGGAGAAATTGGCGTGCTAACCAGCAACCCGCCAACGCTGGCCGTAGCTACACGACGGGCGCAGACGCCAGCAGCTACGGGACGGGCGCGCGTAGAGCCAGGGGCCGAGCTAATGTATTCGCGGCCCGGCCGACGCCCCTCGGTAGAACTGCGGATAGCCGTGACCAGCCTAACTGGAATTAGTGAGGCGACGCCCGTGGAATGCGCATTAAGCCGGCAGGGGAGGGGAGCCGAGCACGCACATGCGCGCACGCAGGCGCACGCACACGCCCCTGTCCGCCTCCGCACGCGGATTTTTCCCGTCCACACGTCATTCTCCGCGAGTGCCAACAGCGATTACTGGTACTGCCGAGCTGGCAGTTCAAGGCGCCGGCGAACCGGCCCACGCTCAAAGGTACCGTGTACCACTAAGCAAACGGGACGGGTTCCAATCGTCCGCTACAACTCCCAGTGATGGTTGTCTGTTGTGTTCCGGTAGACAAATTTCCAAAGTCACTGAGACAGAGAGGTCATGAATCTGGCCTCGCCGAAGAACAGGCATAAAAATTAAAAGGAAAACACCGTCCGAAAAGGCTTTCAAGGTCCGATGTTACCGACCGGCCACCGTGTGATCCTCAGCCCTTAGGCGTCGCTGGATGCGGATACTGAGGGGCATGTGCTCAGCACGCCTCTCTCCCGGCCGTGTCAGTTTCCGTGACCGGTAACGACAATTCTCAGTCAAGTAGCTCTTCAATTGGTCTCACAACGGCTGAGTTCAGCCCACTTGCCAACAGCACTCGGCAGACCCAGACTGTGACCCATCCAAGTGCTAGCCAAGCCCGACAGCGCTTAACTTCGGTGATCCGAGGGGAACTGGTTTTACCACTGCGGCAAGGCTGCTGGCCCACTAATATGCTGCCAGACAATAATACTGAAGCACCCAGAAGTGGAGGAGATCTCAATATGAAATTTCACCGGTTGAGACAGTCGTCGTCATCATCATCTTGGGTAGTTTCCAGCCTCTGAACTGGTCTGTATGGAACATAGGCCTCTCCATTTTCTTTTGACTTGCCACCATCTCTCCGTCTTCACCTTGATCCAGTCTTCTCCTTTTTTTCTGGACGCATTCCTCTACTTCTTTTAGCCATCTGTCTCTCGGTCTTCCTCTTGGTCTCTTTCCTTCCAGTTTCATCTCATGTATCCTCCTGGGTATCCGATTCTCCTCCATTCTCTTAACGTGTCCATACCATCTCAGCCTTGATTTCTCTGTCTCCTCCTGTAATGGTTCTACCTTCAGTAACTCTCTGATCCTCTCATTACTTAACCTATCTATCTTTGTCACTCCAATACTGTTTCTCAAGAATGTCATCTCACTAGCTTGTACTTTGTTTTTCTCTCTTTCTTTCATAACCCAGGTTTCTGATGCATATGTCAGTATCGGGACACAGCAACTGGAATATAACCTTTTTACTGATTTGGGATACATCCTTGGTCCATATCAGTCTTCTGACACTATTCCGAAATGCTTTTGCTTTTCTCTCCCGCTCGTTCATTTCTGTCGTTTTTCCATCTTTGTGTATCATGCTTCCAAGGTACTTGAAACTCTCCACTCTCTCCTCTTGATAGAGTATGTGATATTATTTCACCGATGTGTGTACTGATTAGGAAGGACAGCCTGTCATAAAACTGTTGTACCGTCTTCTGCAAGCTGGTCCACAACTGTTCCAACTGGTCCTTGGCATTCCAGATACATGCACTGATACGTAATTGACGATCCAGCTGGTCCCACATATTGTACATTCTACTGGGGAGAACTCTGGGGATCTTGCTGGCCACAGGATAGCTCAACATCACGCAGATAGTTTATAGAGACACATACCATGTGTGGACACGCATTTTACTGTTGACTAATAGCATCATGATACTGTCACATGCGAGGAAACACATGAGGTAGCAAGATAGCTGTGATGTACCAGTGTGCCACTAGACTTCCCTGAATCACTGCCATTCTTGATAATAAGTCACACCTGATGGCTCCCCATACCATGACACCACAATTAACTTTGATGTACCTATCCAAAACACTGTAAGAAAGGGACCTATCCCCAGGTCGCCATCATACTCGCTGCTGATGGTCACCAAGGGCAGTGCAGAAACGCAATTCATAGGTTACATCTCTGTGGCGTCATTCATAAGCAGTCCATGCTTCCTGGACACGGCGGCACATCAAATATAGCAAATAGGGTTGTGGTGTTAACTGTAGACTACGCACTGGATGGTAATTCCCCACTGTGGCCGCTACCAGTCTCAGACCAGCACTGTATGATGACGCAGAAAGTTGAAGACAGTCCACTGCTCGCTCTCGGATGGCAGACACAGATGTGGAAGGTGTTGCAACGAGCTTCGTGCACAGTACGGTGATCCTCTCTTTTGGTGGTCAGAGGTGTTCGAGTGGAATCTCGGTGACAAGTATGCCTGCTCTCACTTTCCCATACAGTCCAACACCGGGCCACTGCCATATGTGAGTGCCTCACAAACATGGATAATGCACGATTCGACCAGTTGGCCAAGAGCAGACAAGCAATGAGCTGCCTTCCTAACTCCGTCGCGTGCTGATAACGCTGTCTCATATCAGTGCATTCTGTGTCCTTGATAGTGCTCACTCAACATCTGATGCTTTTCCTGTCCTTAAATACGCTATCAGGATTGCCAGAAACACTACTCACGAACAACACTAGTGCACTCTGGTGGCCATTCTACGTGTCACATTGAATTGCAATTCTAATCATTCATGTAGCCGCCGATGGTGTGTACATGCACAGAGTCACGTTGACATCCGATTACTTCTTCTAGGTGCTTCACTTTTTGTCTCAGGAAATGTATTTGTGCACTGCAAACCGGCTCTTGGACTATTAGCCCATCATCAGTTAATAGCTGACTAGCGTCAGCAGGGACACAACAACGACAGTCACACCCTGCAAACCACTGTCAAGTGCAGGGCAGAGGGTACTTTCTACAGTACCACGTTTTATGGTTCCTTTGCGTTCCATTCGAGATGGAGCGCTGGAAGAATAACTGTTTAAAAACTTCTGTGCGCACTGTACCTAGTTAATCTTGTCTTCACATTCACATGGGAGCGAGAAGGACCGAGTTGTAGTGCATTCGTGGATTCTTCACTTCACGTTGATGCTTGAAAATTTGGTGTGTAGGCTTTCATGTGATAGCTGACGTCTACCTGCAAGTGTATGTCAGTTCAGCTTTTTGAGCGTTTGCATGACGCTCTTCCGTTTGTCAAACAATGTTGTCACCATTGCCGCTATCCGACTTTGTATACATTAATTAGTGCGGGTCCATACACTTGACATGTATTGTAGAATATGTCACGCGAGGATATGTAAGCTTCCTTTGTAGACTTAGTGCATTTCTACAGTACACTACCGATGAAACACTGTCCACTTGCTTTAGCTATGAATCAGCCTATGTGATTAGTTCCATACCATACCTCCACTATTTGTTGCAGTGACGCATTTTCTTGATTTTTATAATTCCAGTTACCACTCCCTGAAACTGTAGTTGCAGGATGCTATGTTTTACTTTTCTTTTTATATGTGCATAGTTATACAATTCTGAAAGTTACCTGCCAATCTTTTCACCTAATAGAAATCTCAATATTATCTGTACATTTGTGCAACTTTTTCTTATACTGCTTCATTGTAGATAACTCCATCATCCGTCAACCGTCTGACATTATTGTTAGTATTGTCTGTCAAGTCACTATACAGCAGAAAGATAGTTACTGGGAGTGGAAACTTTCAGTAATAACCCACTGGCGCAATGAAGCGAAACTATTTTGTTTGACTAGAGATCAATGTTGGTCTTAGCAGAAAACGATAAAATTTACAAAAGTTGCACATCACGCTTAACACAATGCATAAGGTTAAGAATCACGCGCTCCATAGGTACTAAAAGAACGTATAAACGTGCATTAATGCACCCAGTCAGTAATCTCTGTCACTGACAAGTCTTTACGAGCACACCACTTGCGAAGACAATACAATTTTTGAGTTTTTCCAGGACATTAAGCTGTTCATAGAGCATGGTTAATAGAGCTTAGCCGTCTATACAAGAAAATCTTTCAGAATCCTAAATGGAAATTTCTAAATGCATAAAACTATTAACATTATAGACATCAGACTGGAAAAACTATAGTCACAACTTAGACTAGCTTTACTGGAAGTTCCACAGAACAGGCGCTTATAGTAACTGCTGTTGACGCCTTCAACATAGAGTAGCACATAACCTAGTGTTAACTTACATGGGTACATATACATATATACAGATACGCTGCTTAAACCCAATGGCAGTTAACGATCATAGAACCCGTGGAATGCTACTGTCACTCTGTTAGTCCGTTTGCAATCAGGAATAATCTTAATCTGACCGTGAGTCACTGGACTGAAATGGTAACGATCGCGTACAGTAGCTGCCCGATAATTACTGTTACATAATGCATTTCACAACATTATGGTGCAAGCGAGCTATCATACATGAAACAGTTTATTGAAATCTTAATATGAAGAGAGGACGATTTGCTGATTGTACTGATAGTTCATTTCTACCTTTGAAACGACTGGTGACTGGTGGTTGGGAACAAACACGGCAAATGGGACACATAAGTTGAAGTAATTTAATTAGTATGAATGTACATTCACACACGATGTTATCATTTAACTCACGCAATAACAGAGAACATTTTCTAACACCTGTCCAGTAAACAAATACACAACTATCCTGCATTGACCAGAAGGCACAATGTACACTGCGGCAGAGGTTCATTTAAATGTTAGTATGAGAAACATTTAATTTCACAAATGAAAACTGCAATAATTCGCTTTACAGCAATTAACGTGAAAAAATATCTAACTGAATGTTTTACAGAAATGTATCTATGTGTAGTGAAAATTTAATTTCGTCACACGCAATGAAAGAATGCTTTCAGCACACTTTGTTAACCACAGTAAATCTACTGACTCGTAACTGGATTAGGGTCTTTATCTTCTGAAATCAGCTTCGTTACATCTTTCACAGCACGTTGTAAATTTGCTACAGCAAGCCCATTTGTTACCTAAACGAATCCACTACATTTTTTGATTATTAATATATTGATTGTAGCTGATACCAGCATTTACTTTTATAAGTGTGAAACACGAAAGAGTCTAAACGTATGGAACATAGGATCGGGATACACTCGCTACTTACGTAACTAAACACGAAGGGCCAATTGCTCTGATTAAGCAAATTCTTATTTAAATAGAAACACAAGACTTGAGAAAGCTTGAGCTTACAAAACAATTTTGCATAATAGTTTACTGTGAACGAGTTCCACAGTGACACTGTGAGCGGTTTCACACGTCTGTTGCAGTAAATGCAGTAAATGAAATACAGGGTTATTACAAATGATTGAAGCGATTTCACAGCTCTACAATAACTTTATTATTTGAGATATTTTCACAATGCTTTGCACACACATACAAAAACTCAAAAAGTTTTTTTAGGCATTCACAAATGTTCGATATGTGCCCCTTTAGTGATTCGGCAGACATCAAGCCGATAATCAAGTTCCTCCCACACTCGGCGCAGCATGTCCCCATCAATGAGTTCGAAAGCATCGTTGATGCGAGCTCGCAGTTCTGGCACGTTTCTTGGTAGAGGAGGTTTAAACATTGAATCTTTCACATACCCCTACAGAAAGAAATCGCATGGGGTTAAGTCTGGAGAGCGTGGAGGCCATGACATGAATTGCTGATCGTCATCTCCACCACGACCGATCCATCAGTTTTCCAATCTCCTGTTTAAGAAATGCCGAACATCATGATGGAACTGCGGTGGAGCACCATCCTGTTGAAAGATGAAGTCGGCGCTGTCGGTCTCTGGTTGTGGCATGAGCCAATTTTCTAGCATGTCCAGATACACGTGTCCTGTAACGTTTTTTTCGCAGAAGAAAAAGGGGCCGTAAACTTTAAACCGTGAGATTGCACAAAACACGTTAACTTTTGGTGAATTGCGAATTTGCTGCACGAATGCGTGAGGATTCTCTACCGCCCAGATTCGCACATTGTGTCTGTTCACTTCATCATTAAGAAAAAATGTTGCTTCATCACTGAAATCAAGTTTCGCACTGAACGCATCCTCTTCCATGAGCTGTTGCAACCGCGCCGAAAATTCAAAGCGTTTGACTTTGTCATCGGGTGTCAGGGCTTGTAGCAATTGTAAACGGTAAGGCTTCTGCTTTAGCCTTTTCCGTAAGATTTTCCAAACCGTCGGCTGTGGTACGTTTAGCTCCCTGCTTGCTTTATTCGTCGACTTCCGCGGGCTACGCGTGAAACTTGCCCGCACGTGTTCAACCGTTTCTTCGCTCACTGAAGGCCGACCCGTTGATTTCCCCTTACAGAGGCATCCAGAAGCTTTAAACTGCGCATACCATCGCCGAATGGAGTTAGCAGTTGGTGGATCTTTGTTGAACTTCGTCCTGAAGTGTCGTTGCACTGTTATGACTGACTGATGTGAGTGCATTTCAAGCACGACATACGCTTTCTCGGCTCCTGTCGCCATTTTGTCTCACTGCGCTCTCGAGCGCTCTGGCGGCAGAAACCTGAAGTGCGGCTTCAGCCGAACAAAACTTTATGAGTTTTTCTACGTATCTGTAGTGTGTCGTGATCATATGTCAATGAATGGAGCTACAGTGAATTTATGAAGTCGCTTCAATCATTTGTAATAGCCCTGTATTTGGCTCCATTCGACAGTTTATATTCCATGTAAGCTACTATTCCCTTTTTGTAGCTAGGCAGCCAATAGCCACAAAACAAGTTGCGATATCCAGTTCATTATCATATAAGTTGGCATTATTACTTCCAGAAGTATTGTCAATAAATTCTGTATCGACGATGTACAGCTGTCATATTGTCGAAGTCTGAGAAGTAGTATTTTAAATACATCTAGAGGCTGAGGCCATGTTTGCTCACGAACGTGTGCACTGCACGTCACCTAAAAAATTAAGGCACAGAAAAAAATACTCTTGAAAAAGGGGTGATAGTAACCTGTTCTTCGTCCATAGATAATTCCGCTAACTGAAGTAACTCACTCGTTATCTACACTGGTAGTTTTCCATTTATATTTGCTTACCTATTTCATACACATTATTATTTAAGTGTTACATATTTTAATTATGAGTAAATATCCTTTGAAACATCATAAAGTCAGTGGTCACTTATAAACGACTTTTGCCGCTAGGAGGTACCAGCTTAGGGTACTATACTGTTCCAGTACGCATTTTCCATTGCTTCTTACTGCTGCCACGTGATGGTGTAAACATATATTAGGTTGGCGCATAAGTTCGTAGCATTTTTATTTTGCATGTTGGTTTTCCGATTTACCGATTGCCATTTTTTATTTGTAGTTCATTGTTGCTATTTGCGTTTACATATTGTTATTTTGAGATAGTGAGTGCAGCTTTGGACGCTACAAAATGGAATGCCAAGTGGAGAAATCGGAGTATTTCCGACATATTCTTCAGCATGAGTTCAGTATAGGGGAGGCAGACATGAGTATTCGCGCCGTGAATGAGGATAATTCCGCTGGGCAGAGCATGGCAAGAAAGTGGTTTTCCGGTTTTAGGGAAGATCGTTTTGATATTATTGACTCTCTAAGCACAGAAAGACCTTCTGGGTTTGACGAAGATCCTACAAACGCATTAATCCACAATGATCCCCGCCAGTGTACTCGAAACTTGGCAGATGTGAAGAGCTTTGATTATTCCACCACTGCGCGACATTTGCGTGCAGTGAAAAAGGTTCAAAAACCTCGTATATAGATACCGCATACTATAAGCCAAAATCACAAAAATAAACAGGTGGGCATATGTGCATTTCTACTTGTTCGTCATTAATTGACTCGTGGGCCGGCCGCGATGGTCTAGCGGTTCTAGGCGCTGCAGTCCGGAACCGCGGGACTGCTACGGTCGCAGGTTCGAATCCTGCCTCGGGCATGGATGTGTGTGATGTCCTTAGGTTAGTTAGGTTTAAGTAGTTCTAAGTTCTAGGGGACTGATGACCTAAGATGTTAAGTCCCATAGTGCTCAGAGCCATTTGAACCATTTGAGCCAATTGACTCGTGAGCAACATAGACCATTTGTATCCTGTATCTTTACTGGTGGCGAGAAGTGGGGTCTTTATACAAACAAAAGAAAAAGAAAGGAATGGATGAGCCCAAACAAAGCAGTAGCTCCACGTACAAAGATGTGCGTGCATCCACAAAAGATAATGTTATGCATTTGGAAGAACGGCGACGGTGTGGCGTACAACGAATTGCTTCCACGAGGTCTAACCTTCACTGCTGACAGATACTGTCAACAACTGAGACGTCTTGCAGAAACAATCCAAGAACAACGACGAGGAAGCTTGCGTGAAGTCATGCTACTCCACGATAACGCCCACCCACATGGTGCTAGCCTGGCAAAGAACACATTACAGGAGTTGGACAGTAAAGTCATTCCGCACGCACCTTGTTAATCTGAGCTTGTGCCCTCAAATTTTCACTTTTCCACCCTCCATCGATCATGCAACATGGAACTTCCTTTCCGGATGAAAATGCTCTGCCGGACTTTTTGGCTGAGCGGTTCTAGGCGCTTCAGTCCGGAACCGCCCTGCTGCTACGGTCGAACGTTCGAATTCTGCCTTGGGCATGGATGTGTGTGATGTCCTTAGGTTAGTTAGGCTTAAGTAGTTCTAAGTCTAGGGGACTGATGACATCAGATGGTAACTCCCATAGTGCTCAGAGCCATTTGAAAATGCTCTTCGAACATGGTTCGACGGGTTCTTCGACTCAAAACCGCGTGATTTCTATAGTAGCAGAAGCTAGAAGTTAGTCCAACGTTGGCGGACTGTTGCAAAGAGAGAAGCAGAATGTATTATTGACGACTAAAATCTATGTTATGTGTTCCCGTTGAGTTTATTAAACTTATGGAAGAACGCTACGAACTTACGCACCACCCCAACACAAAACTAATAGCCATACTGGCTTCTGCATCGAAATAGATGCTCGTGCTACTGATACTTGCAGCCAGTGCAAAAAAATGGAAATTGATCTCTAAAAATTTTCGTAGCTATTATGACGTACGTCATTACACCAAGGATATCATAACTTGTGCACGTTATCTCCGCAAAACCAATCGTAACTTAAAGCGCAATATTTTTCAAAAAAATTTTCAGCAGAACTATAACCATTATAATGGGCAACGCGACGAAAGGCAGACAGCTCTGCAGCGACGCTGAAAGAGCAAAGGAAACTTGGTAAGTTAAATAAAAAAAGTTAGCTATGGTGAGCCTTGCAAGGACCACCCGTGGGGAAACACAAGTCCCTTTGCTGTGATAGACAGTGCAGTTGAAAGTGTTCTGTTTTGAAACGCTTCTCGCCGGATCAAATTTTCTACAGGGCTTCCCTTGCAGATCAGCGATCAAAGTAGACAACCGCTAACGTTTTAGGCACAGCTGCCATAGATGTGCCTCTAGCCCAGCACTTCGAGCTATAGCACGTTCAGACCGTGGTCTCTTCAAATGGAGTATCACAAGTGCGTTTTCTGCAATGTGCCGGAAGGTGGAAGCATAGACGTCGTGTGCCTCAAGTTGACGGAAGACAAACAAGGACACCAGGTTTCCGATACAACACAAAGAAAAACATTGTAGTGTCTCCACTGCAGCACTTGCATAGAAGTAGCTAACATTTTTGCAGCTAGCTAGGCTTAGAGACACTAAAGAAGGAACACACATTGAGACGAGACTGTGCACGCTGCGTGGGGCAATCCACGCCCTCTAGTGTAACGCGATAGCACCCGTTGCTAGGTTACTGCGTGCTGGGATACTATAGAGAGAAGACTTCTGTCAGTAGTTGGTTCGCGAGCCGATAAACGGAGGATCACTAATATACAACAAGAACCCGAAGGTTCCCAACGCTCTTACCTGAGACGAGCCTAAAATTACTTTTGCTGTTGACGACCGTCCATCTAAAACAATATGCTGCAGCCTCCCTATCAATAAATGTGCAGTTCAGTCGCAAATTTTGTTTAGTAACTTTAATGACCTATATCATGATAGTTTTGTTGATAAGTGTTTGTGTGACACAGAATCAAATGCTTTTCGGATGCCAAGAAGTAGTGTATTTAGCTGATCACCTCGATCCGTGGCCTCCAGGATGGTTTTCGCATGAGCGATGATTTTGGAGCAAATGCTGGTTGGCATGCAGGATGTCACTCTGCTTGAGATATCTCAGTATCTTGGCACTCAGAACATGCTATAAGATTCTACAATAGATAGCTGTCAGTAATAGTCGACGATAGACATGACCTGTGTTCAGATAACAACTATTCAGAGCAAATTTTTGTTCAGTCGATCTGTGATATTTTATCCTTAACAAAGGCGCTAAGTCAACTGCAGGAGACCTAACGTCAAAAGCCGAAGAGTTTAACAACTGAACAATATATTTCGTCATGATATTTCGCTGGAAATGTCAAACCGAGCTCTTATAACTCGTGTCAAATGACAAATATATTACAAGCACTTAGTGAGTTTTACTTAAAATAGAGAGGTACAACTATGTAGAAAAACCAACTGGAATTGTATGAATTACATTGTAGCTAATGGCAATTGCACAAAAGACACATTAGAACAGCATTTTTTACTTGGGAAAAACCTTTGTGCGAAGAAACCTCACACTTGAGAATTATGGAAAAGTTATCACGATTTAGTACACTGTCGAGTGGGTCCTACCAGGAAATAAATGCCTTTGTATGCCTAAGTCACAACGAGACATTTCGACCTTTAATCTGAACTATACCTTGTAACGACAACTGTATATATAATAATTTTTTTCTTTATGAATTTAGACAAATTAATGTAAGCAATGTTTTGAACTTTTTTTTCGGTTCGTATCGTTATGTTAAAGAGACTGTGAGCAACTTTTGAAATGAATATTATTATTTATGTTAGATTTCAAATAATGTGGTAATCAAAGGAAAGTGTATTTAATGTTAAAACTATTGTAAGATGTGAAAATTGTAATTTATACACTTGGTCCATACGTAGGTAATGCATTAGGATATGTGTAGTAGAAAACCTGTGGTGAATACCCTACCTGTAGGGGAGCGGGAAAAGGTGGAGGCAGGCGAGGCGGGAAAACGCACACTGGCGCGGTTCGGCACAACGGACACAGTATTACAGTCGGAGGCGAGCAACAGTCGGAGTTGGGCATCGTTCGGAAGTACACGTACTGTACCGAGGAGGCTACCCAGGAAAAGTGGATTCCATTGAGCCTCGGATGAACCGATTCCGACGACTACTTGGCATGGCTATATTCTGAGGCACAAAGTTGGAAAGATAACGACGCTAAGAAGAAGGAAAGTGCCGCTGCAGTGAGAGCCTTAGCCGCGCTTGCATGTGTGCCGTGCTTCTCGCTATCTCGCTGCCCGCCATCCGCCGCACCGATTTGCACAGGTCAAACATTTATTTCATCTTTAGAAGTGTATCTGTGTGGACCAGTGTCGAAAATGTTTCTAACTGTTCAATAATAACGTGACTTTTACCAGAATTGCTTTAGCCATGACTTATCCTGATCACTGACCTAGACAGGGTCCTTACCTCGTATTGTGCAACCCGAGTATCCTGAACTGAAAGTTTAATGTTAGTGTTAATGAAAATTATCAGCAGATTAATCTATGCCATAAAGGAGTCTAAAGTTCTGTGTGTTATTGCAAATGTTGGTAAAGAACAAAAGCATGACTAAATTGGAAGAGAGTTTTTTGAATTGAGTTAGCGATGTTATTTAATTAATTTGAGACAGAAATAATGACAGTTAAATTATCCAGAAGTAAGACAAAAGAGTAGTTATCCATAGATTGATAATTTTGAGTGTTAATTTGCCTTCAGTACTTAATAGTTTCAGTTTAACGACCATAACAGTTTCAGGCCCCCCCCCCCCTTCTCTTGTCCATTCTTTCAAACCTTGAAATGTGTTGATCAGATCTGACCAGTAAAGCTAAGTCTATATTAATCCTAAGTGTATTAGTGTTTTTCCATCATTAATAGTGATATTGTGTGTGTACTTTCAAGATTGTCGATGCTAGGGCAATCTATGCCCGATTTCAGTCTGCTCAACATACAAAACGCAGTTCGTAGTAATCATTACTGTGTGGTGTTGTGTAATTTTAGCTCGTCCAAATTAATACAAAAGGAGAAAATTGTAGTTCAGTGGATTTTTTTTGGTTCCAAACTTTGCCATATAACGCAACGTTACTACGTGTAGTTATGCTTGTACATGCACCCACTTGTACAAGGAAAAACTCACTCATTGCCTAAGTAGGCTGGCGACCGAATTATTAATTATAGGTAGCATCTACTGTGTGTACTTCTTGTCCATGCGAAAGAGTAATTATACTTTACATTTGCTTGATGCATCACTGTAGTTATTGACTGAGTATAAGTCCGATCTTGCTTCTATTAGGTACACGCGGTCAACTAATGTACTAAAATCCTTGTTTATAAGGTGAAGCCCGTGAACTTATTGCAGTACAGGCTTTATAGAGCTAACGTACGTCCGAGTAGGGCGGTAGCGTTACAAGTGGCGACCGTGACAGGACATCCAGCTGTTATCGGTTACAAATTAATGTAAATACCGAACAGTGGATGTTCAGTGGCACGAATTGCAATAAAAGTCAGTAAAATAAATTGCAGTGTGAGTCAAGTATAATAGTGTGGTATGGTTGGCATTCAATATGGACAGGAACGTAGGCAGGGTAGATGCGCCAAGTGAAATGGAGAATGCGGCTGGCAGTAGCCGGAGTTTACGCGGCCAGATAACAGATGGCGTTAGCGGAAGACAATTGGCGTACTTACAATACCACGAACACGTCAACGAACAGATTGAAATGTCGAGATCGTCTCGAATACAGCAAGGGACAAAACAGAAAGAAGAGGGTGACTTTGTAGATGATAGTGGGTACGTGAACGAATCCACTGACATATTTGATTCACCACAGATAAAGAAAGAACCGAAAGAAACTTTTGAAGTAGGATCGGAACACACCGATTCCGTAGAACAAAACAGTGTGAAAATTTTAAACATGAACGATTTATTTGAACAATTAACCAAACAAATTGCAGGACAGAGTGAGCAGCTCAAAATACAGAACGAGCAGCTTAAAACGCACGTTGACGAGCAGCTCAAAACACAGAATGAGCAGCTTAAAACACACGTTGACGAGCAACTCAAAACACAGGTGGATCAAATTAAAGCACAGGTCGAAGGACAGGGAATTAAAATTAGTGAACAAATAGAACAGGTAGAACAAAAAGTGGGTAATTTAAGTTCTGTGGTAAATACACTGAAACTTGAAATTGATACCATTAACAAAAATATGGATACTATGCAGGAGGAAATTGGAAACATTAATAGTAGATTCCATGTTGAAATTCTCAACATCCAACAGAAAGTAGAACCTCTGGTTGAAACTAAGGTAGACGAAAAAGTTTTCGGCCTTAAAACTGAGATCGTAAACGAATGTCAACACGGGATATCGCAATTTAAAAAGGTAGTTTTAGACACTGAAAGGGATTTAAGTAAAAAAGTATCCGGATGTGTTCAAAATTGTGAACAAAATACTACGAAAATTCAAGGCAGAATTTTCGATCTGGAGAGCAAAATTGAAGATTGGCCTGGTGTTGTCTGTAATGGCACACCAATTACGAAGCTGTTAGAAGGCGAGGAACGCTTCGATCCAGCCAAGAAACATAATGGGTGGCATCCATTAGATTTTATCAAAAATTGCGAGAGAGTATTTCCTGAGCACTTGTCTGATCAGGAAAAGATAAATGTAGTAATTAGCGCCTTAGCAGGTGACGCTAAGCGCTGGGGGATAAATTTAAATACCGAACGAATGACGTTCGAAGAATTTAGGCAGAGATTTACGGAAGAATATTGGTCTGAACAAAAGCAGGACCATTTATGGCGGGAGTTCATCATGGCCAAACAGCATGATAACAGGGGCAGGAATTCTTTGAAAGATTTCTGCGAGCATTGGTACCGGAAATTGACGCATTTAAGAGGCCGAAGATCACATTAAGAAATTATCTGGGAGTTGTAAAAAAAGCTTCCGGAGGATTCAAAGAGGTATGTAGGAAGCAATCATCGTAGCTTCCAAGCATTTCTAGAAAGGGTCGAAGACGAAGACCATTGGCGTGAAAGTCGTGCCAATTATCAAAATTTTGGTAACCGTAATAACCGAAACAATGACGAAAGAAATGACGCCGATGGATTTCGAGTCAATATAATACAGAGAGGAAGAGGCAGAGGAAATTATCCAGGTCGCGGTCGAGAGTATACTGCGCAAAATAATAACGACGCGGGAAACTAATTACCGCGAACGTTGCGGGCCAAACGGAAGCGGACAACACATACAGGCCCCGATTTAAGAAAAGATATCGGACCGACCCTAATGTAATGAGACAGGCTAGGGACGGACATGGAACGCCGCAAAGTGTTGTGGCGAAACAAGCGTCAGGTGCGAGCCAGAATGAGTCATCTCTGCCGCACAGAGCGAGTGGAGCATCAGAGGGCAACGGCCCAGCCTAGCAGAACATCTGTTCGGAAAGAAGCCGCTAGGAATACGGCAGCAGTAGGTACGAACGTAGCCGTAAGAGCTGAGGAAAATTTTACGAGTGATAATTCCGTGGCAAAGGAAACAATAAATGAAACTGTGAATACACAGAGAGGTGCGGTTAGCAGTGTTTGCAATGAGATAAAAGGCGAGGATGAATTAGCAGAAGTAACTGATTGGCGTGTGCAGATCGATGATCTGTACAAGGGCCTAAAGCAATGTGAGTGGGAGGATTTTAAAAGGGAGTATGAGGCGAAGAAATTAGTTGGTGGAAAGAGAGATAGTAGGGACGTCCATAAAGTGACGTGGCCCAAATTTGAAGAGGGGAGAATAAATAGCGCCGCGCAAAGTACGCGTGCTGCCGATAGGAGGAAGGTTAATGATAGGAAGGATTTGGAGGATGAAATCCTCAGCATTGACGAAGAAATAACTTCTGCTAACAGTCCGCCAAT
The DNA here is from genome assembly GCF_023864345.2 of Schistocerca serialis cubense. Lineage (NCBI taxonomy): Eukaryota > Metazoa > Arthropoda > Insecta > Orthoptera > Acrididae > Schistocerca > Schistocerca serialis. Next base: position 566,078,699 of record NC_064645.1, read on the forward strand.
AGTACAAGCTGCTACCGAGAGGCACCGTGGAGAAGGGGTAGATGATTACCTGAAAGTAATTAAAGTCCACGAGGATGACACTAAATATGAAGTCACAGTAGATGTAAATAAAGCTGATGGTGAGGCCGTTTTGCCAAAAGAGGAGATTGAATTAAAATCCAAGCCTGACGACAATACAGAGGAAGAACTTAGTGCCTGTCTCAGAATAGCTTTTATGTTAGAACCTGAAAGCGATCCGGAATGGTCGGATTCCGACGATAGTTCGGATGATGAAAGATACACAAATACAGACGAAAATGAATGTACTAACTCTCCCTATTGTGCAAAAGTAGCGTACTTAAGTGAATCTGATGTTGAGGAAGAGAGTAGTGGTGATTCTAGTGAAGATGAATTTTCAGGTGTAAAGGAAAATGAATATATTTTTACTGAAAGAGGGTATGAGAAAATCAGTGAAAATAAAGGGGATGCAGTTAATTGCGATATTGTACCTAACGATGACGACGTATCAAAGCAAAACCCAGATGTTGAGACTGAACAAAGAAAGAAAGAGCCACCGGACGACTCAGTGTTCATTTTGCAACGAGTTCAAGTAAGCATAGACTTTGAACTTCAGAAACCGAAAAAGCCGCCAGATATAAATGGTTCATAGGGCAGGAACGTATCTTGTGGAAAAGACAGGAAGGGGCATGATCATAGAGCCTGGGGCAGGTTTATATCGGATTTTGAGAATGTCATGAACACATTACGTCATGAAACTACAGGATTTCCACCGGAAGAAATTTTGTTAGGCAGAAGTAGAAAAAGTTTAATTGAAGAAAAACTAGAGTTTCCACCTTGTACAAGTTTGGGATTGGATCAAAAGAAAGAATTGGTGATAAAAAGGGCAAAGCAAAAAGCTGAATCTAGATCTAAAAGACACAATAAAAATTTAAAAGTTTCAAAATTTTAAATTGGAGATTATGTTCTCTTAAAAACCCACGAAAAGTCTAGTGAACTAAACCATGAAATTTCAAAATTTAAATATATTTATAATGGACCATATATAATACAGAATATTCCACACGACAATGCTTACTACCTGATCTACCAAAAATCCAAAAGACCTTTAGGTGTAAGAAATATTGTGGACCTGAAACTGTATGTTCCTAGGAACGAGTAAATGTGCTGTATCTTATGCTGAACCCAAGTTATTCTAAATGTATCTAATCTTTGTAAATGTCTGTATACCCTTGAAAGTGTGCTAATGTAGTTATGTGAGTTTCAGATTACCAATTGTACTCAAACTGTAAAATTGTATGGAGAAAAGGACTGAAAAGAAAGGATAAATGCTATCAGCCAGATAAAAGATGGGACTGTCAAAAAAGAAAATGGGCAGTGTATGAACCATAATATGAAGAACTGCCAAATACCAGTGAGGGCAACTAAATAATCGATGGAAAATTGTAAATGTGATCCAGGAGATGTGACAATATGAAGTGAAAAGGACTGCCCAAATCCGCATAATAGGCAGCAAATATGTGTAGTTAATTTTCTGAATATATGTGTGTGTGTTTTGTTTAGTAAGTAAGAAAATGGACTGCTATTCAAAGCAAGCAGCGACAAATTATCTTATAGTGTATACAAAATATGCAATTGTTTTTGTAGTTAAATGTTTGTATTCCAGAATTTTAAATTATTTCTTTGAGAAATTTAGAAAAAATGATTAAATTGCTATTTTAGTGATGTTATGATGGGAAGTTGGACTGTGCAAAAGGCACTTGAGTAAATGACAAGTAATTATTCTTGATGTGTTAAAAAAGTGTAAACCTATATACAGTGAGTAAAAGGAAATATGTAGTGTAAATCTTTTTGGACAATTAAGTAAAGATTCGGAACCACTGTATAATTGTAAGATTTAGTGTTCCCATAAAATTTGGACTTAAGAAAATTTTCTGGAAACAGGGGCATGTGTAACGACAACTGTACATATAAAAATCTTTTTCTTTTTGAATTTAGACAAATTAATGTAAGCAATGTTTTGAACTTTTTTTTCGGTTCGTATCGTTATGTTAAAGAGACTGTGAGCAACTTTTGAAATGAATATTATTATTTATGTTAGATTTCAAATAATGTGGTAATCAAAGGAAAGTGTATTTAATGTTAAAACCATTGTAAGATGTGAAAATTGTAATTTATACACTTGGTCCATACGTAGGTAATGCATTAGGATATGTGTAGTAGAAAACCTGTGGTGAATACCCTACCTGTAGGGGAGCGGGAAAAGGTGGAGGCAGGCGAGGCGGGAAAACGCACACTGGCGCGGTTCGGCACAACGGACACAGTATTACAGTCGGAGGCGAGCAACAGTCGGAGTTGGGCATCGTTCGGAAGTACACGTACTGTACCGAGGAGGCTACCCAGGAAAAGTGGATTCCATTGAGCCTCGGATGAACCGATTCCGACGACTACTTGGCATGGCTATATTCTGAGGCACAAAGTTGGAAAGATAACGACGCTAAGAAGAAGGAAAGTGCCGCTGCAGTGAGAGCCTTAGCCGTGCTTGCATGTGTGCCGTGCTTCTCGCTATCTCGCTGCCCGCCATCCGCCGCACCGATTTGCACAGGTCAAACATTTATTTCATCTTTAGAAGTGTATCTGTGTGGACCAGTGTCGAAAATGTTTCTAACTGTTCAATAATAACGTGACTTTTACCAGAATTGCTTTAGCCATGACTTATCCTGATCACTGACCTAGACAGGGTCCTTACCTCGTATTGTGCAACCCGAGTATCCTGAACTGAAAGTTTAATGTTAGTGTTAATGAAAATTATCAGCAGATTAATCTATGCCATAAAGGAGTCTAAAGTTCTGTGTGTTATTGCAAATGTTGGTAAAGAACAAAAGCATGACTAAATTGGAAGAGAGTTTTTTGAATTGAGTTAGCGATGTTATTTAATTAATTTGAGACAGAAATAATGACAGTTAAATTATCCAGAAGTAAGACAAAAGAGTAGTTATCCATAGATTGATAATTTTGAGTGTTAATTTGCCTTCAGTACTTAATAGTTTCAGTTTAACGACCATAACAGTTTCAGGCCCCCCCCCCCCCCCCTTCTCTTGTCCATTCTTTCAAACCTTGAAATGTGTTGATCAGATCTGACCAGTAAAGCTAAGTCTATATTAATCCTAAGTGTATTAGTGTTTTTCCATCATTAATAGTGATATTGTGTGTGTACTTTCAAGATTGTCGATGCTAGGGCAATCTATGCCCGATTTCAGTCTGCTCAACATACAAAACGCAGTTCGTAGTAATCATTACTGTGTGGTGTTGTGTAATTTTAGCTCGTCCAAATTAATACAAAAGGAGAAAATTTTAGTTCAGTGGATTTTTTTTGGTTCCAAACTTTGCCATATAACGCAACGTTACTACGTGTAGTTATGCTTGTACATGCACCCACTTGTACAAGGAAAAACTCACTCATTGCCTAAGTAGGCAATTATAGGTAGCATCTACTGTGTGTACTTCTTGTCCATGCGAAAGAGTAATTATACTTTACATTTGCTTGATGCATCACTGTAGTTATTGACTGAGTATAAGTCCGATCTTGCTTCTATTAGGTACACGCGGTCAACTAATGTACTAAAATCCTTGTTTATAAGGTGAAGCCCGTGAACTTATTGCAGTACAGGCTTTATAGAGCTGACGTACGTCCGAGTAGGGCGGTAGCGTTACAACCTTCTGAAAGCTGAGCACGATCTACGATGATGTACCAATGGCAGTAACAAGCACATTTTTAAAAATATTTACAACGTAGTACTAAGTCAAGTGTACAACTTTAACTGAGATCAAAGGAGGCATAAACGTGCTACATGGAGGCATTACAGTCGAATCGGGAAAACTGCGAAATTGCGACAGCAGAATTCTTCTTGTCTTCTGATTCACAACTACACGAATTAATATTCTGAAGCCCCTAAAATAAAGACTAAATTAGTCCCAGAATCATTTCTCATAAAAAAATTCGATGAATTAGGCCTCTAAAGTCCCTCATGGAAGACTAATTACTATCACTTTCATTGCAAGACAGGCAACTTCCCTCGCCAATAGACAATGATAATCGCAGATGTTAATCTCGTTGTACAAACAATGAAACAAGCTCAAAAGCAATTGTACATCACATATACAACATAATATTTCACTATTTGGCACAGCTTGGTGGTGCAATGAGCTGTAACGGTGTGTTATTTGACAGCTAGCAATAAACATCAAAACTTTTTTGGACATCGGTGGCTGCTGTGAATCAGTTTTAAATGTAAGAAGTTCCTTAGTCATCGATAATAAGCGGGACTGATTTGGTACAGTTTTCTATGTTCTCATTCTGCCTCTAACACTGAGATGGTTATCAGTCACACAATGTAATATTCAGTACCCAGTGTACAACATCACAACAGCCACAGCTGCGACAACAGCACACGCACAAATCGCCTAGTATATGTTTTCCTAAATGTTTTAACCAGTCATGTGTAGACACGGCTAGCTGTAAATGTAGTATGAAAGATATTACTAATCCTGATGAATTGGCATTAGAGGTCATGAACAGCACATATACTTGTAATGATCAGTAAATACACTGAAATGCCAAAGAAAAAGATTTAGGCGTACATATTCAAATACAGAGATATGTAACTAGGCAGAATACAAGTGCCTGGCACAGTTGTTAGATCGGTTACTGCCGCTACAATGGCAGGTTGTCAAGATTTAAGTGAGTTTGAAAGTGGTGTTACAGTCAGTGAATGAGCGATTGGATAGAGCATCTCCGAGGCAGCGATGATATGGGGATTTTCCTGTACGACCGTTTCACGAGTATACCTTGAATGTCAGGAATTCGGTAAAGCATCAAATCTCCGACATCGCTGTGGCCGGAAAAAGGTCCTGCAAGAACGGGGCCAACGACGACTGAAGAGAATCTTCAGCGCGACAGAAGTGTAATCTTCCGAAAATTGCTACAGATTTCAATGCTGGACCATCAACAAGTGTCAGCGTGCGAAACATTCAACGACACATCATCTAGATGGGCTTTCGGAGCCGAAGGCTCACTCGTGTACCCTTGATGACTGCACGACACAAAGCTTTACGCCTCGCCAGGGCCCCCCGACACCGTTGTTCGTCTGTTGATAACTGGAAATATATTGCCTTGTCGGACAAGTCTCATTTCAGATTGTATCGAGCTGATGGACGCGTATGGATATGGAGATAACCTCATGAATCCATGGACCCTGCATATCAGCAGGGAACTGGTCATGCCGCTGGAGGCTTTGTAATGGTGTGAGACATGTGCAGTTGGATTATTATGGGACCGCTGATACGTCTAGATACGACCCTGACAAATGGTACAGACGTATGCATCCTGTCTGATCATCCGCACCCATTCATGTCCATTGTGCATTCTGACGGACTTGGGCGTTTCCAGCAGGACAATGCGACACCCCACAAGTGCAGAATGGCTCCAGGAGCACTGTTCTGAGTTCAAACACTTCAGCTGGCCACCAGGTTCGCCAGACATGAACATTATTGAGCACATCTCTGATGCCTTGCAGTATGCTGTTCAAAAGAGATCTCCACCCACTCGTACTCCTACGGATTTATAGACAGCCCTGTAGGATGCATGGTGTGAATTCTCTCCAGCACTGCTTCGATAATTAGTCGAGTCCATGCCATGTCGTGTTGCAGCACTTTTGCTTGCTCCTACATGATATTAGGCAGGTTTACCAGTTTCTTTGGCTCTTCATTGTAGTTAACCCCTCGTGAGAAAACAGCCAAAGGTTAAGGATGTGATAACACAAGGACTGGGTGATTTATTGTAGGCTGATCTCATAGCTATGTGAGAATATTGTCTATAGAATAAAGGCTTCAAGCACATTCTAATGGTCACAGGTACATATTCCAAATTCACTTTGACTGTACCCATAAGCGTAAAGACGGGGAAGGAGGTTTTGGAGGTTTTTGAACAACTGCTGCAGACTGGAACGAATCAGTGTCCTGCCAACCTTCAAATCACCAATGGAGGCGAATTTCATACTGCACATTCCAAAGAAATAATAAAATGATACGCAATAAACCACTACGTGACATTCGCCCATTCGAAGGCTAGTATTGTTGAATGATTGAACTGGATGATCCAAAACTAGATTTGGATGCAATTTAATCTTCAAGGGTCATAGAAATTGATAAACATTCTTCTTCACATCATTCATGAGTATAATCATACTACCCATCATATAATTAAGAAGAGACCTTCTAATATTTATGTGGTGTCACCGCCAGACATCACACTTGCTAGGTGGCAGCCTTTAAATCGGCCGCGGTCCGTTAGTATACGTCGGACCCGCGTGCCGCCACTATCAGTGATTGCAGACCGAGCGCCGCCACACGGCAGGTCTAGTCTAGAGAGACTCCCTAGCACTCGCGCCAGTTGTACAACCGACTTTGCTAGCGATGGTTCACTGACGAAATACGCTCTCATTTGCCGAGACGATAGTTTAGCATAGCCTTCAGCTACGTCATTTGCTACGACCTAGCAAGACGCCATTATCAGTTACCATTGATATTGATTCATGTACCGTCAAGACCGACGTTCTTCATTAACGGATTAAAGTTAAGTATTCCACCAGCTACGTCCGTTTTCCTAAATTCTAATTTCCTTGCCCTGTTCCAGACCTCACGCTAGCCTGCGTGAGCTAAAACGCTTGCCTTTCGGCCTCCTTCTAGTAGCACGTTGTTGGCTCTCTTGCCAACCAAAACAATTTATGAAAATAGGCTTCTGCGTAAATACAGAAGACAATCATATTAAGATCACAGATCCATCCAAGCAGAAATTCAACGTATGTGACCTGGTATGTCTTTCGAAATCCAAACTTGCATTTGGGAAGTTTTGCCTACCGGAATGATGAATGGAGAAATTACATCTTAAAGGATCTTAAGGGATCGTCTGTAAAGGAGACGGCTTATAAAACACTAATACGACCTATTCTTGAGTACTGCTCGAGCATTTGGGATCCCTATCAGGTGGGATTGAGGGAGGACATAGAAGCAATTCAGAGGCGGGCTGCTAGATTTGTTACTGGTAGGTTTGATCATCACGCGATTATTTCCCTCGTTCTGTTTGGGAGTGGAACAGGGAGAGATGCTAGTTGTGGTACGAGGAACCGTCCGCCACGCACCGTATGGTGGCTTACGGAGTAAGTATGTAGATGTAGATGTAGATAGTGATGATGAAGAAACTGCAAACTTTACACAGGGAATTACAGCAAAGTTCAGAACTGGATGTGTTCCTCAAAGAGCAGGCCGTAATATGTCAAGGAGCAAGGCATTAGTGAAGTGGTTCAGCTTCCATCAGAGCACAACAGTCCGTTGAAAACTCACAGTTTGCAGTATACAAATAATAGGACATCCAAACTTCAAAACCACGCAATAGTACGTCGTGAGTGTTAGGAAGGACATCTGCAGAGAAGGGGGTGGTTTCCTCGAGGAACTACCAGTTGAACTTCATAACTCTGGATACAATTTTTTTAGACCTGGAATGAAGTTGAAAAAGTGCGTGGCTCGTGGCGAAAAGAGAGATAATATACTAGACAGTGCATTCAAGGAGCACATTATCATGTATGCTAGAAATAGATATCGTCATATCACAGACCGAATATTAGCTGATAAAGCTAGTCAAATATGTTGAAGAAGAATGATGTCTTGCTGCATTTGTGTTCAGTAATGAAATGTGTGCCAGACGTAAATTGGGTGCTGGAATAACAGTCCAGCAAATTACGAATGCAACTCGTCACACAATACAGAAGAAGAAGAAAGCGATGGGTCTTTAAAAATGGTATTCCGTCAGAGGTAGCTGTGGCTAAAGGGGCCTTGAGGCAGAAAGAAGGATCTAGGGTTCTGTCAATACCCAAGACGCCTCGTGAGATACTTCCATTTCTAATCTCTGCATTTGCTGGGCTGTCAGCCACTGGTTCATTAGCAAGACGAGCCACTGCCATAAATCAAGCGGTAAAGAACGCACAAAACGCAGAGTAGCAAGCACAGGAGGCGCGAAATTTGACATTTACAAGTCAACATTCTAAATATTATTTGAAGGTCTCACAATTGTCTGATTTTAATGTATTATACACCAAAATGTTCAGGAAAGTCCAAAGTACATTATGGAGTAGAAAACAGAAAATTTCAAATTTTCAAGAATTTCACGTACAATGTCCCATTAGGTCTTGTTTTGTCACTTTTCTCATGAAGTGGTTTAATAATTGTGTATTTTAACTTGTCTGGAAAAACTCCCTGTGTCAGTGAAAAATTGCATATACCTCTAAGGACGTAACTTATTAAGTTGGAACAGTTTTTTAGACTTCTGTTTGACGTACCATCAACCACACAAGATCTTCTGTTTTTTAGAATTTTTAGAATGACATAAATTTCAGTGAAGTTCTATTTGCTTAAAGCCATGTGAAATGACATTTTTTATACAGTCTCTAACTTCTTCAATTGAACGATTTAATCCGAGATTTGATGCTACATTTAAAAAGTGATTGTTAAAAATACTTGCAATTTGTGAATTATCAATCACAACATTGTCATTTGATTTAATTTTTATGGAATCTTTTAACCTGACTAGCTATTGCGTCTCCCGTTTGACAACGTAGCACATGATTTTAATCTTATTGTCTGCATTATTTATTTCTGTCAGGAAATGCTTATTTCTGCAAATTTTAACCTCTTCCTTAATATACTACAGTTTTTGTTGTAGAGCCCAAATAATGTGCGATCTTTACTCACCTCTCTTACACGAGATTTTAGTTTCCTTAGCTGTCACGGGTTACTTGCTTGTTTTATGTATGTTTTCGAAAATTTTTTAGAAAAGCAATTTTCAGATATTGACACAAATTTACTACGGAATAAATACATACACTACTGGCCATTAAAATTGCTACACCACAAAGATGACGTATTACAGACGCGAAATTTTACCGACAGGAAGAAGATGCTGTGATGTGCAAATGATTAGCTTTTCAGAGCATTCGCACAAGGCTGGCTCCGGTGGCGACACCTACAACGTGCTGCATGAGGCAAGTTTCCAACCGATTTCTCATACACAAGCAGCAGTTGCCGGCGTTGCCTTGGGAATCGTTGTTGTGATGCCTCGTGTAAGGAGGAGAAATGCGTACGATGACGTTTCCGACGTTGATAAAGGTCGTATTGTAGCCTATCGCGATTGCGCTTTATCGTATCGCTACATTGCTGCTCGCGTTGGTCGCGATCCAATGACTGTTAGCAGAAAATGGAATCGGTGGGTTCAGGAGGGTAATACGGAACGCCGTGCTGGATCCCAACAGCCTCGTATCACTAGCAGTCGAAATGACAGGTATCTTATCCGCATGGTTGTAACGGATCGTGCAGCCACGTATCGATCGCTGAGTCAAGAGATGGGGACGTTTGCGAAACAACAAACATCTCCACGAACAGTTCGACGACGTTAGTTGCAGCATGGATTATAAGCTCGGAGACCATTGCTGCGGTTACCCTTGACGCTCCATCACAGACAGGAGCGCCTGCGATGGTGTATTCAACGGCGGACCTAGGTGCACGAGTGGCAAAACGTCATTTTTTTGGATGAATTCAGGTTCTGTTTACAGTATCATGAGGGTCACATCCGTATTTGGCGACATCGCGGTGAACGAACATTGGAAGGGTGTATTCGTCATCGCCATACTGGCGTATCACCCGGCGTGATGGTATGGGGTGCCATTGGTTACACGTCTCGGTCACCTCTTGTTCGCATTGACGGCACTTTGAACAGTGGACGTTACATTTCAGATGTGGTACGACCCGTGGCTCTACTCTTCATTCGATCATTGCGAAACCCTACATTTCAGAAGGATAATGCACGACCGCATGTTGCAGTTCCTGTACGGGTCTTTCTGGATACAGAAAATGTTCGACTGCTGCCCTGGCCAGCACATTCTCCAGATCTCGCACCAATTGAAAACGTCTGGTCATTAGTGGCTGAGCAAGTGGCTCGTCACAATACGCCAGTCACTACTCTTGATGAACTGTGGTATCGTGTTGAAGCTGTATGGGCAGCTGAATCTGTACACGTCATCCAGGCTCTGTTTGACTCAATGCCCAGGCGTATCAAGGCCGTTATTACGGCCAGAGATGGTTGTTCCGGGTACTGATTTCTCAGGATCTATGCACCCAAATTGCGTGAAATTGTATTCACATGTCAGTTCTAGTATAATATATTTGTCCAATGAATACCCGTTTATCATCTGCATTTCTTCTTGTTGTAGCAATTTTAATGGCCAGTAGTGTATATATCATCCCATACCAGCCCATTTAGTTCATTTTTAAAACATTGTGTCCTTTCCTCATTAATGAGCCTTACTGCCATGTATGAATCCGCCTGCGAGACGACAGTCTTACCTCGACGCCACCTCGCTGGTGGCTGGAGAGGTGGGGTGCGAGGATGTGGTCGCGGTGTTTCCGCAGCGGCGCTACGGGAGGAGCATAGCGAGCAGACGGACAGGCTGGCGTCCCGACGGGCGACAAAGACGCCTCGTGCGCACGCGCCGGTTGCAGCGTTTAGCGACACATTACGGCGCATTGTTCTGCGACAGCGCGCGAGCAAACCGCCGCGGGACCAGCCCTGTCCTCGCGGGATGATTGTCGGAGGATTCTGTTGTGGCTGAAGAGGGGAGGGAGAGGGGGAGGTAGCGGCGCGTGTCGCCGATGTGATCGGGGGAAGCGGATGTGGCTGGCAGCGGTCGCGCGCGCAGCATCCTGATCAGAGCCGGTGCGTCGCTGCGGGCCCCCGTCTGCTGCGCTGCGCTATCTCCGGGGCACTACGAGAAGTCACGAGGAGGGAAGCGAGAGAAAAAGTAGATTAGGTACCACAATGAAGGTTTTCACAGCCGAGTGAAAGGGGGGCGTATGCGAAATTACGATACTTTGAAAGGAAAACCTTATAAAGTTCACAGTTTTCAAGGCAATGTATCTAAATTTGGGACAGTTGTTGAGAAATATTATATGTATACACATATACACTGATCACTGCCGCAAGGTAGTGTCATAGGCCCTTTGCTGTTCCTGATTTACATAAATGATAGCCGCGCGGGATTTGCCGAGCGATCAAAGGCGCTGCAGTCATGGACTGCGGCTGGTTCCGGCGGAGGTTCGAGTCCTCCCTCAGGCATGGGTGTGTGTGTTTGTCCTTAGGATGATTTAGATTAAGTAGTGTGTAAGCTTAGGGACTGATGACTTTAGCAGTGAAGTCCCTTAAGATTTCACACACACACACATAAATGATATAGGTGATAATCTGAGCAACCCCCTAGATTGTTTGCAGATGACGCTTTTATTTACCGTCTAGTAAAATCATCAGACGATCCCAATTCCAATTACAAAATGATTTAGAGAGAATTTCTGTATAGTGGCAATTGGCGCTAAACAAAGAAAAGTTCGAAGTCATTCACATGGGTACTAATAGAAATCGGATAAATTTTGGCTACACGATAAATCGCACAAATCTAAGGGCTGTCAATTCGACTAAATACCTAGGAATTACAATTACGATCATTTTAAATTGGAAAGACCACATAGATAATACTGTGGAGAAGGCGAAACAAAGACTGCGCTTCGTTGGCAGAACACTTAGAAGATGCGACAAACCCAGTAAAGAGATAGCCCACGCCGGTCGCAGTAGCCAAGGGGTTTAAGGCGCTTCAGTCCGGAACTGCGCGACTGCTACGGTCGCAGGGTCGAATCCTGCCTCGGCCATGGATGTTTGTGTTGTCCTTAGGTTAGTTAGGTTTAAGTAGTTCTAAGTTCTAGGGGACTGATGACCTCAGGTGTTTAAGTCCTATAGTGTTCAGAGCCATTTGAACCAAGGCAGCCTACATTACACTTTTCCGTTCTCTGCTGGCATATTGCTGCACGGTGTGGAATCCTTACCAGTCAGGATTGGCGGAGGACATCGAGTAAGTGCAAAGAAGGGCAGCTCGTTTCGTGTTATCGCGCAATAGGCGTGAGAGTGTCACTGATACAGGGTGTTTCAAAAATGACCGGTATATTTGAAACGGCAATAAAAGCTAAACGAGCAACGATAGAAATACACCGTTTGTTGCAATATGCTTGGGACAACAGTACATTTTCAGGCGGACAAACTTTCGAAATTACAGTAGTTACAATTTTAAACAACAGATGGCGCTGCAAGTGATGTGAAAGATATAGAAGACAACACAGTCTGTGGGTGCGCCATTCTGTACGTCGTCTTTCTGCTGTAAGCGTGTGCTGTTCACAACGTGCAAGTGTGCTGTGGACAACATGGTTTATTCCTTAGAACAGAGGATTTTTCTGGTGTTGGAATTCCACCGCCTAGAACACAGTGTTGTTGCAACAAGACGAAGTTTTCAACGGAGGTTTAATGTAACCAAAGGACCGAAAAGCGATACAATAAAGGATCTGTTTGAAAAATTTCAACGGACTGGGAACGTGACGGATGAACGTGCTGGAAAGGTAGGGCGACCACGTGCGGCAACCACAGAGGGCAACGCGCAGCTAGTGCAGCAGGTGATCCAACAGCGGCCTCGGGTTTCCATTCGCCGTGTTGCAGCTGCGGTCCAAATGACGCCAACGTCCATGTATCGTCTCATGCGCCAGAGTTTACACCTCTATCCATACAAAATTCAAACGCGGCAACCCCTCAGCGCCGTTACCATTGCTGCACGAGAGACATTCGCTAACGATATAGTGCACAGGATTGATGACGGCGATATGCATGTGGGCAGCATTTGGTTTACTGACGAAGCTTATTTTTACCTGGACGGCTTCGTCAATAAACAGAACTGGCGCATATGGGGAACTGAAAAGCCCCATGTTGCAGTCCCATCGTCCCTGCATCCTCAAAAAGTACTGGTCTGGGCCGCCATTTCTTCCAAAGGAATCATTGGCCCATTTTTCAGATCCGAAACGTTTACTGCATCACGCTATCTGGACATTCTTCTTGAATTTGTGGCGGTACAAACTGCCTTAGACGACACTGCGAACACCTCGTGGTTTATGCAAGATGGTGCCCGGCCACATCGCACGGCCGACGTCTTTAATTTCCTGAATGAATATTTCGATGATCGTGTGATTGCTTTGGGCTATCCGAAACATACAGGAGGCGGCGTGGATTGGCCTCCCTATTCGCCAGACATGAACCCCTGTGACTTCTTTCTGTGGGGACACTTGAAAGACCAGGTGTACCGCCAGAATCCAGAAACAATGGAACAGCTGTAGCAGTACATCTCATCTGCATGTGAAGCCATTCCGCCAGACACGTTGTCAAAGGTTTCGGGTAATGTCATTCAGAGACTACGCCATATTATTGCTACGCATGGTGTATATGTGGAAAATATCGTACTATAGAGTTTCCCAGACCGCAGCGCCATCTGTTGTTGAAAATTGTAACGACTGTAATTTCGAAAGTTTGTCTGCCTAAAATGTACTGTTGTCCCAAGCATATTGCAACAAACGGTGTATTTCTATCGCTGCTCGTTTAGTTTTTATTGCCGTTTCAAATATACCGGTCATTTTTGAAACACCCTGTATGATACGCGAGTTGGGGTGACAGTCACTGAAACAAAGGCGGTTTTCTTTGCTTCGAGATCTATTTACGACATTTCAGTCACCAACTTTCTCTTTCGAATGCGAAAATATTTTGTTGACACCCATCTACGTGGGGAGAAATTATCATCACAATAAAATAACAGAAATCAGAGCTCGAACGGAAAGATTTAGGTGTTCCTTGTTCTCAAGCGCTATTCGAGAGTGGAATGGTAGAGAAGTAGTATGAAAATGGTTCGATGAACCCTCCGCCAGACCGCGGTTTCGTGTGAATTGCAGAGTAACCATGTAGATGTGGATGTAAGTCAGCCGGAACATTGCGACCAACTACCTAACAGCAGGTATGTCCACATTTGGCACGGATAACAGCAGCGACGCGTCATGACATGGAAGCAATGAGGCTTTGGCAGGTCGCTGCAGTGAGTAGGTACACATCTGCACACACATGTCACCTAATCCCCGTAAATCCCAGGGAGAGAGCGAAGTGCTCTGACACCACACTCAATCACGCCCCACATATGTTCGATCGGGTTCAGATCTGGAGAGTTGGGGGCCCAACAGATAAATTGGAAGTCGCCATTGTGTTCTTCGAACCACTCGATCGCACCCCTGGCCTTGCGACGATGGGCATTATCTTGTTGAAAAATGCCACTGCTATCGGGGAAACAGGATCCTCACGAAGGGGTGTACGTGGTAAGCAACAAGTGTGCGATACTCCTTGGCCGCCATGGTACCTTGAACGAGCTCCACTGGACCGATGGATGCCAACATGAATGTTTCTCAGCGTATAATGGAGCCGCCGGCAGCTTGTCTCCGTCCCACAGTACAGACGTCAACCAGCTGCTCTCCTTGAAGAGGACGGATTCGCTCCCTGCCATCGGCATGATGATGAAGGTACTGGGATTCATCAGACCATGCAAGACTCTGTCATTGCGCCAACGTCCGGGTTACAGGGTTCTGTTGGTTGGGTTGGGTTGTTTCTGGGAAGAGACTAAACTGCGAGGTCATCGGTCTGGTCGGATCAGGGAAGGACAGGGAAGGAAGTCGGCCGTACCCTTTCAGAGGAACCATCCTGGCATTTAGGGAAATCACGGAAAACCAAAATCAGGATGGCCGGACGCGGGGTTGAACCGTCGTCCTTCCGAATGCGTGCCAACGTCCGGTTCCAATATACAGGTGCCCATTTCAGTCGTAGTGGCCGATGTCGTGGTGTGAACATTGGCACATCCAAGAGTCGTCGGGCGCGGAGACCGAACGCTAGATGCGTTCGGTGCACTGTATGTTCAGACGCAATTATACTCCGACCAGCATTAAAGTCAGATGTTAGTTCCGCCACAGTTCACTGCTTGTCCTGTTTTATCCGTCTGCCCAGCCTTCGACGTTCGACAATTGCAATGACGGATGGCCACCCAACCCCACGACGTCTGGACGTGGTTTCGCCACGTGCTGAAGACACTCACTACAGCACCCCTCAAACAGCCGACAAGTCGTGCAGCTTCCGAAATGCTCGTGCCCAGCCTCCGGGGCATCACGACCTGCTCTCAGTCAAACTCAGGTAAATCGCGCGCATTCCCCATTCTACAAGTGGACAACACGCTCACTGATACTACATGCATCGTGCGTGTGTCTGACTAGCAGTCATTCCTCACCAGGTGACGCTGCCATTGCCTGGACGGGTTTAATTGATAGTAGGACGGTGGTCATAATGATTCTGGCCGATCAGTGTAAGTTTTCATCATTACTGACGTTATACGTTTTAATTATAAAAAATTGAAATTTTTTTCAAACAGATGAGTACAAATGTTCGATTTTTTGAAAATTTATCAGAACGAAATTAATGTATTTTTGTACAAAATTTAATACTCTGTTATTACAAATATCTGTGGAGCAGAATTTTGGTATCTTCTTTTGTGGACTTTTACAGCTCTCCAAATATCTTCACCAACTTTCAATGCTTCTTTCTTACTTAAATGCCTTCCTATTCTATTAAAAGAATATTTCTTCCACAGAATATTTCATTAGAGACCAGTTGTTGCAAGCCAAATATAAGTACTCCAACGTGAGAGCTTTGTGAGGAAAAAGAAGAAACTGCTGCAGGTATAAATAATACACAGAATTACAGAACAAGACAGATATGTGGAAATGTGCAAGCTTTTGCCAATTATTATCTTTATAGACCTTAGGAATGGAAATGGAACGTAACATTGAGGAACTGAAATTTAAATACCAGGAAACAAAGGAAACAGAAGAGAAACTTTGAAGGGAAAGAGGTGACATAAGGAAAAACATTAGGCTGAACTTTAAATTGTATTTCCAGAAAATCACGTTTTTTTAAAAAAAATGTTTTTGCCTTTTTCTCACAATCTATGAAGGCTAGAATTATGAAATTTGCTACACTTATTTCCACAGACCCAATAAATGTTTCCCCAAGGGTAAATTTTCAATTTCTGAATGTAAGCTGAGATATGGGGCAAGGTCATGAAATTCTTCATGAATTATAATTACAAAATTATTAAAATATACCACAGTGGAGTAATGGAATTCTGGACTAACAATGTGACAGACGACATTACTTGTTGTCTGTAAAGTCGAGAAACTACCTCAAATTGGGCTACAAAAGAAGCGTAAGCTAGAGTGCATGCATGCCGTGCGAGATTTTGTATACCCTCTCCCCTTCCCACGCCACTGACTTAGTAGGTCATGTATCTGAAATTTTTTATTTTGTTAACATTAGTAATTTAAACTTTCCCTTGACAGTAATGAAAGAGAAAAGACTATTGTAAACGTTATGCAAAACCCAGTCACGTTTAGAATTCGATCTAAACTCAACACTTACAAGCACAGTAGTCTCGTAGTAACATTGCTGGAATACCAAACTATTTAATTAGTAATTTTAAGCTGTAAAAATTCATAAAATTTTTAGATAAAATTTACAGAAACGTCACGTTACAGTCTCTAAGAGCAGAAAAACTTGTGTTTAATAGTCATGGTCGATTCTACCAAGAAAAACAAATGAGCTTCGAGGGATTAAGAGATGGTGGCGTATTCAAAACCTCGCGCCGCGCGTATGCATTGCAGCTCAGGTTGCTATTGTAGGCCACTCAGTGGTGCCTTCCCGAGTTGGTTGCCTACGACTGTCTTGTATGAAACTGTTCTTCTCGACTTTCACTGTGCCACTGTGGTCCGTTGAAAACAGTTGTCATTTGCACCGTGTACAGGCACTACCATTCATCGTGAGATTCCGCATGTGTGATTATGTAGGGCCACAAACACTATTCTGAAGTACAAAATTCAGCCTTTACGAAGAATGGCCACTCCAGTATGGAAGTGAAACGAGCACGACATCAAAGGGGAGAGAATTCCAGGAGCAATGAAGGACGATGGCTGGCATGAAGGACGTTTCTACTCTCTTTTACACTGAAGAGCCAAAAAGCTGGTACACCTGCCTAATATCGTGTAGAGTCCCAGCGAGCATGCAGAAGTGCCGCACCACGTCGTGGCGAGGCATGGACTCAACTAATGCCTGATGAATCCTGCAGGGCTGTCCGTAAATTCGTAAGAGTACGAGGAGGTCGAGATCTCTTCCGAACAGCGCGTTGCAAGGCATCCCAAATATGCTCAATAATGTTCATGCCTGCGCATTTCGGTGGCCAACGGAAGTGTTTAAACTCAGAGGAGAGTTCCTGGGGCCACTCTGTAGCAATTCTAGACGGTGTTGGAATTGCCCAAGTCCGTTGGAACGCACTATGGACATGAATGGATGCAGGTGATCAGACAGGATGCTTACGTACGTGTCACCTGTCAGAGTCGTACCTAGACGTGTTAGGGATCCCATGTCACTCCGACTGCTCACACCCCACACCACTACAGAGCTTCCACCAGCCTTAACAGTCCCCTGCTGACATGCGGGGTCCACGGATTCATGAGGTTGTCTTTATACCCGTACACGTCGATCCGCTCGATACAATTTGAAACGAGACTCATTGGATCTGGCAATATGTTTCCAGTCATCAGTAGTCTAATATCGGTGTTGACGGGCCCAGGCGAGACGCAAAGGTTTGTGTCGCGCAGTCATCAAGGGTACACGAGTGGGCCTTCGGCTCCGAAAGCCCATATCGATGATATTTCGTTGAATGGTTCGCACGCTGACACATGTCGATAGCCAAGCAAGCACTGAAATCTGCAGCAATTTGCGGAAGGGTTGCACTTCTGAATGATATGGGGCAAGTTCCATGCGGCTTTTCTAGGATGATGCTGTAGTATACAGAGAAGTTGCAGCACTAGAAAATTGTAGCGAAATGCAGGAAGATCTGCAGCGGATAGACACTTGGTGCAGGGAGTGGCAACTGACCCTTGACATAGACAAATGTAATGTATTGCGAATACATAGAAAGAAGGATCCTTTATTGTATGATTATATGATAGCGGAAAAAACACTGCTAGCAGTTACTTCTGTAAAATATCTGGGAGTATGCGTGCGCAACGATTTGAAGTGGAATGATCATATAAAATTAATTGTTGGTAAGGCGGGTACCAGGTTGAGATTCATTGGGAGAGTCCTTAGAAAATGTAGTACACCAACAAAGGAGGTGGCTTACAAAACACTAGTTCGACCTATACTTGAGTATTGCTCATCAGTGTGGGATCCGTACCAGATCGGGTTGATGGAAGAGATAGAGAAGATCCAAATAAGAGCGGCGCGTTTCGTCACAGGGTTATTTGGTAACCGTGATAGCGTTACGGAGATGTTTAACAAACTCAAGTGGCAGACTCTGCAAGAGAGGCGCTCTGCATCGCGGTGTAGCTTGCTGTCCAGGTTTCGAGAGGGTGCGTTTCTGGATGAGGTATCGAATATATTGCTTCCCCCTACTTAGGAGATCACTAATGTAAAATTAGAGAGATTAGAGCGCGCACGGAGGCTTTCAGACAGTCGTTCTTCCCGCGAACCATACGCGACTGGAACAGGAAAGGGAGGTAATGACAGTGGCACGTAAAGTGCCCTCCGCCACACACCGTTGGGTGGCTTGCGAAGTATAAATGTAGATGTAGATGTAGATTCTCTTCAGTCGTCCTGTTCTTACAGGATGTTTTTCCGGCCTGCCGCAGGGATGTCGGAGATTTGATATTTTACCGGATTCTGATATTTGCGCTACACTCGTGAAGCGGTCGTAGGTGAAAATCCCTACTTCATCGCTACCTCGGAGATGCTGTGTCCCATCGCTCGTGTGCCGACTATAACTCCACGTTCAAACACTTAGATCTTGAAGACCTGCCGTTGTAGCAGCAGTAACCGATCTAACAACTGCACCAGACACTTGTCTTATATAGGCGTTGCCGACCGCAGCGCCGTATTCTGCCTGTTTACAAGTGTCTGTATTTGAATACGCATGCGTATACTAGTTTTTTTGGCGCTTCTCTGTATTAAAGAGGTTACTAACCGCAATGGAAAATTTCAGACCAAGCATGTGGTTGAAACGATTTTTACGACCACGAGGGAAATAGACATCCTTCTATTCACCTGCTAAAGAAATACGTCATCCAACTGCTTTGTACAAAATTTAGTGTAGTTGTGGCAAAGTAAAAATCGAAATCACGAAGAAAAGGATTTATATCCCCCCTTGCAACCCTAGGGAATGTTGCGGCCCCTATGTTTGTTTTACTTATTTATTTATTATTTTGCCCCTTCTGAAAAATTTACTTGACAATAATGTGCAATACACACTGTAGTAAAAGAGGTTATCAAATGTAGAGTTACAGAAAACTATAGTTTTCAGAGGAATTGGTAGCATGTTTGTGATTTCTTCTGAGCTCTGTGCGGCCCCCTCACGCCCTATGAATGTCTCACGTACCTAAACAGAAGGGCGCGCCCCTCAAGTTGGGAACGACTGGTTAAGAGGAACATGAAAGGAAATGTAATTTTGGGCAAACTGATAAATTGGACGTAGCGTAACATGTTTTACAATTTCACGGTGTTAACGTTTTAGACAGCACAAGGCATTACGAAGCGCAGTTGTATCGAAAAACAACAGAAATTAATGAACACCAAGATAATTTTAATAGAAACAAGAGAATTAAATGAAATAGTGCATGAAAGCTATCTTTGCACAAAGAGGGAACGATCGATTACTTTTAATCGAGATTGACGTTACCAACTGGACATAATACGCATGCGGCATCACATAAAAAATAATGGTGCTATCTATAGAGCTCAAAATTCGGTTATAGCTGCGATGCAGCTGCCGATCTATCTTTGAAGATATCTCCCACACATGAGGACGAAACGTTAGTGAATAGTTTTATATGTCGACGAATTTCTCTCAAACAGGTGTCATTTTTTTTTAACTAACATACAATTACAGCTTACCATCTCGAAGAGCTGTTCACACAAGTTCCGGTAAGGTCATGATGATCTTCGACTGCAGGGACTCTTTGCTCATGGAGTCCCTCGAATGGTGAATCACAATCAATGCGGGGTGCTACGAAGACCCTTCGCAGAAACTACAATGCGCCATGAAGTGAAAACGCCCAGGAATGCTGTTGGACGGAATCATCCTCTTGCAAGATAATGCCCGCCTCCGTACCGCCAACCGGACGAGGGCTACGTCCAGCGATTTGCTTGGGAAGCACGGCAACATCCTCCGTACAGTCGTATCTTTCACCTTGTGATTTCCACGTCTTTGACGACCTTAAGAAAGATATGTTTAGACGTCGGTCTCAGACGGATGAGGATGTGCCAGAGTGGGTGGCGGTTGTGGATCTGTCAGTGGCCGACCACGTTCTGCGAAACAGGAACCGATAGTCTCGTTTCCCAGTGGGATAAATGTGTTAACGCCTGTGGTGATTACTTCTGAATAGAACCATTCCGTGGTCCCGTTGTGGCGGTTGTTCGGTTTTCATTTGACAGCCCATTATGGATAACAATTCCTGTTAAGTATTCTGAACTTTATGACGCCTTATAAACCATGTCAATGAATGCACTACATCGTCACATCATTTCTAAGACGAATGTTATCATTGATGTGTTATCATCCTGAATTTTAATCCCAGCTCTTAACCGCTCTTTTATTTCCAACAATGCTTCCTGGATACACTTCTTGACAGTAGAGGAGATAGACTGTCCTTCCCTTTCCATTCCTTTCTTGGACTTCAATTTATATTCCTGCCTTTCTGTTTTTGTATTTACCGTATATTACCTATCTTTCCCTAGGGTACATCTGTTTTTCGAAGGATTTCGAACATCTGGCACCACCAGGCGTTGCCAGAAGGTTAATATAGGTCAGAAAATTCTATGAAAGTGTCTTTATTTGTCTCGCCACCGATGAACCTAACCCTTAAGACCACTTTCCAGCGTGAGATGGAATACAACCTCATGGCATTACGGGCACGTGACGCAGTAAGGAAAGTAAACAATAATATGCGGAGGAGAGAGAATCGGGCAATCATTTAAGCGACAACAGGGGTTGCAAATCGGGAAAGCGACTGACATAAAAGACTTACAATAAGATAAAGGGCCTAGTGTTACGGCTCACCGACAGGGAACAAGCATCTTCAACACGACGAATCTAGCCAGCCATTCGCTTGCTGCTGACGAGAGCATCTATGGAGATGGTTGAAAGATAGTTAAACGATGAGTAGGCGACTAGATGTTAGACGTTCAAGCCTCGGCATAGAACATGAAGGTCGGAGAGTTGTCCGCTTTGTAAAGCAGGCTAGACAGCGCTGTATGGCAGATGTAACAACGCCAGTGCAGAAGACAATGTTTCGCAACACATAGATCCGCGCACTGTGCAACAAGGGGCTTCGTAGCAGCCTGTCACGTAAACTAGTCCCATCTGGTAACGAATGAGCCTTGATGCTGCGTATTTTCGCTGGATCACCAACTGAAAATTCTGATGTAGCAATCATGCCTCAAAGAACAGCCTAAAGCTTCTTCATAAGGTCAAAACTGAAAGCTAACCAGTCTTTAATCACGTTTCTAAGATCCTACAGTTGATGACAAGGTCTCTTACAGTCTCTAGTAAAGTTTGCACATATGTACTTAGTACGGAGATAAGCGGAGCATAATAGTTCTTATCTCACCAAAAGTAAAATTTCACGCAGTACAATAAAAAGTGAACAAAAGTTGCTTCCCACGCAATTAAGTAAAAAAAGTCGCAGAACCGTTATTAGTCTCAAACATTGCTCAGACGATCCAACACATATTTTGACTGTCTATTGTTCATGATCGTAAAAAAAGTTCTCTGAGCCCAACTCAAAAGTTACCCGAGCCTGGGCTAGGAACAGACTAGCTACATCAACCCAAGGCTACGAGCGAAAGGAGCAGAATAAAAGCAGAATGCTCAAGAGAGCACACTAGAGTAAGACTAGAATAAGATTAAAAGCAGACTGGCTGGAAATGGTGCGAGCTTTGCTTTATAAAGACTCACTCCAGGACATTACTCATCTTTGTTAATTTATAATAGTTTACCAATTCTGTAGCTCAGGAAGTTCATATTTATTTGAGTTCATCTGTATTTGCCATTGACTTTGTCATTTTGTTTGCATATTACTTCTCATGAGTAGGATCTATAAAAGCACGGAGTACTACTTTACGCCTACGCAATGGGAAGCCCAAGCTTATGAACTTTGTCGTTGAGATATAACTATTGAAAATTTTACAGTTGTTGATTAAGGAAACATGCTCAGTGTCAATAGGTTCAGAAAAAAACAGATTCAGGAAATTTAGAGTAGTTTGGCTATAACTGGTGAAAGGGTACAGTACCGCCCGACATTGAATATAGGTACAACATTCTTCGTTATTCTTGTCAGAACAATATATTTTTTGTAATAATAACTCAATTTCACTTAATACACCGAAGCCGGATACCAGTGTAGGAAAGAATGACAATTTATTTATTTAATTTATCACATGTGCACTCCCACAGAATAAATCCCTACATCCAATTTGGTGAGATCTGCGAAATGAATGAATGTATGGTCGTCTGCTAACCACAGATAGTGAATGTGCAATATATGATCATCTTTGAGACGGTACTTGGGTTACCTTTGGTAGGACCAAAGAGATGAAATTTACCTGAGCTTTGAGCGCCTGAAATGTGGCTGACCAATACGGTAGCATGGTGCTCCCTCACCTTGGCGGAGGTACGAGATCGGCCATGTTTCAGCACTCTGCCGTTGGATCTTGTGTTGGTAAGACCTGTCTTAGGTGTGCTCCGTAAAGACAAAAGAGTGGAGGAAATGGTATGTGTTTGGAATACTTAAGTGTAGTTTAGAATAATAATTTCTCTATTTCAGGAACTTTTGTGGCGAGAATTAAATGTCAGGCAGGTAGTATTAAGGGGATCGTAGTAATCTTCGGAAGTGACCAACGGTCACAATAAAACCATGTGTAGCAATAAGTTGTAATACTTCCGAGTGCTTAAGTTAAGCTGAATTATTAGCGTGTGTACTATAAGTTGGAAATACTTAAGAAATGGCGTGTGCAGGACTTGAAATTAGAGACGAGTACTTCCACGTGGTGAGTACTGTGTGAGTCAATCTGTGTATGAGACAAAGGATGAAGAGAAGTACTCGTCCATGGTATCAGTTGAGGACTCGCGTGTGTGATGAATATGTTCTTAATATTATTTTGCGTGTTATGTTTCCGTGTGACGCTTGATTCAAATTATAATACTCTGAGAGTGAAGCAAGGTGAGTCAGCCGTCTATCCAGCAACGCCACTTGGCTTGCATTGCACAGGAAGACGTGCATATATCCTCCAGAGTTCATAGTAGGAAAGAAGTTACGAAGTGGGGCAGTTTCGTGTGAAACTGGGATAAATACTAATTGAAGTGGGAAAGCTGAAAGTGATGTGATTATAACGTTGTGACTATTTCTTTGTATTGTATGTTGCCAGTGTGATGTATTTCATGAAATTTAAGTATGTGTGGTTGGCATGGGAGAGTAACAAGATAGGTTCAGAGGCAGTGGGTTATGCATGTTCCTTTTTGTACCGCTCGGCCTGGAGGAAAGTTTCGTGATGATGGTTGTGAGATTCGAAGTGTGAGATATAGCAAAAGATCCACCATCCTATCCAGAAAGTACACTGTAGCGTTAAATAATTACGAGACCATAAGATAGAGAATCACCAACGTAAAGCCATGCCCACTGGGCGGTATTTCTCATGTGTTATTGTTGTAGGTTATAGAATTTGTGTGTTTAGGTTATAGAATTTATCGTACTAAATATGATAGTGAAAAGAAAAAGATTGGTAGCCTTTTCCTTCGAATAGTATGTTGTCATGATACCCAGAATTTATAATGTATGCGCCATTCATATTCAGTGCGATGGCCACGTGTTGATCAAAGTCGTTAAATAAGAAAGAAAATGTGGTATTGCCAGTGCGCAGTGAACAGTCAGAGTTGTGTAAATTACTAATAGTCAGATTTGCGTTATCCGTTTCCGTTGCATAATATTCAAACAGGAGAATAATTTGTAACTTAATTGTGAGTACTAGAGCTCATGTTACTCGATAAATAAGAATGAATCCACTCGCTTGGCAGACCACTCATCTTGCAGGCCTGACTGCTTGATGCCACAGTATGAGCAAGGCATGTGGGTGCCTCTCACTGGCACTGAAAGTTAGGATCGGGTGAAACCCATAATTATCAAAATCATTAAACTAATTAACTTTGGATTATTATAAATACTTCACTGAAGAGAGGAATACTAGCTCTTTAATTTGAAAGAGTACTTACCTTCCGAATTTACCTACTACCTCATAAAGTTTCTCGTATGGCTAGACGTACGAAATTTTGTAACGGCAATAACATTTGATGGTCATAATTTCTGGTGAAACTAATTAGCTCATTGCAACCAGGACAACAAACTGAATGATCTGAATAACGAAGTTTTGTGGAGGGGGTTGCGGGGATTTGTTTCTAGGATTTTGGTAATAAACACAATAGATGGTTAATGTATGAACTTTGGAAAGGATGTTAGCGAAACTTTCGTATAGGCCTTAATACAAGAAACAGGAGAGCACACAAAGTAGGATGTTGGCGGTCAACCTGCTCTGTCACAAGCCGACCTCTACGTGATCCCGTGTTGACCCAAAGACTTCATCAATTACGAATGCAATGGGATGGTACGATCGACGTTAGACCGCAGACCAAGGGAAGGGAATCCCATGGCCTGATGAATCACGTTTCTTTTTACGCCAGATCGATGGTGATGTCCAGTTACGCCATCGGTCAGGTGAACAGCTGTTCGAAATAAATTCTACACCGTGGACGCAAATCTGCGAGTGCAGTTTTATGCTATCGGGTTTCGTGGAACCTGTTGTAGTAATCGAAGACACCATGAATGATGTCGACTGAATGAACATTATTGGGGGCGATCTACTTGTTTACGTTACTCATAACTTCCGCGAAGGCGATGGTATCTTCCAGGTCGATATCTGCTCATGTCACAAGGCAAGAATCGTGCAACTGTTGTTGGAGTAGCATGATAGCGACTCACGTTGATGTCTTCACCGCAAAATGCATCTGAACTGAAGCAGATGGGAGAGTCTGTAATTTACGGGAGTCGTGTGAGCCATAAGTAGACATCTGGTGCCACATACTTCCGACAACTCGTCGAATCCATGACGTACTGAATCACTTTAGTGTTGCGTTCCAAAGGGACTGCCATACTACACTACTGACCATTAAAATTGCTACACTATAAAGATGACGTCCTACAGACGTGAAATTTAACCGACAGGAAGAAGATGCTTTGATATGCAAATGGTTAATGATTAGCTTTTCAGAGCATTCACACAAAGTTGGCGCCGGTGGCGACACCTACAACGTGCTGACATGAGGAAAGTTTCTCAACCGAGTTCTCATCTCCGAGATTGGAATGGCTTGCTTACCATCACGTTTCCGACTTTGATAAATGTCGGATTGTAGCCTATCCCGATTGCGGTTTATCGTATCGCTACATTGCTGCTCGCGTTGATCGAGATCCAACGACTGTTAGCAGAATATGGAATCGGTGGGTTCAGGAGGGTAATACGGAACGCCTTGCTGAATCCCAACGGCCTCGTTTCACTAGCAGTCGAGATGACAGGCATCTTATCCGTATGGCTGTAACGGATCGTGCAGCCACATCTCGATCCCAGAGTCAACAGATGGGGACATTTGCATAACAACAACCATCTGCACAAACAATTCGACGACGTTTGTAGCAGCATGGACTATCAGCTCGGAGACCATGGCTGCGGTTACCTTGACGCTGCATCACAGATAGGAGCGCCTGCGATGGTGTACTCAACGACGAACCTGGGTACACGAATGGCAAACCGTCATTTTCCAGGTTCTGTTTACAGCATCATGATGGTCGCATCCGTGTTTGGCGACATCGCGGTGAACGCACATTGGAAGCGTGTATTCGTCATCGCCATACTGGCGTATCACCCGGCGTGATAGTATGGAGTGCCATTGGTTCCACGTCTCGGTCACCTCTTGCTCGCATTGACGGCACTTTGAACAGAGGACGTTACATTTCTGATGTGGTACGACCCGTGGCTCTACTCTTCATTCGATCCCTGCGAAACCCTACATTTGAGCAGGATAATGCACGACCGCATGTTGCAGGTCCTGTACTGGCATTTCTGGATACGGAAAATGTTCGACTGCTGCCCTGGCCAGCACATTCTCCAGATCTCTCACCAATTGAAAACGTCTGGTCATTGATGGCTGAGCAACTGGTTCGTCACAATACGCCAGTCACTACTCTTGATGAACTGTGGTATCGTGTTGAAGCTGCATGGGCAGCTGTATCTGTACACGTCATCCAAGCTCTGTTTGGCTCAATGCCCAGGCGTGTCAAGGCCGTTATTACAGCCAGAGGTGGTTGTTCCGGGTACTGATTTCTCAGGATCTATGCACCCAAATTGCGTGAAAATGTAATCATATGTCAGTTCTAGTATAATATATTTGTCCAATGAATACCCGTTTATCATCTACATTTCTTCTTGGTGTAGCAGTTTTTAGTGGCCAGTAGTGTATTAAACAGATAGCCATAATGTTTTTGATTTATCTGTGTACTTTTGATGCCGTTTTAATGTGGACAGTCAGGCTCACACTGATCTTCCAGACAATATTTATTTATTCAAAGATGCTGCAACACTGGTTCGACCCACTTGTTAACTGATTGGAGCTCTAGAAAATAAAATTGGATCTGTCATTACATATCTGTTGCACCTACATTTACGTGTATACTCCGCAAGCCGCCTTGTGGTGTGTGGCGGAGGCTACTTTGTGAATCACTGCAACTTCTTCCCTTTCTTGTTACAGCGTCGGTCCGACCTCGAATCTACCTATTTTTTTTTTCCTTCACGGAATTTTAGCGACATGTGTGTAGGAGGTAGCATTGTATTGGTTGCACTTCTCGGAAAGTATACACACGGAATTTTAACAGTAAACCACATCATGATGCACAACGCCTCTCTTGTACCCTCTGCCGGATGAGCATATCCGTGACGCTTTCGCGCCTACTAAACGAACCTGTGACGAAACGTGCTGCTCTCTGGATCATCTCTGTTTCGTCTACCAATTCTTTCGGGTACGTTTCAGAGACCGACGAGCGATATCGGTCAAACGTGAGTTTTGTAACGTACCCTCTTCGTGGGTAGATTACCATAAGACTTTAACAATGAATCTCAGTCTGGTATCTGCCTTTCTTACATGTGTCTAGAGATAATCGCTATAGTAGGCTATGTGAGTCAATTAAACAAATTACAAGAGGCATTAAATAAATAATATTTTTCTTCTGAAAGCGGATACGTTTTGTTCAGGATTCCAGCACATCTTATTATTGACTATTCCTTTGGGTGAAAAACCCTATTTTTCAACATGACCTCAGCTCAATGCGGTTGCCTTACGCTACCTTACTGGGAGGGCCTATACGCCTGCATGGTACCACTCTAGTGACCGACGTCAGAGCCACAGCCTTCTTACATCAGTATCCTCTTTATCATCAAAATGGTTCAAATGGCTCTGAGCAATATGGAACTTAACATCTATGGTCATCAGTCCCCTAGAACTTAGAACTACTTAAACCTAACTAACCTAAGGACATCACACGACATCCCGTCATCACTAGGCAGAGAAAATCCCTGACCCCGCTGGGAAACTTTATCATCCACGTACTGCTTCCCGAGATGTGCCTCCTTCCTCGGACGAAATTCGTTGCTCTTTCCGGTCTTCTGTCAGGCGGCGAGAAACCTAGTGGGCATACACCTTTGAGCACCCCAACGGTGGACGAGTGTGTCAGCGCTACTGACAGAGACAACCAGTTGTGCAGGGATGTGTTTGATTGTGATCCGTCGATCATCTCGAATGATAGTGTCCACCCTTTCCAACACTGCAGGGGTCGTAGCTGTGTGCGGCCTGGCGGTACGCGGGAGTTGGAATGGCTTGCTCTGCCACGTCCAACGACTCACCTTGCTTTTGTTCACTGCCAGATCTCCGTAGATATTTTGCAAGTGCCTATGAATACCTGCGATGAAACTCCGTGACAGTTCTCAGCTTGGAACGTAATTCCGATACAGACGACCTTCTGAAGGCTACTTTATAGCACCGCCACCTACCGGAACTTCATGAAACTATAGGTGGTGAAGCGGGGATATTCCATGATGTTTCAAACACATTCCGTATTTTTTCAACCGAAATTTTCAGAGGAAAAAAATGTGTTGCACTGCTTGTTGAAGACCCCTCGTATAATACTTTATCTCCAAGCAAAGGCAGTATTTCTCTTGCAGTATCAACATAGGTCTGGTACCATAAGGTAAACGCTTTTGCAGTGTCAATCTGATGGTCGTCATTAATTATATTTTGCCTCTTCGGAGATCAGAGTTACAGACAAAACCATTTCCTCCGGTCATCACATCACACGACACAAAACGGCGTCACTTCGTACTGCGCTCGCCCAGTGTGACTATGAGATTCCTGTAAGCGAGTAGAGTGCAGTGCGTGTTGTGTTTGTGGCAGGCTGACGCACGGCCCAGCTGGTGAGGGGACAGCGAGCTGGCTGAGGTGTGTGGCGGGGCTCGTTAGCGCTGGCTGGGCCGCTGACTGACGGCTGAATCGCCGACACGGCAGCCGCTGGACCTGCCCGCTTCACGGCCGCTGCTGACGTCCTAATCTGCGGGCCCCAACGCACACTGGGCGAGCTCCGACTAGCCCGCGGGAACACAGCAAACTCCATACCTCACTGACCCGACTAGAGATAAAAATATTATCTCAAATATCGATATATCGACCGTTTTATGCAGGTGATATCAATGTCGACTATATACACTGCTAAATGAAGGAAAACATTTTTTCAGTTAAGGAACGATCTACATCATTGGACGACACAACTGGTGCGCAGGTTGCCTATTTAAAAGCTTCCAGGGGCAACAGAAATTTGATTTTGAATATTTCGTATAATTACTGACCGAATTTAAAAATTAATATGCTGTCAAATCCGCTCATTAAGAGGTACAATCTCCTGTTAAAGGTTCAGCGTAGTGAGAGAAGTATTACAGTTAGAAAGTGTGTTTATGTCTACGGGCAGTGCAACCCACGGTTCACAAATTATTTACAATATACACTGATGAGCCAAACATTATGACCACCTGCGTAATAGCTTGTTTGTCCATCTTTGGAACGGAATACATCACTGATTCTTCGTATCAGGGATCCGACAGTTTGTTGGTAAGTTTGTGGAGGTATCTGGTTCAAAAATGGTTCAAATGGCTCTGAGCACTATGCGACTTAACTTCTGAGGTCATCAGTCGCCTAGAACTTAGAACTAATTAAACCTAACTAACCTAAGGACATCACATACGACCATGCACGAGGCAGGATTCGAACCTGCGACCGTAGCGGTCGCGCGGTTCCGGACTGAGCGCCTAGAACCGCTAGACCACCGCGGCCGGCGGAGGTATCTGGCATTAGATGTCTACGCATAGGTCACATAATTCGAATAAATAAGAGGCCGCTGATCTGGGTACTCGGTGATGGCCTCAGATAGCGATCCAGATGGGTTGCACTGAATTTACATCACGTCAGTTCACTGTAATGTTCCTCAAAGCACTGTAGCACAGTTCTGGCTCAGAGGCACGGACAATTGTGCTCCTGAAAGATGACATAGCCTTCGGGAAAGATATCAGGTATGAGGAGATGCAGGTGGTTCGCAGCTGTCAGCGTGTCTTCGATCACTACCACAATTCCCTTGCAAGCGCAGGAGAATGTCTCCCATAGCATAATACTGCTGCCACCAGTCTGCGTCTCGAGCCGCCGTTCACCTCGTTGACGTGACTTGTGGAGACTAACATCAACCCAGTGTACCAAAAAAAGTGATTCACCCGAAGTGGTGACACATTTCCATTTATGGACGGTCGAATCCCGTGCCCACTGCAACCGTAATTGACGATGCTGTTGGGTCAACATGTGAACACGTAGGGGTATTCTGCTGCGGACCTCCATGTTCAAGGGTGCACAACGAACAATGTGCTCCGAAACACATGTGCGTACACCAGCATTGTGCTCGTTCGACAGAGATGCCACAGATCTCAGAGCAGACGAGCCTCCAAATTCCATGTTCTGTGAAAAATCGTGGACGCCCAACCATTTAGCTCTTAGTAGTAGTTTCACTGTTCTACCTTTTACTGTGGACGCTCACGACAGTAGGACTTGAACATTCGATCAGCTACCCCATTTTCGGGATGTTCGCAGGCACTACGTACTAGTAAGCTGTCCTTGGTCAAATTTGCGTATCTCAATCGATTTCCCCATTTGCAGCCCATATCTTCGCCCGATTTTTCAAGGATGCTGGTGTTGCTGATGCAACACGAAAATTCCACTGTGTTGGAGAGTGTTCATTTAAGAACTCGCGCACTGCGAAGTATGTAGTAAGGACGAGCTCCGTGTTGCTGCAACCACGTGCGTTCTTCTAGGTCCCTTTCCTCAAGCTGAGGTATTGACCATCATTGTAACATGTGTTAATAATTGTCTCCATTAACAGCCCCTTCAAAAAGGTATGGTCCAGGCATATGTTGTCATCGCTGCCCATATCATTATGTGAGGTCGGACTTCGTAATGATCAATCTCTTCGACCCAAACGACAATATTGCTAGCATGTGAGCTTCAATAAATGGCACATTCACCTGAAAGCGTGACGTTGGCGCGGATCATCACATCTGGAAATTCAGTTAACAAAGCATGGAATGCTAAAACGCGCTAATTCCGGTACGTATCTGATAACTATTTTACTAACGTCGCCCGAAAAGGTCTGACCCTAAAGACTTTCCTGTATGTGATTTCGCATTGTTGTCCTCTTTTTACTGAGATCTGAAGCACGTTTGCGTGTCGACTTCGCAGGAGATTTTTCAATCCAAGCAGAAACTGCGGCACATGTTTCTTCTCGTGTCTTCTTCCTTCGACTTCGCGGCACATCCTTAACATTGCCAAAAGCAAAAACACGTCTTTCCCCTTCCAGAAGTGTTGCCTTTCGCGGCGGAACCTTATTAAATCTTTCCTGGAATGCTCCCATAATATGTCTCATCGACTGCTCTGTGCACCCACACACTTGTCAGTAAGCCCTCCTCAGTAGTGTAACTACGACCGCTCACGTCTGTCATGCCTACAAATTAAAACTCGACTGCGACTGCGAAAAGACGTAAACAAGAATTCCTACAACTGATTCCAACAATTCATAAGACGTAACATAGCTACCAACCTGTGTGACAGCGGGTGTGGCCGAGCGGTTCCGGGCGCTTCAGTCTGGAACCGCGCGACCGCTACGGTCGCAGGTTCGAATCCTGCCTCGGGTATGGATGTGTGTGATGTCCTTAGGTTAGTTAGGTTTAAGTAGTTCTAAGCTCTAGGGGACTGATGACCTCAGAAGTTAAGTCACATAGTGCTCAGAGCAATTTGAACCATTAGAACCTAACTGTGTAATAACATTTGATACTAAACAGGAATTGTACGGGTACAGGGATTTCTCCTCCATCATGTAAATTTTCGCTGCTCATGCAATAAAACTTCTCCATCAGTGTGACGTTTTAATTTATTATTTCTTTTCTGCCAATTCTATCAAAAAAATGGTTCAAATGGCTCTGAGCACTATGGGACTTAACATATGTGATCATCAGTCCCCTAGAACTTAGAACTACTTAAACCTAACTAACCTAAGGACATCACACACATCCATGCCCGAGGCAGGATTCGAACCTGTGACCGTAGCAGTCGCGCGGTTCCGGACTGAGCGCCTTAACCGCGAGACCACCGCGGCCGGCCCAATTCTATCCGCAACACATTTTACAGGCAGTATTCACACGTACCACTAAATGTACTTGTTAAATTATAGTATTGTATGAGACACACTTCGTGAGAGATGACGTCATAAAGACTGAGGTGGGTGGCGAACTAGCCTTTGCTTAAAATGGAGCACAAATTACCCAGATTACACTCATCCAGTGTTTGGTAATGAGAGCACTTAGTGACTTTCAAAGAACTTTAAAGGTAATTTCAACCCTTTTATGTGCTTTTACACGAGCGAGTTTGATTCCTTAAGGAATCAGGTGTAGATGAGGGTTATCTATTCTGGAAAGTAATTTGCCCCTGAATCCATATCTAATTCCAGAATTTCTGCACCGGTCTCAGTTTTCATGCAATATTGGCTTTTGTAGATGACTACGGCAACCTATGCAGCCTATTGTACCGGTGGTTTCCAACATGGGGGAAATTACTCCTTGAGGAGTAAAATGAAATTTTCTGAGGGGTAAAAACTAAGCTATTTCATTATGTTTCTGTCAATTATTTTCAAAGGTCATTACCATTATCACAATTCTGTAAGACTCTTATATTGATTATAGAAGTTAACAATAATTACTTTTTCTCAATTACTAGAATTAATGCACACCTAGTCACATAGTCCACCCACTACACACATATATTCTGGTTTGCCCCATACATCACTGATGATAAAAGTGAGACGTATGCGTAACAGATGCTAAATATCTCAATAAAATTTTTTCTTCATGTCGTTAATTGACAGCACAACACAACATAAACTATGTAAGGGCTATTATAGTGCCGTACACAGTATTATTATTGTTATTATTATTA
Organism: Schistocerca serialis cubense; assembly: GCF_023864345.2. NCBI lineage: Eukaryota > Metazoa > Arthropoda > Insecta > Orthoptera > Acrididae > Schistocerca > Schistocerca serialis. The sequence continues at coordinate 566,111,470 of NC_064645.1, forward strand.
TTGTAGTGGTTAGACACAAAGCATTAACATCCTGAAGTTGTCCAGTCACATAGTCCACCCACTACACACATATCTGCCGGTTTGTCCCATACATCATTGATGATAAAAGTGAGACGTATGCGTAAGAAATGCTAAATATCTGAATAAAATTTCTTCTTCAAGTCGTTAATTGACAGCACAACACAACATAAACTATGTAAGGGCTATTATAGTGCCGTACACAGTATTATTATTATTTCTTTCCTTTCTCAGACGTTATGTCTGGTTAAAAATGGAAAGTGACGCGGACCTTGATCAAGCGTGACTTCCTTTTAACTGTGCGGTATATGTTACATTCCATTTAGGAACTTTCGGGTAATTGAACATGTATCAATAATTACAGATTTCTGTAGTTGTATATATACGTTTGAATGTAGCTGTATTGCGTTGATGTACTGGTGGATATTGTGTGGTATGACTGCTGTAGTTGATAGTATAATTGGTATAATGTCAACTTTATCCTGATGCCACATGTCCCTGACTTCCTCAGTCAGTTGGATGTATTTTTCAATTTTTTCTCCTGTTTTCTTCTGTATATTTGTTGTATTGGGTATGGATTTTTCGATTAGTTGTGTTAATTTCTTCTTTTAATTGGTGAGTGTGATGTCAGGTTTGTTATGTGGTGTTGTTTTATCTGTTATAATGGTTCTGTTCCAGTATAATTTGTATTCATCATTCTCCAGTACATTTTGTGGTGCATACTTGTATGTGGGAATGTGATGTTTTATTAGTTTATGTTGTATGGCAAGTTGTTGATGTATTATTTTTGCTACATTGTCATGTCTTATGGTGTATTCTGTATTTACTAGTATTGTACATCCGCTTGTGATGTGATCGACTGTTTCTATTTGTTGTTGCAAAGTCTGCATTTATCTGTTGTGGTATTGGGATCATTAATAATATGCTTGCTGTAATATCTGGTGTTTATTGTTTGATCCTGTATTGCAATCATGAATCCTTCCGTCTCATTGTATATATTGCCTTTTCTTAGCCATGTGTTGGATGCGTCTTGATCGATGTGTGGCTGTGTTAGATGATACGGGTGCTTGCCATGTAGTGTTTTCTTTTTCCAATTTACTTTCTTTGTATCTGTTGACGTTATGTGATCTAAAGGGTTGTAGAAGTTGTTATGAAATTGCAATGGTGTAGCTGATATTTTTATATGAGTGATTTCTTTGTGTATTTTGCTAGTTTCTGCTCGTTCTATAAAGAATTTTCTTAAATTGTCTACCTGTCCATAATGTAGGTTTTTTATGTCGATAATTCCCCTTCCTCCTTCCTTTCTGCTTAATGTGAATCTTTCTCTTGCTGAATGTATGTGATGTATTCTATATTTGTGGCAATGTGATCATGTAAGTGTATTGAGTGCTTCTAGTTCTGTGTTACTCCATTTCACTACTCCAAATGAATGGGTCAATATTGGTATACCATAGGTATTTATAGCGTTTGTCTTGTTTCTTGCTGTCAATTCTGTTTTCAGTATTTTTGTTAGTCTTTGTCTATATTTTTCTTTTAGTTCTTCTTTAATATTTGTATTATTTATTCCTATTTTTGCCTGTATCCTAGATATTTATAGGCATCTACATCTACATCTACATCTATACTCCGCGAGCCACCTTACGGTGTCTGGCGGAGGGTACTTATTGTACCACTATCTGATCCCCCCTATCTTTTTTCCATCGCTTCTATGCAGTAGCTGAGGTTATCCAATAAGTAAACTTCTTTTTTAGTGTGTTTTCTCTTGACTATACTATTTTTCTTACATTTGTCTGTTCTAGAAGTCATATTTATATCATTGCTGAATACTTCTGTTATCTTTAGTAATTGGTTGGATTGTTGATTTGTTGCTGCCAGTAGTTTTAGATCATCCATGTATAGCAAATGTGTGATTTTGTGTGGGTATGTTCCAGTAATATTGTATCCATAATCTGTATTATTTAGCATGCTGGATAGTGGGTTCAGAGCAAGGCAGAACCAGAAAGGACTTAATGTGTCTCCTTGGTATATTCCACACTTAATCTGCATTGGCTGTGATGTGATATTATTTGAATTTGTTTGGATATCAAGTGTGGTTTTCCAATTTTTCATTACTATGTTTAGGAACTGTATCAATTTAGGATCTACTTTGTATATTTCCAATATTTGTAGTAACCATGAGTGGGGTACACTATCAAAAGCTTTTTAGTAATCAATTTATGCGTAGTGTAGCGAGCGTTGTTTAGTTTTAGCTTGATATGTCATCTCTGCATCTATTATCAGTTGCTCTTTACATCTCGTGCTCCTTTGCAACAGCCTTTTTGTTCTTCATTTATAATTTTGTTCTGTGTTGTATGTGTCATTAATTTCTGTGTAATGAGTGAAGTTAATATTTTGTATATTGTTGGTAGGCATGTTATGGGGCGATATTTAGCTGGGTTTGCTGTGTCTGCTTGATCTTTAGGTTTCAGATAAGTTATTACATGTGTAAGTGTGTCAGGGAATGTGTATGGGTCTGCAATGTAACTGTTAAATAATTTAGTTAGATGTGAATGTGTTGAGGTGAACTTCTTTAGCCAGAAATTTGCTGTTTTATCTTTTCCAGGGGCTTTCCAATTGTGAGTAGAATTAATTGCTTGGGTGACTTCATGTTGCAAAATTATCACTTCAGGCATTTGTGGTATCATCTTGTATGTGTCTGTATCTGCTTGTATCCACCGTGCATGCCTGTTATGTTGTACCGGGTTTGACCATATGTTGCTCCAGAAGTGTTCCATGTCTGTTATGTTTGGTGGATTGTCTATTTTAATGTGTGTGTTATCTATTGTCTGGTAAAATTTCTTTTGGTTTGTGTTGAATGTTTGGTTTTGTTTCCTTCTATTTTCACTTTTTTTGTATCTTCTAAGTCGTTTGGCCAATGCTTGTAATTTCTGCTTCTTTTCATTTAATTGCTCTATCGCTTCTTGTTTGGAGATTTTACCTAACCTTTTTCGTTTTTTTTTCTGACATTTCATTTCTTATAAATTGTATTAGCTGTCCGATGTCTCTTCTCAGTTTTTCTATTCTGATCTGTAGCCAGTGTTGCCATGCTGGTTTTGTGGGTTTCTTCTGTGTGTTGGTTGGTTCTGATCTCTGCCTAGTGTGTATATTTAGTGTAGTGAGTGTTCCTATATAAACCAGTAGTTGTAACTCTTCCATAGTTGTGTTTTCATTTATTTTCTTGTGTATGATTGTGTTGATAGTTTTTATTGTTGTTTCGACTTGTAGGTTATTTGGCGGTCTATGCAAGAATGGTCTAATGTCTGTATTTTTGTCTTTGTATTCCATATATGTCAGCTGAAATTTTTCTTCTATATCTAACATGTGTGTCACTTCGTGTTCTATTTGTGCTTGTTCTGGTGGCTGTCTTAAGATTTCGTTTTCCTCTGGGTGTTTAATTGATGCGTGTTGTTCTTTGTTTGTTTGCTCTGGGATATTTGAGTCCATTATTGTATGTTCTTCTTCTTCTGATTGCATATTACTTTGTTCCAGTATTTGTTGTAGTTGTTGATTGATGTTTTCAAATTCTGACTGGGGTATCCTGTTATTTTTGATTATTACACGGATCTGATCAGCTAGTCGTTGTTCTGTTAAAAATTTTAATTCTTTGTATCCGGTAATAAATGTTGTGTATACTTGTGATCTGTATCCAGTTGTGTTGGTTCCTAGGTTTGTTGCTTGGTAATAACAGAACATGAGGTGTCGATTAACTTCATCTGACCATCTCATCCTCTGTCTTTGTTTTCCTTCTAGGGTGGTTGCAGGAAGCATATCCTGCAAAATACCTCTTTTTGGATTTAAATCATTTTCCAGTTGGCTAGCAGTGTCGTTACCATTGTGGGCGGGCATAGGCTTCAAGCGTCGTCCCCGACCATGACGGCGCTTGTCCGAGGCTTCTTTAGCTCTGTCCTGAACCAACTAATCACACTAAAAGGGGGGTTAGCCCTATTAGTGGTTTGTTCTTTTCGTCGCCTTTTACGACTGGCAGAACATATTATTATTATTATTATTATTATTATCATTAATATTATTGTAGCGGTTAGACATAAAGCATTAACAGTCTGAAGTCGTCCAATTTCGGCCAGTTCAAGACAAAGGAGTGCAGCAGTCAAGTGATATACAAACAGTCAGTGTAGTGCACGCATCTGAACTTGGTTAATTTTAAATGGGACTGCAGTGTGCAGGTCAAGCAAGTATCACAACGGAGACGGGTCATAAAGGACAAGTATGTTTTGTAAAAAGTATCTACCCTCGCTGTGAATAGTTAGCTTTCGTACCTGAGAGGCAGTTGTGGGTAGCACTTGCGATGCACCACGAATTCTTTCATTATTCATTCTAACACACACACACACACACACACACACACAAGCTAAATATTATTCGTTTTTCACCACTTAAAAGTAAAAGTGCTCCAAAAAATGTGTTTCATTCCACAGTTCAGTTAGGCGCTAAAGTGGGTGAGAATGCGGGGGAGGGGGGGGGGACAACAGATGGCAGGGGGTGGACGGAGGAACTAGCTAATGTCTGATTGCACTCAGGCGTGATGGTCTAAGAACGGTCGGGAACCAGTCTATTATACGTATCTGGCAAAACGACACACTCTCGCAACACGACTTCCAAATGGCTACAGCAAAAAGATCTATCAGTGCGTAAGGGAATCAAAGAAATGCGTGATATAAGAGTAAAAGAAAAGTAAAGACTCACAGCTAAAATATTTCCTTCCCGTATTCCTCGAATACTTTGCCTCACGAACATTGCGTAGACAGACGATGTTGTGGTACTCTATTCGTCTTGCTAATACTTTTCCATTCGAGAAGTGTTCTGGTGAAACATTGCTCCAAGCTAGTCACAAATCGTGCCAAGGTTGTCTGGAAAGAAGTCCAAACGACCATTTAAGAAATGTAGTATGTTACATCTCATAATGTTGTGTGATCTCAATAATTCTTGTATGGTATCATGATAATTCTGGGTAGAATGTTCTTGCCGACACTTGTGGATACTAGAAAAGCCGTTACTCTAACAGCACTCAACAAATCAAGGAAATATTAATCATATATTATATTCTATAATTTACAGCCCAGGCATACAGGGGGATTCAAAAGAAAGAACATGTCTCATTTGTTTCTTACAGATAAACTATAAAAGATACAAAGACACTGAGCATGTCACTGGATAGAGGAAGATTGAAAGCTTTGAGACAGCTACGCTGTTGCTGTTGTTTATTTCTAGCAAAATGGTTACTGCACCACAAGATAAATCATATTCAGTGTTGGAATTTGCGCGAAGTCAATCCATTGTTTAACTTAAACGTGCGTTCCGTTGTCGACTCAGCAAGAAGCCGCCTCTGGACAAGCAGATTTTTGACTAGCATACAAAATTCTTGTAAGTTGGTTGCGTATGCAAAGGAGAGAGCACTGATCGGCCACGTACGCCTAACGAATACATCCAGCGTATCCGAGTGCGTTCTCACGGAGCCCTCGGAAGCCCGCAAGACGGGCAGGCCAGGAACTTCAGCTTCCTCAAACAACTGTGTGCCGTGTTGTGAAACGACGCCTGCAGATCAAGCCTTTACAAGTTGCAGTTACTGCAGTAATTCGTCCCGGCGACCACGACAGAAAGTACTAAATTTTCATTTAAATTCTGTTCCGCTGTCCTCTGCGTGTTCGGCCCTGCACTCGCCTTCAGTTACCATCACATTCTCAGGAGGCACAGCCACCGAAAATCCTTCACTGTGACGTACAGGCCTTATAGCAGGTGGTAAATCAGAAAATCAGAATAATGCACAGTTTTCCTTGTTATCTAGGAGATTCCATTTATTTTTTCCAGACCAAAAATAAAAAGCAGTCCGCTGTGAGATCCGTCGGTTGCCTCTCAATCATGGGAACAGCAAAGGACATGTCACGTGATCCCTCCTTTCAGGAGTGTAGTAAATGACGAATGGCGGCCTGCGTGGGACGCCAAATTCTTGTCTTCGTTACTGCCGTCCATCAAAAACAAGGTTCGTGAGTGTTGTCTACTTGTTGACGATCATGTGTCGTAATTTCTCTTACATTTTTCGATTACTTTTCACCAGTCAAATATGCAGCATATTTAAGATAAGTCACATAAGAATGAATAGAATGCAGCATTGTCAACCATTTCGATCCATAGAGGGTACCGTCTCACAAGGAAAACTGAGCCCGATAGCAAAAAGCTGATTTTAACTCAACACCGACGACCTAGAAAACAACACCATTCACTTTCTTTGTAACAAAAATGCTGTTGACCAATGCATATCAAATGTAAAATATGACTAATTTCGATACATCGGAATTTTTATGTCTCAAAATGTGGAATTATTATTTCAAAAAGAAATAACGAGGAAAGAAGAAACTGATATTATTTATCGTTTTCTGTGCATGGTCCATCACTTGATTTGAACGCGATTTTCCTCAAGAAACTTTCTTAAAATGAAGTGTTAAATGTGTTATTGTTTTAATTTAAATTTTATACATTGAAATGTCAAGATTTGAATTTATAGAGCTACATGACACATTAAACTTAGGAGGGGTAATCATAAAATTTTGCTTAACACCTCCAAAAAATACAGTTATGTGATTAATTTGTTGTTTATTTACAGGTACGTGTATGCAGTCCCAGTACACATCGAAGACACCCACCATAGAACCGTAGCGCCCCGCTAGAGAATTAATGTATTGTTTATTTACAGGTGCGTGTTACGCAGTCCCAATATACATTGGAACGAGACGCCACAGCAACATAGGGCGCCTTTGGAGGAGCCGAAATAAAACGAGACAGTCCACTGGTACAGTTGAGTACTGTAGCAGTCCACGGTGTCCATCTGTGAAGTGAAGAAGAAAGAAAGGAAGAAGGACGTTACTGTGGTGGTTTTTATATTATTTTGAGATTATATATGATTCTTTTGTCTTGGACACCGTTCGTACTCGCGTAGTATTAGGAGTAGCGGCTGTACTGATGTATGTGTAGGTATTTGAATTTGACCTCTCTACTGTCCTGGACACTTATGCAACCTTGTTCCCTCCCATTCTCTCCTTATGTAAACGTTGCTATACCTAAGTTAAGTCAGTCCCTGCAAAGCCGTGGACGTCTTGCTCTCGGCCTTGCTTTCCAAATCCGTTTACCTCCTCCCATACCTACCCTTTACCACCTCACGAAATTCTTACCCCTCCTCGCTAAACATTGAACAGCTTCGAGATACCTACATTATCCGCAAACTCCACTCCAATAACCGAATTTTCTCCCCTATAATGTACGAGGGACGTTCAGAAAGTAAGCTCCGATCTGTCGCGAAATGGAAACGACTATGAAAATCCGATAAAGCTTTGCACAGATGTGTTGGGTAGTGTCTGCAGTATAACCCCAGTTAGCATCACGTCGCTCTTCTCATTTCTGAGCTCGCAGTGAGTGCGTAAAGATGTCTAGAAAATAGTGTCTGCCGCCAAGTACGAGGGCCTGGTGAGAAATTTCGCCTGAAGCTATGCAGCTAACATTACATAACTGTCGTGCTGTTTCTTCTTCAAGACAATTCTCAGCCGCATTCTGCAGGGGCAATGAAGATGCTCCTGCATCGTTTTCAAATGGAAATGTGAGATTACCCACAATACAGTCCGCAATTGTCTCCCCATGAGTTTCATCTCTGGTCACATGAACCGCTGTCTTTGAAGACAACATTTTGACACAGACAACGAAGTGTAGGCCAGCGTGGAGAATTGGCGGAAAGCACTGGCGGCTGCCTTCTATGATGAGGCTATTGAAAAGTTGGTAAAACGCTATGACAAAAGTCTAAGTCAGAACGGCGACTACGTAGAGAAGTAGCTGATAGGTGTAGCTAATTGTTACAAGTAAAACATTTCTGATGTTCACTGTGGTTTCAATTTGGCAATCAATCGGAGCTTACTTTCTGAACAGGCCTCGTACAATCCTACACGTCTGGCCACCAAAGATGCAACACCCTGAAGGAGGCATCCACATCAGGTCAAATTTGTACCATGTGTTTGCGGCGACGAGAGATGCACATGATTAGCATTTCAGCGCAGGCGCACTTCGTGAGCGACTGTAGCACTGCCTGCAAGCTATATAAGAAGAGGGAACAGACGGCCCTGTGGAAGTGGTGGAATTGCTCTTTCATGCGGGTATTTTGCGTAAGCAGCTTCAGTTTGCCTCGTAGAAGACTGCGAGCGGCTGTCGAGCACGTGACGGAGTTCGACCGAGCAAGAACAATTGGCTATTGGGATCGAGGACTATTCTTCAGAGAAATCGGTGATCGCGTCGGGCGGAACTGGTGGATGCAGGAAGGAATGACGGAACCATTACACGTTATGACAGATATATCGTGAAGCCAGCCGATGTGGCCGAGCGGTTCTAGGCGCTTCAGTCCGGAACCGCGCTGCTGCTACAGTCGCAGGTTCGAATCCTGTCTCGGGCATGGATGTGTGTGATGTCCTTACGTTAGTTAGGTTTAAGTAGTTCTAAGTTCTAGGGGACTGATGACCTCAGATGTTAAGTCCTATAGTGCTCAGCCCCATTCGAACCATTTGATGATATATCGTACGCATGGCAGTGATGGATTGTTCTGCCACATCATGAACCATATCACAACCAGTTCGGTTTGTTGGGGAACAAGCAGTGTCCAAGCGTATCATTCGGCGTCGTTTGCAGCAGAGTGTGCACGTCTGGGTTTCCCACTGAATCAACGCCGCACACGTTTGCACCGACAATAGTGTGATGAACGACGGACATGGAAACCGAATGGAATGACACTGTTTTTACCGACTAATTCATATTCTGCGTGCGCCATCACGACCGTCGGATTGGAGTCTGGAGACACTGTGGTGAGAGACTGTTGAACTGTTGCATTATTGCCATAATGGTCTTGCAACCGGTATTATGGTTTGAGATGGTATTGGATCCTATTCCTAGAGCCCCAGTACGCACTGCCGGTACATTAACCAGCCAGTGTTACTTCTCTGAAGTGTCGGAATCTATTGTGCTCCCATACCTTTGCAGCTTGCCGACGGCCACATTGCAACATGATAATGTGCGACAACATTTGGTACACAGTCTTCAATACTTCTTCGTCGGCCATCGGATTGCATTGCTGTCTTGGACTACCTGTTCTCACGATCTCTCGCTTTTTTCGAAAACGTCTGGTCGATGACTGCGGAAAGACTGGTCCGGGATACACCACCCGCTGCAGCGCTAGAACAGTTTTGTCAATATGTGGAAGCAGCATTGACTGCCATATCCCAGCAACACATCCAGAGCCTCTATGATTCAATGCTGAGGCGTGTAGCAGTCGTTATAGCCAGCAACGGTGGCACACTCAGTACTGATTTTATCATCTTTATCATCTTCCTCACTTCACAAAGGGCTGTATTTTTAATCATTTGATCTTTGTATAACTTGTTATCTTTCAAATCAATTTGGCTGTGATATCTCCGGTCCTTCTTGGATGACCAGCAATCGTTCACCTGCAGATCCGGCAACTCCTCTCCCAGTCAAATTTCAACCACCACCCTCTTCTAGACAGTGAAATTCGTACCGACATTACTCTTCCTGCTAACTGCAGTAACTCCTCATCCATTCCACCTCGTCAACGTTCCCTTTTTCTTCCCCTCTCAATCTTTCGCTACCATTTTCCCCGACCTTCCCCATTTTTCTCTACCCTACTCTCACCTTCGCATTATGGCCTTACCGACACACCCAACTATATCTTCCTTCCTCTCTCCTCAACATGTACTCCTCCTCCATCGATACTTCCTATCAGCCTTCCATTCTTATATCAACACCCTCCCACCTTACTAAAAGCCGGACCTTTAAACCTCAGACAACAGACAATCCTTCCAGGGGTAAGTTCTTCAATATTTATTGACAAGCAGTACTTCATATTTAAGATCACAGAGTTTTACCTAATGTTTTAATTTCGATATTATCGTTTTCGTTTTCCTATTTCGTATAACTGTTTCAAACTAAAACAAAACAAAATCTTGTTTGTTTAATATAAAACCTTCCACAAATTCATATCTACAAATTTTAAAGTCGCTTGTAAATATCGCACCATTTAATTACTTAATTTATTGTGTTTCGTCTTTGTGTCTGTTACTTTTTCTCTGGCTGAAGACAGGGTCGATTGTACCACTGATACAAGCCTCCCGCCCCCACTCCGACCGTCGTATAAATAAAGAAGAAATTCTGGTTGAAGATGAGTAATAATACTCGACTTTGCAGTCACAATAGCTAAAAACTAAATTACTTCTCAGCCGCAAGCAGACACAACGATATTTACTGAATCATATATATTTTTATATAGCGTCATAAGCTGCTATTAAAATAATGAAACTTTATTTTTGCATGTCAAAATTCGACTTTTTGCCACCAATTGGAAGACTTTACATTTCAGTTTGCAATGTAAGTCAGATATACAAATAACACGGTGGAAGTAAATTGGGTAGCACACGTGATGTGGTATTATGCACCAGGCCCACTAGCTTCAAAGAAGCCTGTGACATGCCCTCCATCCTTCTCTGTGTACGAATGGTGTTCTCGGTTAGCCCGGCCTCAGAAGAGCAGTATTCAGGTGTGGGTCTCGTATACAGTACCTTTTACAGAAAAACCGTAACTTCTCGACATTCCACCAACGAATCGCAGCGCGGCGTTTGCTTTACCCACAGCTGAGTCTATGCGGTCGTTGCACTTAATCAGTTTTTAGTTTCAATTATATCCATTGCTTGACTTGTAACGACCTATACTCTTCGGGATATGTGGAATCGAACGTGATTAAGCGTACCTAATTACTGGGAAATGCATCAGTACTGAAGAAGATAAACCGAAAAGATGTAGGACAGTGCACAAATAATCGTTATTATCAAGGTCAATTTTGGTCAGATAAATCATCTGATTACTAATTATGAAATTGCAGTTTAGTGAAAATGTAATATGGTTGCTAGTCCTACAGCGGATAACAGTTTTGGTGATGAATGTGTCAGATTATATTTTAACTAAGTAACAAATTGGCCATACATTGTTATACAGTTTAGATCTTAAATTACTATTGTATGCAACTCTTTGGAATCATTTAAAATCATGGTCTCACACGACACGGTAATGATGACTTCACAATAATGATCACTGGGACACTGGCTCTAAGCTTATCTAACCACTTCTTCCAAATAACGAATAAATTACCAGAAAACATAATAATCCGTATGCATAAAAGGCAGTGTCCTGACTGACTCATCAACGCCCAGCTCAGACCGCTAAGGGAGTAAAATAGGAGATGAAGGCAATTTTGAAGCCAGAACAACGAAAATTAGTTTTTGGCTTCTGGGTCAGAAATAAAGAAACACCTGTTTTACAGTTTTTGGAAATGCAGCGACTAAGGGGATAAAAAAATGAACGAATTTTTTTTAAATATAGTTCGTTATTAAAGTACTACTAAAGAATTGTGGAAACTGCATCTATGAAAATAGCTACTCATCTTTTCAATTGGAAATAAAAAAATTACAAGTTTCCAAATTTTTGAAATTCAGCTACTAATGGAGTAAAACAGTGGGTGAAAGTTTTTTTAAAAGATAAATCATTATTAAAGAACTACTAAAGCATTTTTAAAGCTACATCTATGGACATAGGTATTTTACTTCTCGGGTATAAATAAAAAAATACATATTTCAGTGTTTTTAGGAAATTCAGTCCGCTATGGAAGTGAAATTGGGGATGAAAAGTTTCATGAAATTATTTCATTGTGAAAGCATTTTCGAACCTAAATCTACAAAACACTGTATTTGACTTCTCAGAAAGAGATAAAAAAATCGTTAATGATCTTTCCTTTCTCGGGCCCACAGGCGATGGAAAGTTTCTGTTGAAATACCACTGTAAGAACTCAAAAGAAATTATTGGACTCCAGCTATCTGGATAGCTTTTTGGTCAGAAGTGCATTCGGAAAAGACCATGCTTTTATGGCCTTAATTAGCGTGAAAAGTTCAGAAGGTGCCGCAGTTTGTGAACAACATAAAAATTCGATTAAATAAAAACAAAACCAAAAAACAAAAAAGAAAAAAACAAAATGAATCTGTGAAGACCATACAGATACAGTCCACGCGAGCGAAGCAGTTGACGCTAAGCTAGTTAATTATAAATTACATTACAGTTAACAGTAATATGTTAAGATGACACCGAACTTCATTTTCAAAAAAGTAATTGCTATTGCTTTCACACAAAAACACTAAATTGTTTTGATTAAACAACGAGCATAAATTTCTCAGCGTAAGAGAAAAAATTAAATTTTGGTTCCTGGCACATTTCAGATTTTTATCATTCCTTCCTATTCAGCAATGTGAATGGATCCTGCTTACTGTGAAAATGGCTTAGGGAATTAATTATGTAGGATTACGGCTAAAGTTTAACACACTCAATATATTATCCAAAAAGTAATTCTACGACACTGCCAACTATTTTAAACTCTGATCGTTTATTTGAGTTGTGGCTGCTGGCGCAACGTATCAGTTTGACGGCTAAAATAACTTTCGTTAGGGCTCATCTACCAGTTGTGGATGACTTCCCAAAAGGTTTTAGTCACACACTACGTTTCCTTTAATAATTTTCTTGAAGCTTCTTCATTAATCGAAACCTTACTTAGGGCCACACACTGCATGCCCACCACACCCATCAATGCCTTGCTACACACACTGAGGTTACAAAAGTAATGTGATACGTCCAAACATCGTGTCAGCTCTCCTGATGCAGCAACTCGACGTAGCGTGCACTCAACAAGCCGTAAAAAGCCCACAGTAGAAATATTGAACCATGCTGCCTCTATAGCTGTCCATAATTACGAAAGTGTTGCCGGTGCAGGATGTTGTGCACAAACTGACTCTCGATTACGTCGCATAAATGTTCGATGGGATTCCTGTCGGGCTACCTGGGAGGCTAACTCATGCACTCGAATTATCAGAATGTTCTTCAGACCGATCGCGAACAATTGCGGTCTTGTGACATGACGTCATTGTTTGGGAACTTGAAGTCCATTAATGGCTACAAATGGGCCCCAAGTAGTCGAACATAACCATTTCTAGTAAATGATCGGTTCAGTTGGACCAGAGGACCCAGTCTATTTCAATTAAACATAGTCCACACCATTATGGAGCCACGACCTGCTTGCACAGTGCCTTATTGAAAACTTGGGTCCTTGGCTTCGTGGGGTCTGCGCCACACTCGAGACGTACCATTATCAGCTCTTACAAAGTGAAATCGGGACTCATCCGGCCAGTCCTTGGTTTTCTAGTCGTCTAGGATACAATCGATATGGTCACGAGTCCAGGGGAGGCGCTGCAGGCGATGTGTCGTTAGCAAAGTCATTCGCGTCAAATGGTTCCAATGGCCCTGAGCACTATGGGACTTAACTGCTGTGGTCATCAGTCCCCTAGAAACTAGAACTACTTAAACCGAACTAACCTAAGGACATCACACACATCCATGCCCGAAGCAGTATTCGAACCTGCGGCCGTAGCGATCGCAAGGTTCCAGACTGTAGCGCCTAGAACCGCTCGGCACTCCGGCCGGCTCATTCGCGTCGGTCGGCTGCTGCCACAGCCCATTATCGCCACATTTCGCCGCACTACCCTAACGGATATGTTCGTCGTGCGTCCCACATTGACTTCTGCGGTTACTTCACAACGTGTTTCTTGTCTGTTATCACTGAAAACTTTATACAAAGGCAGCTGCTCTTTGCTATTTAGTGAAGGCCGTCGGTCGCTGCGTTGTCCATGGTAAGAGGTAATGCTTGAAATTTGGTATTCTCGGCACACTCCTCACACTTTGAATTTCGGAATATTAAGTTCACCAACGATTTCCGAAACGGAATGCCCCATGTATCCAGCTCCACCTAGTATTCCGCGTTTCCATTAACCCATTAACTCCCGTCGTGCAGCCATAATCACGTCGGAAACCTTTTGACATGAACCACCCGAGCACAAATGTCAACTCTGCCAGTGCACTGCACATTTATACCCTGTGTACGTGATACTACCGCCATCTGTGTATGCGCATATGGCTATTCCACGACTTTTGTCATCTCAGCATACGTTGCGACCACGCTGTCACCATTCTCGAATACACACACACACACACACACATACACACACACACACACGCACACACACACACACACACACACACACACACAGCGCTTTTTTCGCAGCTACATAGCGTCCAACATATCTCACAGCTTACTTCCAACTCTACTCTCTCGTACTGCACAGATTTTATTACTATTCAGACTCTCTCTCTCTCTCTCTCTCTGTCTTTGATTTTATATAAAGCAAGATCCCTGACTTACCAGCATGTCTGCTTTACAACATTCATAAACTGTTTTAACTTGGTTACATCAAGTTAAAATGGAAATAATATTGCAGGCTAAATATTGATCACGTACAAAGAAGATAACTATATTCATGATTAAGGAAATACATCAAAAATACAAAAGAAATACTGTGCCATAGTGTGGCATTCTGTATTGTAGTTGTGTGTCGTTAGCCTCGTTGTCAAAGGATACCTTGCTTCTACATTTTATAAAGGTCAAAGGTCTGCATTTTTCTGCATAGGGAGCGAGTTGCCAGTGTTTGCACCAGACTGTTGTTTTGAAGCGATATAACTCAACGTTATTACAATTTTTATCAGACAGAAATCCTCGTTTTAATTGCATCACCCGCAAAATTTCTAAAATTCCAACTAATGATATACGCTAAGACATTGATGTGAAGTACGGACAGAAATGGTCACTTTGCAGTCCCCGGGGACACAGAGGATACGATGCTGTCCTAGTGTCTCCACGACGTTACGTGATGCATGTCACATGTCAGTCAATTATGATTCCACAGCAACGCCTTTCCTTTAGAATACTCTGATGTGCAACCGAATAGAAAGCTTTTCGAATGTCTAGAAACAACGAGGAAACATATTTTCCTTCCTTCATGACTCTGAGGTTGTCGTGATTGAAAAGGGCGAGTTTCGCTTTATATGTGTTTATGCAACGCATGCTGATTTCCATGGGAATGTTTAGATTGGTCCAGGTAGGTCATGTTATCCGAACTCAGAATATCTTCCAGTATTATACTAGAATTAAAATGATACTGTCCTAGTGTCTCGACGACGTTACGTGATGCATCCCACATGTCAGTCAATTATGATTCCACAGCAACGCCTTTCCTTTAGAATACTCTGATGTGCAACCGAATAGAAAGCTTCTCGAAAGTCTAGAAACAACGAGTAAACATATTTTCCTTCCTTCATGACTCTGAGGTTGTCGTGATTGAAAAGGGCGAGTTTCGCTTTATATGTGTTTATGCAACGCATGCTGATTTCCATGGGAATGTTTAGATTGGTCCAGGTAGGTCATGTTATCCGAACTCAGAATATCTTCCAGTATTATGCTAGAATTAAATGTGAGAGATACGGGACGGCAGTATTGTGGATATTCTACTTCCTTTTTTGTGGATGGTTAAAATCTGCTCACATTGCGGTCTCATTGAATTTTGACTATTTAAGCTGCTTTCGAAAGGGCTACTTGTATCACACATCTAACTAGCGGTACAGCTATTGAATGATGGCTACATTCCTAGATTCTCCCTTCTCAAAGAACATTTCGGCTTTTATTAAGAGAGCTTGATGATTTTAAGATCACACTCATTTGTTTCACAACATCAGCTGATTTTGGCCATGGGCCACTTTCAAGTGTTTATTCGCAGGCCTATCCTTGCACGTTGACACTGTCCAGTCTACTGCCTCTACACAATATCTGATCAGCAGTATCCGGACACCTATTAGTGAACAATAATATGAGCTGTGTCCAACCATTGCCTTTGCCATGGTTTGACCTCTGCTGAGGACCCTTTCATTGAGTGACTATAGAGGAGTAGAAGGACACTATTCCTCAAGAGCCGAAACTAGAGACGATAATGATTTTGACACTGGTGTCTGGATCGAAGTCTACGTTCTAACTCATACCAAAGGTATCCCATTGGGCTCAGCACAAGCAGTACAGAACGCTCTAAAATATGTTCATATCCTTCCACATTTAGCATTTTCACAACCGCAATAAAGGGATCACAACCTAACAGTGAAAACGACTGTGGTACCACAACACTACCTCATTCGTACTTCAATATCGGCACTACACATCATGGCAGGTAACTCTGTTCACACATTAACCAAACCGAAACACTTCCGTCTGATTACCAGAGACTATAGCGTGGTTTATCACTCCAAATCACTCATTTCCAGTCATTCACGATCGGGTAGCACCGCTCTTTACGCCACCGCAAGGGTCACTTTCGACTGGAGAACCATGTGGTATATGAGGAGCTGCGTGACCTTTCTACCCCATTCTTCTTAACTCCCAGCGCACAGTCTTTCTGCTAGCTGTATTGTTGATAGCACTTTGGAAGTGATGAGTGATTTCTTCCTCTGATTTCATGTGATTTCTTACAGTCATCGTCCGAATGTTCGACGGTCTCCGTCCGTCAGTACGTGATGATCGGGTTGAAATATCCCTGATGGATTTGACTGGGATTAAATATCACTCTAGCTCGCTACAAAATTTTATTAATTACCGGTTTTGACTCCATGTGGAAGTCGTCTTTAGAAAACGAGCACCGTCTGGCTGCTGACGGCGGCTACTCAGAAGTTCATAGGGCAACACATCCGTAAACTGCTCAGTGTCTTAAAACAACAGTGTAGGTCGCAATAATGTTTTATTAATGATGAGCAGTTTACGATCGTGTTGCTGCATGAGCATCCTGGGAGCGGCCAGCTGCAGCCAGATGGTACTAATTTTATGAAAATTACTTCTAAGTGCTACTGGGCCATTGTTTTAACCCAGTTCTAGCACCTGATCGCTGTTGCTCCTCTGGAGCTTGTTGTGCAGATTTACGACCTGATGGGTTTGTTACTCATGTGTCTCCCAATGACTAATTCACGTTCGAAGTCACTGATTGTGAGTTGTCCTGACCGACTCATTGTGCTGTTGCCGCTTCTCTGCTGACAACACAATACTCCCCGCCTCCTTTTATACTGTCGGGTCTAGTTCTCGCGGCACCTAGCGGTCAGTTTCGTATTAATAGGGTGTCCGGATAGTTTTGGTCACATATAAGAGAGAGAGAGAGAGGCAACGCCACGACCAGAGTGAAGCAAATGAACAACTCTCCGCCATGTTTTCTGAAGTCAAGGAGATGGGCTGGAACGTGACGAAGCGTAGGAAATTACGAGATTGCAAATGTTAGCGTTTATTAACAATAATATCTCTGAATATAGCGTACTGACGCCGTATGTACACAGTCTGTTGTTAGTGTCAGTAGCTTTCATTCAAACAGTG
This sequence comes from Schistocerca serialis cubense, assembly GCF_023864345.2. Lineage (NCBI taxonomy): Eukaryota > Metazoa > Arthropoda > Insecta > Orthoptera > Acrididae > Schistocerca > Schistocerca serialis. Next base: position 566,128,910 of record NC_064645.1, read on the forward strand.
TAACCACAGATGGTCACTAGCAGAGCACATACAAGTAAAAGATACGGTCTGTAAAACTTAGTTTAGGCTTAACATTTGCGTGTTTCAGTACAGCCTGTTTTTCAGAAAACTTTCGAAGAACAGGAGACATTTTAGAGACAAACGTTCTACAGAAAACTTACGTTGAATTCGATTGTATGTGTCATTTATTTTACGTTCGAAGAAAAACAGTGCTGCACTGAGCAAGGAGACATCTTACCACATAGCCGGTATATTACGATCAGCCAGGCTGTCGAATATGCAGTGAAGTTTTTGGTTGATCGTAAATATATGAAAATAATAGCCAATACACAACTTCATTTTTCTCATGACTCAGACTGCTCTGCTTACATACAGTTACATATAGAGCCGAATTTTACAGTGTTTCGTGGTAGACACACCTTACATTTCTCCTAGTTTATTTATGATAGATGTACATAAGTGCATCAAGATACTTTGAGACTTGTCCACTGTCTAATACGTTTAGGTTCTCTCGATTTACCATGCAGTTTTAGTTTTTATAACGAAAAGTGCGTTAAACACGCCAAAGTGTCGTTAGGTAAAGGGTGAACGCAAACATCAGTCTTTACTACAGTCAGTCTCAGCACAAACAAGATTTCATGGGGAGGGGGGGAGGAGGGGGGGCGCCCAATATCGCACTTTAGCCCCAGGACTGCCCTTCTACATTTCGATTTCTAAAATTCAGTATGAGTTTAGTTTAAACTTTATAGATATATCGTATCTACGCGATTATCGGAAGTTATAATTTAATGTATGTAACAACTTGCTATAGATCCAAACCTTGGAAAATAACTATAGATTTATAAAATCATACCAAAATTGATTTTCACAGTAATTTCTACTTTATAATTTGGATATAAAAGGCTAGCATTATAATCTGAAGCTATACTTTGAAACAAATAGCTAACTGGTCTTGGGAGTCACAGACATTTCCGCCTGTAATCCATACTTTCTAATGTGAAAGCATACTTCATTTAGTTTCCAGTTACTGGAATCATGCCGACTGACATTATAAAAAACTGAGTCAAACTGGCCGCCCGTTGTGGCCGAGTGGTTCTAGGCGCTTAAGTCTTGAACCGCACGACCGCTACGGTCGCAGGTTCGAATCATACCTCGGGCATGGATGTGTGTGATGTTCTTAGATTAGTTTGGTTTGAGTAGTTCTAAGTTCTAGAGAACTGATGAACTCCGATGTTAAGTCCCATAGTGCTCAGAGCGATTTGATTTTTTGAGTCATACAAAAAAGACGTTCATACCTTCCACCTAGCAACTAAGTTTTCAGTCACAAAAAACAAATTAAGATATTATGCTCCTAACGTTTCGGAGATGTTACCACTTATATTCTGAGCACACGGCACGTACGATTCCCAAAAGAAACTCAGCAACTGTGTAACTTACAAAACCACACACCAACTCTCTAACTTTCAAAACAACCGCAGAATGACTCCCCGAAACATGGCAACTACTAGTTCGGCGTGGCACCACAGAGACCGCTAAATTACGTGCCACAGCCTCTCTATGTATTCCCTATCTCCTTGGATCAGATAATGTATCTCATATTGTTAAAACTGGAAAGGCACTTGGTCCAGATGGCCTTTACCCCGAGGGCGTGTGGATGGTAGGCCCACTGACAGTGCCATATTTGACAACATTAGTAACAGGTGCTGCTGACAGGTAGGATTGAGCCGATATAGAACACAGCTACAGCAGTAGTGATTAAAAAGAGAAAGGATAAAGACCCGGCATTACCCAAAAGCTAAAGGACTATTTGCTTATTGGACGTCTTGGTCAAAGTTCGGGAGCGTCTGCTCTGTGAGCTACTGCCGGAGCACATGGAGCTCTTGGGTCTAAAGCAGTGTCAATATGGATTCAGAAAAGGGAAGCTTGCAGCTGATGCGGCTAAGAGAGCTCTTCATACTGTAGAGAATTCGACAGCGAAGTATACAATCGCTCTCATGGTTTCTGTCGGAGGCACATTCGATAATCCTTGGTGGCTTACTATGTTTGCATGCCTCCGAGATCTTCATGGCCCAAAATGTCTGTATAATAGCTTTATGGATTACCGTTGTGGACGTACCGTCCAGTGTATTGCGGGGCAGAGCGAGATAATCAAAATACACACAGCAAAAATCGTTTCGCGTCCCATCGTTTCCGAGAGTTCAGGAACCTGTACAGAAAATGGGAATAGAGAGCAACATAAACATAATTCCCACCCTTTTTATTGCTCATGAAAAAAACGCATTGCATGTTGTTCTGCCTTACAGTGAGACCTTCAGTGGTGGTGGTCCAGATTGCTGTACACGCCGGTACCTCTAATACCCAGTAGCACGTCCTCTTGCATTGATGCATGCCTGTATTCGTCGTGGCATACTATCCACAAGTTGATCAAGGCACTGTTGGTCCAGATTGTCCCACTCCTCAGCGGCGATTCGGTGTAGATCCCTCAGAGAAATTGGTGAGTTACGTCGTCCACAAACAGCCCTTTTCAGTCCATCCCAGGCATGTTCGATGGGTTCATGTCTGGAAAACATGCTGGCCACTCTAGTCGAGCGATGTCATTACCCCGAAGGAAGTCATTCACAAGATGTTCACGATAGGGGTACGAGTTGTCGTACATGAAGACGAATGCCTCGCCAATGTCCTGCCAATATGGTTGCACTATCGGTCGGAGAATGGCATTCGCGTATGGTATAGGCGTTACAGCGCCTTCCATGACCGCCAGCGGCGTACGTCGGCCCCACATAAAGGCACCCCAAAACGGCAGGGAACCTCCACCTTGCTACACGCGCTTGACAGTGTGTCGAAGGTGTTCAGCCTGACGGGGTCACCTCCAAACACGTCTCCGACGATTGTCTGGTTGAAGGCATATGCGACACTCATCAGTGAAGAGAATGTGATGCCAGTCCTGAGCGGTCCATTTGGTATTTGCTGGGCCCACCTCCACTGCACTGCTTGATCTCTTGGTTGCAAAGAAGGACCTCGCCATGGACGTCGGGAGTCATACACTGCAGTAGTAGGCCTTGAGCGGCCTGAGCAAGGCATGTCATTCACAGTCCCTGTCTCTCTGTATCTCCTCCATGTCCGAACAACATCGTTTTGGTTCACTCCGAGACGCCTGGACACTTCCCTTGTTAAGAGCCCTTCCTGGCAGAAAGTAACAATGCGGACGCGGTCTAGCCGCGGTATTGACCGTCTAGGAATGGTTGAACTACAGACAACATGTGCCGTGCATCTTCTTCCTGGTGGAATCACTCCGTCTAATAGGCACTGCTCATGTACGGTTGTTTATATCTTTGAGCTGATTTAGTAACATGTCTGAACAGTCAAAGGGACTGTGTCTGTGAAACAATATCCACAGTCAACGTCTGTCTTCAGGAGTTCTGGGAACCGGAGTGATGCAAAACTTGTTTGATGTATGTAGTTGCGGAGGGCTGCTCTTTAGGCTGCATAAGTTGTCCATTCATCTGGAATCTTAATACTGAACTTCTATTACATCTGTTAGACAGGGCAGACACTATTAAAGGTGTTATTGCACACGCAAATGATATCCTATAGTTGTGTCGGCAGACTCCAGGACGAGACTCGAGGAAAAGACGAATGATGTGCTTGACCAGATGCAGCACTGGTGCAAGGGCAACTAACGTATTATAGCTATTCATATAACAACATATACTGGCCATTAAAATTGCTACACCACAAAGATGACGTGCTACAGACGCGAAATTTTACTGACAGGAAGAAGATACTGAGATATGCAAATGATTAGCTTTTCAGAGCATTCACACAAGGTTGGCGCCGGTGGCGACACCTACAACGTGCTGACATGAGAAAAGTTTCCAACCGATTTCTCATACACAAACTGCAGTTGACCGGCGTTGCCTGGTGAAACGTTGTTGTGATGCGTACCATCACGTTTCCGACTTTGATAAAGGTCGGATTGTAGCCTACCGCGATTGCGGTTTATAGTATCGCGACATTGCTGCTCGCGTTGGTCGAGATCCAATGACTGTTAGCAGAATATGGAATCGATGGGTTCAGCAGGGTAATACGGAATGCCGTGCTGGATCCCAACGGCCTCGTGTCACTAGCAGTCGAGATGACAGGCATCTCATCCGCATGGCTGTAGCGGATCGTGCAGCCACGTCTCGATTCCTGAGTCAGCAGATGGGGACGTTTGCAAGACAACAACCATCTGCACGAACAGTTCGACGATGTTTGCAGCAGCATGGACTATCAGCTCGGCGACCATGGCTGCGGTTACCCATGACGCTGCATCACAGACAGGAGCGCCTGCGATGGTGCGCTCAACGACGAACCTGGGTGCACGAATGGCAAAACGTCATTCGCTCGGATGAATTCAGGTTCTGTTTACAGCATCATGATGGTCGCATCCGTGTTTGGTGACATAGCGGTGAACGCACATTGGAAGCGTGTATTCGACATCGCCATAGTGGCGTATCACCCGGCGTGATGGTATGGGGTGCCATTGCTTACACGTCTCGGTCACCTCTTTTTCGCATTGACGGCACTTTGAACAGAGAACATTACATTTCAGATGTGTTACGACCCATGTCTCTACCCTTCATTCGATCCCTGCGAAACCTTACATTCGAGCAGGATAATGCACGACCGCATGTTGCATATCTTGTACGGGCCTTTCTGGATACAGGAAATGTTCGACTGCTGCCCTGGCAAGCACATTCTCCAGATCTCTTACCAATTGAAAACGGCTGGTCCATGGTGGCCGAGCAGCTGGCTCGTCACAATATTCCAGTCACTATTCTTGATGAACTGTGGTATCGTGTTAAAGCTGTACACGCCATCCAAGCTCTGTTTGACTCAATGCCCAGGCGTATAAAGGCCGTTATTACGGCCAGATGTGGTTGTTCTGGGTACTGATTTCTCAGGATCTATACACCCAAATTGCGTGAAAATGTAATCACATGTCTGTTCTAGAATAATGTATTTTTCCAATGAATAGCCGCTTATCATCAGCATTTCTTCTTGGTGTATCAATTTTAATGGCCAGTGGTGTACATACTTCTGAAGCGAAGACTTTCTCTTGCCAGAAATCCCTCCCTGAGACTTGACGGAATCTCTCTAAAGAGCAGGACTGTTTGTAGACATTTAGGTATTCTTCTAGAGGAGAAAAGAAAATTTCTGGAACGTGTAAAATTTGTTACTCAGAAAGCAGATACAAATATGCATAGCCCGTGCTGGCACCGCCAACTATAAATTACCGTTGCATCTGGAGAGGTCACTTCACGAAGCTATGTTCAATGGTATAGTGGGCTTCGCTGCCAGTGACTGGGGGCATCGCCGTATACCACCAGGCAGCTACAAAACAATGCTGCGACGCATTCAGCTGGACGTATTTGTGTGGCTCACCGGTGCCTTTCGCACTACACCTGCAAAGGGCTCACTGGGTATTCTCTTGATCAATGGATATCGAGATACGCTGGAGGGCAGCGCTGTATTCGTTGGGGCGTGAACAATACTGTCGTGGGTACGAGACCACAGAGACTCATATTACTAGTAAAAGACGTTTACGAGCCTGCAAGTTAGTTAAATGGCAGTCTGACTGGGACACTAGAAGCACTGCAAGGCAGGTCGACAGTATTTTCCCAAATATCAGGGACAGACTCAAAATGCGCGACATCGTCTCCATTCGACGTATAGTGCACGTATAGGTCACGGTTGTACCAAATCATTTGCATAGAGCGGGATGTCGTAATCACCAGTCTGTGAATGTGGAGAGGAAGGCTCCACTGATCATGTCTTTTTCAGATGCCCAATTTTCCGGGTAAAGAGAGACTGCAGACAGTTTGACTAATATCTGCAGACAACTGTAAGTGACCTAAACTTGTGAACTAGAGTTAATACTCTAGTTAATATCTAAAAGAATTTTCAGCCTCTAAGATAATGTGGACGCTCTGGATATCAAAACAATGTCAAAAGATCAAAGGAGCGTTTCCTCCATTATAGATACTGATAGGCACATGTAAATTTAATCAAGAGAAACTTTAAAGTAAAAGTATAAATAAATAAACAAATAAGAAACTTTTTAAAAAAAGGGAAGGGAAGGAGAAAAAACGAATGCTATGGCACACAGGTAGGCTTAGATTCATGGATTGCCGAGGCACGCACATACTATCGTGGACAATGCAGGATAGTGTAGCAACAATTGGTTTACAAGTAAGTACAATCGTAGTTACTCGCCAACCTTCGAGATATTCCGAGGCTGCCGATAACATATTTATTATAAAAAAAAACTTCCTGTTCTGCCTTACGGCAGGTCTTGTCATGGGAGAAGCGTCGTCAGAGAGATCCACCGCATGAGCGTCGAGGGAAGTGATTCCAGCGGTGGTTTCCCGTTGCTTTCGACTGATGATGATAAAATGATAATGAGAACAGCACAACACCCAGTCAGTGAGAGGACAAAATCTTCGAACCAGCCGGGACTCGAACCCGGGCGTCTTGGAGTAACAGACCGTCGCGCTGACCACTCAGTTATTTATTTATTTTTTTTTCATTTTGTTCGGTATTGTTCGTTGCGTTTGGTCTGGGCGGACGTAACAAAACATCCGTTCAAGTTGATCGTTGATTACTATATATATATATATATATATATATATATATATATATATATATATATATATATATATTTTTTTTTTTTTTTTTTTTTTTTTTTTTTTTTTTTTTTTTTTTTTTTTTTTTACAGAGGGCTAGCAGCCCTCTGACCGAACACGCTCAGCTCCCGTGCCGGCTATTGGGTAAAATCTCCGACCAGCCGGGAATCGAACCCGGGCCCCTTGGCATAACAGACCGTCGCGCTGACCGCTTTTTTTTGCGGGCAAGTGCTCTACCAACTTTTTTTATGTTTTCTTTCAAATAAAATTGAAAAATTTGTTCGATTTTGAAGAAAAAAAAATACATGAGCAGGACTCGAGCACGGTACCTCCAGCGCGGTAGCTGTAAACCTTTTTTGTTGTTTTATTTTTTATTTATTTTTTATTTTTTTTAATTGTAACCTTTTTTTCTCTGCTAACTTTTTTTTATATGGAAAAAGGCGTCTTTCAGTTATGACAAACGAAATTAGAATGTACATCCGTAGCACCAACAGAACAAGAGTTCAAATGGTTCAAATGGCTCTGAGCACTATGGGACTCAACTGCTGTGGTCATAAGTCCCCTAGAACTTAGAACTACTTAAACCTAACTAACCTAAGGACAGCACACAACACCCAGCCATCACGAGGCAGAGAAAATCCCTGACCCCGCCGGGAATCGAACCCGGGAACCCGGGCGTGGGAAGCGAGAACGCTACCGCACGACCACGAGATGCGGGCAACAAGAGTTCCTTCTAAACTATGAAATAGAATTTGAAACTAATAGTGTGATGATAGATAATAAAGAAAGAAAAATGTAACCAAATCCCGCACGCCATTCCATGTGCATAGCCCATCTGCGTACAGATTCCATGTTCCAGATTGATAAAACATTTCGTAGCGTGTGGAGCTCCATGACGGCGGTCATCCTCTGCCCGGTACTCCCCAGCTGTGAGAGGGGTTATCGAAGACACTGCGCAAATAGTTCTCAAATAGTTGTCGGTATCGGGGTGTACACTCAAGTGTGCTATGATTGTCCTGGAGAAATTGCCAGTAATCAAGTACCATCTTCTCATCATCTCGAAAGAGGTAGTATATGGACATGCCTTTAAACCATGTGAGAGCGTGAGTCTTCGCAGGTGGGAAATAAGTATCCTCTGGACAAAGTAGGGGCCGTGGCTCAATTGTGCGAGGCACGATACGGAGGTAGCAGGCGAGGATCTTCTGCACTAGCAGCCATACCTCTAACGCCGATCCACATGTTAAACGGTGTTCGTCAGTATCCACGAGGTGGCAACGTAGGCAAAGGGGGGAATCCGTCATCCCAATAGCGTGCAGCCTTTGTCGTGTTACAACCTTCCCGTTCACCACCGCGTACCACACGGCTCGTACCCGCGTGGGGAGGAACGGCTTCTGGACCGCTCTCCACAATGCAGGCCATAGGGTCTTAGGGCTCTTCCTGTCAATCACATTGCGAGGGATGGACCTTAGCAGCAGCCTGTAAACTTCTCTCGCCTTGGGAGTGCGAGTGTTGGGGAGGTCTGGGTGCACGTAACTATACTCAAGAATAAATGCCGAGAGGTGCGAGAGTGAGGGTGTAATGTGCGCAATCGTGACATGTGATAGAAGAGACGCCGGCAGCAATTCCTCTAACAGACGTCCCGTAAGGGAAGCATCATTGTGGGTCCACAATTTCATCATTGTGCACAAGTATAACACTGTAGCTCTCGTTCGTACATTTATAAGTCCCAGTCCTCCATCACGTGGAGGGAGGGTGAGTGTTTCGTAGCGGATTTTGAATAGGTGTCCGGCGGTAAGGTAATATCCAAACACTGCTTGCAGTCTGTGTGCCATCGCTGTCGATATCGGTACGACCTGCACATCCTGGGTAAATGTTATACCCAAGAACCGGACCTTGTTGACTAGTGGGAGTGGGGCTAAAGCGTCCTCCTGTAGACCTCTCCCAATGGGCACCGCTGCCGACTTGGCCACATTTATGAGGCTGCCCGCTGCCAATCCATAGCGAATGATTCATTGTATCACCGAGCATATCGCGTCACCAGATCGGACAAGTAATAGAAGGTCATCAGCAAATATACTGCAGTGAAAGGTGTGATCCCTTAATGACATGCCCGAGAGCCTGTTTTTCAACCCTCCGACAAGTGGTTCGAGAGCGATCGCGTAAAGAATCAGGGAGAGTGGGCATCCTTGAAGAACTGACCGTCGGACTGGAAAAGGCCCCGCAATCCGTCCATTCATCAGGACACGGGATGCAGCTCCACGGAAGATGCGCTGAAAGATGTCGAGAAACTCAGGCGGGAAGACTATGACGGCCATAACGGACAGAAGGAATTTGTGGTGAACTCTGTCGAAGGCGTGGTCGAAATCAATGGAGATCAGAGCAGCTCGAAGGCTATTAAATCCCTGCATTCACTTGTTGCCGTCTGCATGTTGGTCACTCCGCCCTGTGTCGTTTGCTCCATGGAGAGGAGCAGTGGCAGAACCTTCTTTATGCAGCTGGCGAGTAGTCGGGCGAAGATTTTACAGTCCGAGTTGAGCATTGTAACTGGCCTGTAGTCTTCGACCGTCCGACCTCTGGAAGGCTTGTGTATCGGTATGAGGGGACCTTCCACGAATTCAGGTGGCACGTGGGAACAGGGGGTCATCAGTTCTTGGTACATGGTGATCCATCGGGGCTTCATTAGATCGCGGAAAGTCCGGTAAAACTCGAGCGGCAATCCGTCTGGCCCGAGAGATCTGTTGAGTGCTCCCTTGTTAAGCGCGTCCTCGATGTCGTCCCGTGTAAGTCCAGCTAACAGCGTCGCCGCTGCTGCATTGTCGAGGGTGTGCGACACGTGCTGCAGTATGTCATGATCGTCCGCTTCCTCTGTATTCACCTCGTCGTAAAACCAGCGATAGTGATCTGCAAAGGCTTCTGTAACCACCGCCTGAGTCATTAGGACCCTACCACTGGCAATATGAGGTCCGTGATCAGCTGCTGTCGGCGTCGGCGGCTGTCGAGCACGATGTGATGCATAGACGGGTTTTCTCCCTCCGCTCGGTCTTGAAGTCGCGATCGCACGACGACCCCCTCCAAACGTTTCCTCGTAAGAGACAATATTTTACCTTTAATTCGGCGGCTTTCCATTTGACGGTTTGGAGATGGTGGTTGGCTGGCGAGTTCGCGGAGCATCGTGTAATAAAAGTCCAATGTGTGACGATGCCACGCTGCGATATCTTTTCCGAACTGTGTTAGCACATTCAGAAACGCTGGTTTTCCGCATTCCACCCACCATGCTAGAGTCGAAGGGTATCGGGGAAGATGATGTTCGCAATCCATCCATGCGTTGGCGATAATCTGACAGCATTCCGGGGTTTGAAGATGTGCCACATTCAGCTTCCAGGGTCCTCGGCTGCGCCATATCCGCTGCTGCTGTAGAGTGAGTGTGCATATGAAAGCGCTATGATCGGAGAAGGCAAGCGGCCAACGTTCTGCGTCCAATACTCCCGGCGCTAGTTTAGGGTGGAGCACACAGTTAAAGTCGGCGCCGAAGATATATTGATCGAAGCGGCTGATAAAGAGGGGGGCGATATCCTCCGAGTAGAACAGCGATCGTTCGCGGCGTTGGTCAGTTCCTGATGGAGCGTAAATGTCAATGATGCGCGTGGCGAGTGCTGTGATCGCCAGCCCCCTTCCTGACGGAAGGTAAGTCACTTCTTCGATGGCAATTCCGTCGCGCACTAGTATTGCCGTACCGCTGCCATTTCGGTTCGCCGGTGACATATATGTCACGTAACCGTAGAGAACGGGGAGGGCCGCTATATACACTTCTTGTAACAGGGCAATGTCAACATCAGAAGAACGAAGCATCTCACGCAGCGACTGGATCTTCACTGCCGTTCGTATCGTGTTGAGGTTAAGCGTGGCGATACGATAAGCATGTTGCCGAACCACAGGTGCTAAGTTATTCATTAAAACTGGAATTACCTATGACGCCTCTGACTGTATTGACACCTCCGCCAATGGCGTGGGCCCTGTTGGCGTAACTTGCATGGTTCGGTCGTCGTCGTGGTCATCCGCCCACGTCGGAGAACACAAAGCAAGATCGGCTTCCCCAGCTTCCTCAGGACACAGCATGGGTGCTTGCACTCCAGAAGGTGATGGGCAGCATCTGTCCTGCATATCGGCATCCGATTTTTCCACTGTAGATATGTGTGATTTGTCCTCAGTTCCGTTCGGTGGTGCCACACTGCAGCAAATGGCGGCTGCCTCTGTGGTAGCGTCGTCATTGAAGGTGGAGTCGTCGTCCTCTGGAGGCTGTGTCGCATCCCGTTCGGAAGTTGCTCTACACCTCCGCTTCCGTCGCTTCGGAGAGCGTTGCTTCCTGGTGTGCCCTTCTGTGTCAGACGATGGCAAAGATTCACGTCGTTCCGGCACAAAAGCAGCCATAGGCACAAAAAGCGAGTCTACGGCCATGCTATCGTCATGTATGTTGTTATCCGTCGACGGGGGCGGCGGCATCGGAGTTGAATCCGTAGCTTGTGGAACGGGTGCGTCGTCATCGCCCTGTATTGGAGGATGGAGCCGCGACCCAACAGTGGATGTCGGCTATCGTGTTGAAGTGGTAGCTGTCGTGAGGGCTTCTGCATAAGTCACGGGAAGCAGCGTCGGTTGCGATGGCGGGTCCGCGTCAGCTGGCGGCAGTTGAGTGATGCGACGTTGGATACATTCGGATATGAAGTGTCCCTCCTTCCCACAACCAAAGCAGGTCTTCTGTTGCCCATCGTAGATGACGATGGCACGGCAGCCACCGATATTCAGATATGAAGGTACATGTCTTTTAAGATCTATTCGGACCTGGCGGACTCCGTTCAGCACAGGATATGTCTGGAATTGCGTCCATTTTTCCGCAATACGATCATGCACCGTGCCGTAGTGGCGCAGCGCTGTCACGAAGTCCTCCGCCGGTTGTTCGAAAGAAAGTTCGAAAAGTCTGATCGTGCGAAGTCCCATGCCAGAATAATCGACGTGCACAGTCCCCACATTGCCATCAGCATGGCAGAAACGGAGGCCCTGTTTCGTTTCCCGATGGATCCGTTCACATGTTGCGTCGTTGATGATCTTGACATATACGATACTACTCACAATGGACAAGTGAATGCCGAGAATGTCGGTCGCCGGGATTTTAACTTCTTCTCGTAGAAATCGTTCGACTTCGAGTGCTTTTGGCCGTGCAAATTCGTTACGGAACGAAAATTTGAGCGTCGATTTTCTGTATTGGTGCGCCATGGTGATCTATATGCTGAGTACGGCACGCGCGAAACGGCCGAGTACGATGTAAACAACACGAGCGCTCGCTCCGGGGCAGGAACACAAACAGCGAGTCCTCACCGCAGCACAGCCAAAGGCCAACTCTTCCACTCAGCTACCGGGTCGAACTATCTTTTATACGATAGAAATTACTCACTAGCAACTTCACTTTATGTTTTCTTTTTATTGATTCCTATTTTCAATTTTCAGTTTTACATTAATACTACAAATGGTTGCTGTTAGCATAATTTATTATTATATACAAATATAAATCATTGTATGTCACTATGATAACTGAATACGCACGACCTGTTAGGAGTTTTCAGATAACAGGTCAAAAATTCGTTGCAATAAATTAAATCGAACTGAACTGAACTGTTAGTGTTAATTTTTTCCAAAGTTTCTGAGGATGAGAGTCTGCACTCGGAAAGCTTCCTGTGACTTGTGAGGCCATCACGAATCTGAAGCGTTTGGTCCAAATTTTAATATTTTACTGATGATAAAAGTACGCGCTCTACGTGGGATCAGCGAAGTCAGTCCCTGGTTGGATGGGGAGGTATTGTTCGAGCCGGGAGTAGAGGCGGGAGACTGCAAGCAGCCGTTATAGTTGGGGGCAGCTGGCAGGCTGGCTGACGGGCCCACAAAGGGCAGGAAACGCCGGCCGGGTTCCTCTGGCGCTGTGGCCTTACGTCGCTCTGCTGCCTCGTCCCCTCCTGCACGGTGCCTGCCCGTCTCAATAGCAGCCTCGCCACACACCCCACAAACTAACAGCCGTGCCCCATTATCGCTGCCTTCTTTCCCTGACGTGTATATCAATGCTACTCCTCCGTACCAGGACAAAATTAGCTGTCTTCAGGCATTTTCGACATCTTCTGATATGAGGAAGTTAGTATCACGTCAAAGACCACTGCAGAAAACGATACAGTCAGAGAAAATGATACATCAACAGTCCTCTCTCAGATGAAACGTATCTAACGGCATTCGATCTGCAGCGTTCGCGATTGGAATTTGTTTGTGGCAGAGCAGGTTTCAGTGACAGTTTGGTGGGGACGTCTAGAAATTAAAAAAAAGAGCTGCAGAAACTTTATTTAGCTCTTTCTCCACCACTAGAGAAACTTACACTGCTGGAGAAAAACTCTTTCTGAAAATTTTGATACAAACTTAATACAAAACTACATCCGATACTGACTACGTTAAAACCGCCTTCGAGGCGTAATAAAGGGCAAAAAAATTGGAATGCTCTCAACAGTCATTTTATTTACGTGTTTGGAACTATATGTTTACTTTTACTTCAAACACACAAAAATTGTGCTCCTTAATTACTTCATTTTTGATAAGTTTACTAAAACGAAATCTATAAGCTATTATGTTCCTTCTATTGAAGACAAAAAAATATTCGGAGTCTATTTTGATCAAAGAGATACATGTAAATGTCATCAACGTAGCTCAAGACTTTCTTATCTTCATTAGGCAAACACTGCACAAAATGAAGTTGTCAGGAATTTCACTTCTAAATGTATACTTAATTATATTAACAGCATCTTCCGTCGGTTCTTGGTAGAACAACATTATAATAATAAATGAAAAGCACCAGTTTGCTTTTGTTCTACAATATTATTTTTATTGCTAACCGGTTTTCGGCTTACAAGGCCATCTTCAGGCATTTACTGAGTATTATCACCAAAGAAGTTAAATGGTAGCAGACCACATTGGAAGAGAAGTAACAGATCTAGAGTGAAGTAGAAACATACAGTGAGTAACATCTTTGCAATGAAATAGTAAAAACAGAACAGTACATAAATAACAATGGAGTTGACAGGAAAACCTTTAGCACAAAATAAGAATAGCATGCCTACATAACAGTTTCTATTGATGCAGCCTTGCCTAGTACTAATTTTATCTTATTTCAATAGTTTTGTTTATCAATAGAAGCTGTTATGTAGGCATGCTATTCTTATTTTGTGCTAAAAGTTTTCCTGTCAACTCCATTGTTATTTATGTACTGTTCAGTTTTTACTATTTCATTGCAAAGATGTTACTCACTGCATGTTTCTACTTCACTCTAGATGTGTTACTTCTCTTCCAATGTGGTCTGCTAACATTTAACTTCTTTGGTGATAATACTCAGTAAATGCCTGAAGATGGCCTTGTAAGCCGAAAACCGGTTAGCAATAAAAATAATATTGTAGAACAAAAGCAAACTGGTGCTTTTCATTTATTATTAGTATACTTAATTTGTGGCTCACTCGGTGATAGTTAATGCTTTCCATATGACTGTTTTTCTATAGTTTCCTATGGGTCGTCTTCTGCCTTCGATATTTCTATTTGTACATTTTGTTATGGCATTTTTTGTTCCTTCATTAATCAATTCCTCAGCTTTGGTAGTTCTGATGCGAACAACTACCACGAATACGTCCCCAATTTATAGCCAGGAGATATTCGCAGCAGTTGGAAAACCGAATACCTGCTTGTTGTTCCTTTAATAAATTAAATTAATTACAACGTCCGAGCCCACTTGCTGGCTGGTTCAAATGGCTCTGAGCACTATGGGACTTAACATCTATGGTCATCAGTCCCCTAGAACTTAGAACTACCTAAACCTAACTAACCTAAGGACATCACACACATCCATGCCCGATGCAGGATTCGATCTGCGACAGTAGCAGTCGCGCGGTTCCATACTGAAGCACCTAGAACCGCTCGGCCACACCGGCCGACCCCCACTTCCTGTTACGATCTTGAAAACAATAAAGATTGTTCTGGGAAGGAGCTTCCATATCATGTAAGTAGCATAGTTATACATTTTCTGAATCAGAATATTCCTTTCCATTTTCACCTTTGACGTGCTCAATGATCTTCACCATCATCAAGTGATCATGAAAGTCGTGCGTGATGCTATCAATAACACGGGACTCATGATACCATCCATACCAGTGGGAAGCCATATCCCCTTCTTACCTCCAGCCGATCAGAAACCAGTGTCAAAAATCCAAGATGCTGGAAACAAACCAACTGTGTGCTTTATGCACCATCCCTCTCCTCTTTACTACGAATCAGATCATAGTATTAGAAAATGCTCAACTGTACTAGTGGGAAATTTTAAAAAAAGCCTCTCTCCCTGCCGGTCTCCAACCGATCAGAGTATAGTATTTAAATTATGTCTTAAAATGGAGTCAAAGTACATCATTTACGATGTACACTTCCCTCTCCACTCCTCCTCTTTCCAACCAATTAGAGTGTAGTGTTCATACGACATGTAAAAATGATATCAAATTATATTGTTTCCAATGAAAACTTACCATCCCCCCACCCTATTATCAACCAGTCAGAGAACAGCATTAAAATGATGCATCAGGTACACAGCAAAATAGTTACGTAACTTCCACTTGAAAGTCAAAGATATTCATTATTATCCCGCTCATTAAATAGATAAACTGCATGCTTTATACAGCTCATTATTTCTCTTTCCATTCAGACGGACAGAGGTGTCAAGTTACATTATTTACATGCAGACTAATTGTATGCTTTATAATTCCCTTCCTCTTTCCAATTAGCCATAGCACAGTCCACAAATCGAAAATGATCGGAAAAACTAATTATGTGTTTTATATCCCACAACCCCTGCAGTTAACGCTAATTGGTAAACACTAAATGCATAATGACTGGTAAACGCTAAACGGTAGACACTACTGTGTGCCTAGTACTCAGAGGGCGAAGTCAAACCTACCACTTACATAAGTCCTCCAGTAACAGCACACGATTTTTTAGATTCGATTTGTTTGCTAAAATCTTCTGGACACTACAGTCATCTGTAAACTTAGCTTGTAGAGCTGATCCGGCTGTTGAGACCCAATTAGTACTCTTCACCGTGCCCGGATCCTCTGCCCCGAAGATTTAATGAATTAGCTGGAAAAAGAGCCCATTTTTCTCCTCAAATAACGTAAAATATTCCTAAACAGATTTCCATCATTTCAGACATATGCGGTATTGTCCAATTAACCATTAATGTAATGCACTTTAGAAGAACAACAGGCACCTCCTTCTCTATGGTCTATACACAACTGAGAAAGTCCAATACATTACATTTTCAATAACGTTCATTGTTAGTACACCCGCTTTGATTATTCCTTGGTGGGTACCATAGAACCTTCCATCAGCGGCAGCATGGAATAACACGTCCACCACAGCAAATGACGACTTCTCTTCACCACTCACGTCCACAGGAGTTGCACCTCCTGCACATATACTTGGCTCTGCATAAACAGAAGACTAGCGACAGTGATTTGCTCAACTCAAGCCCAATTAACGCAAAATAATAGTTTTTCTCTCTACATTCAAGCGAATACGAATATCTTCCATTTCTCGAAGAGCCTAGGAGTGTACCATGGCATGTGCTAACGAAATGTCATATTATACCACAGCACTAAACAGTAAGTAGTAAACTTTCAACGATTAATGCTTAACGGTAAACACTAAATGCTTAATAGTAAATACTAAATGGCAAATGCTAAATTGTAAATGGTAAACAGTAAACGCTAAACGCTATCGCAATATGCGGGAATAATACAGATCTCTATGAAAATTTATGATGCATAAAAAAAGTGTCAAGTTAAATCATTACTGTGAAAGTCAAAATTGATTGTGTATTTCCTACATCAAAAATACGGTGCACACCCGTGCTGCCTCTCAATCAAAATGATCACTTCTTGTCTCACACAAAAGTATATCAAAATCACCTTATTATTTTAGTATATAACTGAGGAGCAAAACGAAAAACAAAGTATATATATATAACATAAAAATAATAATTTCATTATCTAACGAAGATCACAGGAACGTTCATAATTTATTCTGTCACAAGCGGCGAACAGATACGAATTTAAAGACATTCTGCGTTATTCCCCACATTTTTTACAGCATCATCTGAACAGTAGTTTTTTGCTATTTGGGTAGATATATGAGACATCTCCATTAGACGACCAAGATTTCATTATCATATCCGTATTAATGGGATCAAAACGGCACTGAATAGCATTTTGTGGGCAAATTGTGTACATTATAAGTAATATATCTACAGTAGTGATCTACCGGCTTCTCATACTGGAACATGTTGTGTACGACTTCTTACACAATGCTAAGGGGAGGTAGGCTACAGAGAACTACCTCACCTGTCGTGATAGGAAAGCTGGATAGGAGCAGAAACGATTAGCGAACAAGTTAACACAACAAACAAAAGATTCACTTAACTTGTATTTCTCGAAGTGAACGAAGACTCATTACAAATAAAGCAGGAAAAATTAGAGTCCAGCTCATACAACAGCAACCAGGATGAAGCTTGCTGTACTAAGCACGAGCGATGATGTTATAGCGATGAGGATCGAAGTGTTAGTGGGCTGAGTCGCTGCCGCTGGCCGTCCTATATCGCGGCAGCAGAGGGCACTCGTAGTCCACAGTTACTGGAGGCGTGGCACAGCACGGATGCACCATTGGGTTCATCAGACCCTGCGCCACCACTACTGTCGTCAAACGGAAACTTGCAATTCCGTTGTCAACTGTGACGCCCACATTGACTTCAAGATCAATATAGTGTTCGGCGTCAGTAAAGCACTCTCTCTGTGGTGATAGTATTATTCACTCATTTAATTCTGTAAATGCTTTTAGATCACCAGTGATTTGTTATGTGAGAACTAAACACATTTGTGAATATAAGAAGGTGTCACAAGAGTTCTCTTTTAGAGATCTAATATTAACATTTCCTGTTTTTCCACTGCATGTTACTTTGTGAACAGAAACTGACATCTTTTTATACGCACAAACATTTAGACATCAATATTTTCAAAATCCACTGTGAGTTATTTCAAGATATATGAAGCACACCATACTGTTGTTGAGAAAGTCGATTTTGGAGGGACTGATGGTCGAAAATCTTGCCAGTAGAAAAATATGGTGTATCTTTTGATCCTTTGGATGAGCTGAGACCATTGATCTAAATATGGTGGTGATGCGTTTTGCGCTCAATATCTGATAGAATTGCCCTATCTCCAATCTTGAAAGTCTTACAGTGGATACTGTGCTTCCCAGACTCTTCAAACTCTGTAATATGGAATGACTGCATTAATGTATTACAGTAAGTAATTGATAAGCAAAATATATATGTAAACATTCTTATTAAATTCTTCTTCTACTTAGAGTTTTTCTGAAGACAGTTATTGCAATGTTGACTCTCAAAAGGTTCATCATCAACTGATAGCTTCCAAGCAAGTCTACTTGCTTTTATATAAAAAACGAGTCAGTAGGAATTTCTTACCTCACGGTGGCTCAGAGATTGTGCATACACATTGCCACAAACTGCAGTTCCCCACAAACACCGAGTGCGAGGAAACAGATACACTTAAGCAAGCTGAAAGACTTTTTTTTCCGAGAGTGGAGACTTGCTCTCAGAGGTACGTGAAGTCTTACCGCACTCAGCTTCTCCCTGGCCTCTAGAAGCAGAAGAGACATTCTGCCCTGAAATATAATCATTGCAGACCACATCAATACTTATTTGTATTATCGAGAGAGAATTTTCATGCACACATGATAATGATTCAGTGTTATAGCTCGTGTCTCGGCAGCGACAATAGGCCTGCCAGCATCATTGCAAGAAAGAACATTAAGCGCCTTTTGCCTATCTTGCAGAGTGTCATCTTTAGCACGCTTTCTTTGCCTCGCTCCCTACTCTCGGAGTATACCGACTCTAATATTTCAAACAATGGAAACGCTAGGCGGTAATATCAGCAATGTAGGAAAAGACAGAATGCTACTTACCATAAAGATGACACGTTAAGTTGCCTGTCTGCATCTTAAAGTGTCATCTTTATGGTAAGTGGCAATCTACCTTCTCCTACATTGTCGACTCCAGTGTTTTTAATTCCGTTGTGAAAGCCCATAATCCAGTTTGCACTGCTCGATCCAAACATCAATCAGGTGGACTACTCCCAAACCTAGTCATTCACTCTAGCATTTCTCGTCAGATATCGTAAAGGTTTAGGAAATAATCAGTGCTTTGCGAGGTTCTTTTTTAATATATTTTATTATTTCGTTATCATGTGAATTATTGCCTGCTTATTTTGAAACCAGAAAGATAACTAATCTCTGCACCAATTCATACGGATTATTCGAGCGAACAAAATCGATATGTGCTGGTGGTTCGTTGGAGACTGTCTTCCATTCACAAACTTCAAGCACATTTTCGTTCTCTGTCATACCGATACGACAGTCGCATCTCTCACTACTGGTCTACCAGTTTAATTTAAGGCGTATTTAACAATTTGAGTGTATGTATAGCCTCAGTTTGAATTTAATGGTTTATGACAGAGTTAGCTTTACATATGCGCATTGCTAGCCTAGAGTTTCAGCATGTTTAGGAAGCTCTCATACTGTGTAGAGCGCTTTAGGAGACCTAATTTTAAACAATAGGTTATATACACATCTTGGACCTGGGTACCTTACATTATAATTTATTAAGTTATCTCCTTTCACAGGTTCTTGCTAATTACCAGTTATGTACACTTTTGCTGTTGGTTCAAATCTGATGCCATATATATTATCATACATTTTATCTGCTGGTTTACTAAAAACCGATGTTGCCATTCTAACCCATGTGTCTGGCATAATTTTCTGTCGTGCCTCTGCCTCATCACCATCACCATATTCCACATCATATTCATCATTTCTTCTTCTTTCATAAATACTTTAGACCAATATTCTTCGTCAATGTACGTTTCATTCTCTTGCCAGAATGTCTCTCCTACTCTCCACAGCGATTGAGAAATATGTCTAAATGCTCTTATTAGTGCAGAGACAGGAGATTAAGCTTGCCTTTTTTGAAGCAATGCCTATTTCCCGTGGACACTTCGTCGAGATTTAAACAACTGGCTTTTATGTCTAGTCTTTCTTCCGGTCAAATTGTGACACGTGTTGAAAACTGCAGTGCCCAGTCGCTACTGAACTGATTATGAGCAAATGTCTCAATTCAGTACAGATTTTTTATCTCATGCGCTGAATCAGAGAGCGCTCAACAAAATTCCAGGAGGTGCCAGTTTCCCACAAACACCAAGTGTGAGAAAACAGACACACCTAAGTAAGCTGATGCAAGTTTCTTTTTCCTTAGAGAAAAAACTTGTTCCCATAGGCTTCTGCTAGGGTTTATCTTCTGAGTGTAAAAACCTCCAGCCTGTCCCTCCATCTCTGTCTCTCTCTCTACCTCCCTCTCGAAGCAGAAAAGGTGTCTTAGGATAAACTAAAAAAAAAAAAATAACGCATCTAAAAAACAGATTTTAAAATATGAATATTTATTGGTATTGTTGCCATAACGAGGGCTACTAAAGACAAATAAATCCGGAAGGAATCTCCTCCCCCCCCCCCCCCCTCCGCCCACAAGAAATTTCTAGTGAATGAGAGCCAGGATTCTAAGAAAAAAGTCTGAAG
Source organism: Schistocerca serialis cubense (assembly GCF_023864345.2). Lineage (NCBI taxonomy): Eukaryota > Metazoa > Arthropoda > Insecta > Orthoptera > Acrididae > Schistocerca > Schistocerca serialis. The sequence goes on from NC_064645.1 coordinate 566,149,336, forward strand.
GGGATGCCCCGAAATTTATTATGAACCAGAGCCCTTGCATGCAAGTTCTTTTTAAAAAACGTGTTGAACCATCAGAATTAATTTGCAAATTCTAGAGAAACAATGAATCTGTCATGAAAAAGAGTCTATCTGAAAAAAGAATTTTATCTATGTGGTGAGCGTAACGATACATAAAAGGTATTGCAAGAGCTATATTTATCGGCTGTTGTTTGAATCTTGAACGAGTAAGAGTGTAGCACACATCAATTGATCAATTGTCGCATATTATTGATTATACATAGCATCAGATTAATCCCTACTTTTCGCACACATGTTTGTTGAATAAAACATTGTATTCTGGTTATGACACTCACTTGATCATTGCTTTTGTATCCTAGTATTTTGTTTTGAAAAATAATGCTGACTACACTGCCGTTCATGGTGGTGAGTGCAGCAGTCTTCTGTATTTAAGGGGCACAGTGTAAGCTGTCTTGTCGGTTATTGTTTGGGTGTCGAGTGAGTAACAGTCCTACCACAGAATTTTTGTCACTTACTATTGATTATACACGGCATCTAGCTAAAACTTACTTTTTTGCTTGACATAGTTGTTGTTGTTGTTGTTGAATGAAACCAGGCATTGTCCCTACCTACTCTATCTTTAAGAGAGGTAGCAAATAGACTGCAGGAGATTTGTGAAAGGAAAAACCCGCAGTTACGGCTGGTTTATTGATTACAAAGTCTGATGAGAAATAAAAAATAAGACTTCTGTGACTCCTTGTTTTATTCACAAGAGTGTGTTTAGCTCTCACATAATATAAAGTCACTGATGAGCTAAAAGCTTTCTACGGAGTCAATGAACGAATAACAGAATCGTTTCAGAGAGAGTGCTTTACCAGTTCCGAACACTACGAATTTTTTGACTTGTACGATAGTTACTAAAGATAGAACTGTTTCTGTCTAAGAAGCTGGTAGACGGCTACATTTAAGATATATTATTCTTTCTGTACATAGGTTGTCCGAAAAATGCTATTCAGTACTGTTTCGATTTCATTAAGGCAGATACAGTTGTAAAAATTTAGTGGTCTAATGAAGTTGCTTCAAACATCTGCTAAAATTTCAGACACCTACTATTTTCAATAGAAAATATCATGAAAAAAATTGTTTAAGACGATGCGGAATCTGCTTTAAATTCGTATATTTCCACAGTGTAAATTGTGATAGTTCCATGTGAAAACTGTTGTATGATAAAATTATTACTTTTATATTCGGTTTGTTTTTGCTTTCATTTCCTCAGTAACATATTATTATAATAATAATAAGGTAATTTGATACGGTTTGGGTGTCAAAACAGAAACAATTACTTTGCATGAGAGACAACACGATGTGTTTTGCATTTTTGATACAAGAGAGGTGGAGATACGCGTGTCTGTAAACGATGCATAGCTTTGATTGTTGGAATCATTGTGACATTATGCCAGAGTTATGCTCACATACACACATAATAATACTTTCACTTGACACTGTTTGTATATATAATAAATTTTCGTGGAGATCTGTAACTATACTTGCACACTGCAACAGCGTTTAGCATTTGCTCTTTACCGTTTACTGTTTAGCGTTTACCGTTTAGGGTTTACTGGATGGGGCACGGTGCGTAAAAGCACAGAGTTGGTCTATTTCCATCAGGTGTGATATTTAACACTGCACTAGGATTGGTTGGAAAGAGGAGAGGGATTGTAAAGCACACAACTGGTCTGCACGTAAATAATGTAACTTGACACCACTTTCTTACTACAATCTGGTTGATTGGAAAGAGGGTGTGAGATATAAAGCACACAAATGGTCCGTTTACATCGGCTTGGATTTTAATACTGCGCTATGAGTGGATGGAAAGAGGACGGGGATTATAAAGCATTGAATTCGTCTTTAGATAAATAATGTAACTTGACACTTCTTTTATACTACAATCTGACTGGTTGGAAAGAGAAGGTATAAGGTATAAAGTACACAACTGGCCTGTTTCTACTGACTTGGATTTTTATTACGGTGCTATGATTGGCTGCAGTTACGGGTGGAGGGGGGAGGGGTAGAGGAAGAAATAAATATCTTTAACTTCCGAGTGAAGGTTACATAACCAATGAGACTATCAGACGATGTACACATACACTATGTGATCAAAAGTATCAGGACACCTGGCTGAAAATGGCTTACAAGTTCGTGGCGCCATCCATCGGTAATGCTGGAATTCAGTATAACGTTGGCCCACCCTCAGCCTGGATGACAGCTTCCACTCTCGGAGACATACGTTCAATCAGGTGCTGGAAGGTTTCTTGGGGAATGGCAGCCCATTCATCACGGAGTGCTGCACTGAGGAGAGGTATCGATGTCGGTCGGTGAGGCCTGGTACAAAATCGGGGTTCCAAAACATCCCAAAGGTTTTCCATAGGATTCAGATCAGGATTCTGGCAGGTCTGTTCATTACAGGAATGTTATTGTCGTGTAACCACTCCGCCACAGGTCGTGCATTATGAACAGGTGCTCGATCGTGTTGAAAGTTGCTCTTCAACAGTGTGAAGCAAGAAGGTGCTTAAAACATCAATGTAGACCTGTGCTGTGATAGCGCCCGCAAAACAACAAGGGGTGGAAGCCCCCTTCATGAAAAACACGACCATACCATAACACCACCGCCTCCGAATTTTACTGTTGGCTCTACACACGCTGGCAGATGACATTCAAAATGGTTCAAATGGCTCTGAGCACTATGGGACTTAACTTCTGAGCTGCCGGTAGCAGTTCACACAAGAACGTCGCACCAATCTGTACCCCTGAAGAGCAAAAGAACTTGCAGCTCTGTGCTTACTGCCCATACTACAGTGCATGATGCTCACTTATCGAGTTCTTTCTCACTGGCTCTCCACAGAATGACTCCAGTCTTCCAGTCCCCAATAGGATATCAACCATCTCCATCCTCCACACATATGCGACCAGAATCACAGGTTGCCAGCAGGCAACTACCACTCGTATCCCCAGAGTCTACAGTTCTTCTGTTGCCCTATCGAGCATAGGCCTCCAAGGAAACACAGTTGGCCCATGTTCCTCGCTTATGGGTCACTCATCCGAGACCACGTGTTGCCAATGTTCATGGCCAGCTCCAGGGACTAGCTACTTCAACCCCCCCTTCCCCCCGCCCCCCACCCCTGATGACACTTTAATCCCCCTTGACAAAGAGTTCATCAGAGACGGATGACAATCACCTATTGGTTAAGGGTGAAGACTGGGCACACCTCTTCAAATGAACCATCCCAATCTTTGTTAGAAACGATTCAGAAAAATCACAAAAAACATAAATCTTGACGGGTCAATGGGAATATGAACCAGTTTCCTCCCAAATACAACTCCACCTTGTAGTATAACTGCCTTAGGCATTTGCTCGATGTGTGGATGACAAATGGCTGATGACAAGATGACGATGATCATGATAGTGATGATGATGAAGAACTGTCACCAAGACTTACTGCTTTGTCGTTATGCTTTCTGCCACAGTCAACAGTTATATCGGTGTGGAATGGGAAAGCCGAGTCCTACAGCGTTGAGTTACCGATCAGCTGCCCTCAGTTTCACAGGGACGGAGTGGCAGCAGCAGCACAAGAAACAACAACACAAGGGGCGCGGCACTGTACTCTGCTCCATCCTACGGAGGCTCCAGGGCGTGGCGCAGGGGATTCATTGAGAATTGGAGAGTCGCCCGCCCATTCGCAGCGAGTCCCTGGTGTGGCGCGGCTGGCACACAAAGGCTGCGGGGCTCCGCTTTTGGCAGGCCAGCCGGCGATAGCCGCGTGTTTTATCGCTCGGAACGTCTGCGGCTGCAGGAGACAATGGCCGCTGCTGACACACTTGGCTGGGGCGCCCACCGCTCTGCTCTCCAGCTGAATCACACTCCAGCGCAGCCGGCTGGATTCTGGAGGCGTCACAGGTCCTGCCTGGGAATCTTCTACTTGCAACTGACGTCGATGCAAGGAGGGCAGGAGTGTCTTGAGGCTCATCACAGCCCCTCCCTTCCCCCAGTGCCTCCTCAAAATGAAATATGTTTTTGGAAAAGCCTTTATATTTTTACATGCACAGTGAATATTAATGAGACTGAAAAAATTGCTGACAGGAATTTGTGGAAAAAGGGTCCTACGAACATTTATCAAGAAATGGAAGGTGTGCGTGCAGCGCAGTAAATCGTTCCGGAACACAGTAGACAGCGGCATCACATCCATGTCACAACAGATATTCAAAGAGGCCTCAATAGGAAGCAATACATATGTTCATACGTCGCATAATGGACTGTCCCACTGTTTCGCACATTCCGGCCTCTCTCCAGATAGTGTCACAGGCGTAGCAAGCACGCTGTTCCAGGGCCTACATATCAGGAACTGGTTCAGCATGGACAACGCTTTCAAAATAGTCCAAGAGTAAAAAAAATTCAGGGGGTTTAAAACTGGTGATGTATGAGGCCATGCTACAGGGCCTCGTTATCTCTATCCAATATACAGGAAAGATGTTGAAGTGTTGGCGAACTGTAATGCGGAAATGGGGTAGTGCTTCAGCATCCAGAAACCCCATATCCTGTCGTATTGGGAAAGGCACATTCTCAAGCACCCATGCAGAGTATTCCACAGGAAGTCCAGGTACGCTTCTCTGTCGCTACTTTGTAGAATAACAACCAGTGCAAGTATGTGATCTCCAGGAATCCCTGCCCACACACTGATGATGATGAGACGCCTCAACCAAGCCCCGAGGATTATCTGCACCCCACAGATGAACATTATGCAGATTGATGATGCCAGTTATGGGGTTAAGGCTGCTTCATCGATAAAGACTGTGATGGTCTGGTGCCAAAACCATCCTTCCTGCAGAGGAACATCCGTGGCTGATAATTCTTGCACTCATTGCAGGTGACAGGATTAGTAGCGATTGTCATGCAGGATGCATGTAATCGTAACTTGGCTTACACCATATTGGCCGTTAGCTGCCTGGAGCTTGGTCTAGAGTTCGCCTCAATATCTTGTAGAACCCGTTCCTCCAAGTTGGGTGTACGCACTGTCCGCCGCCTCCCACACCTTCGCCTGTCTGAGCGGACCCACGATCACGCAAAGGCCCAAAAAGGGTTTGAAACGTTGTGTGATGTGGTTGGTGTCTTTGAGGGTACTTGTTTTGGTAGAGCTGTGCTGCTTCTCGACTGTTTCCATCTGCTTGGACGTACGCAAACACCATATCGGCTTATTCCCGACCCCGACATAAATACCGGACCATTCTGTTGCTGCGTCAGTCAGACGGCCTGCTTCACACAAGGAGCATACGGCACGTGGTCAGAGGAACTGTCATTCGTCAGCGCCATCTAGTGTGGCAATGATGCGTTTCCGGACACATGTTCGTAGGTCACTCTCTCCTCCATTTACAGTCAGGTATCCGTCCTTGCCGTTTGTCGATTTTATTAATGGTCACTTTGTATATAAGTTTCCATATTTATCAATTTTCGGAGAATAATGTAACACGAAAATTAATAGTTTCGAAATGCCGTTTACATAGAACTAGTGACCCGCTCTGACTTCGCACAGATAGCATTAACTATCTACCGCTGGACGATGTGTCTGGCGTAGCGGTACTAAATTGTATTCACAACCCTTCCTCGTGAGGCAGTATATCAGTTGTCGTCTTCGTTTACCTTTTATCCATCTTCAGGCTGGGTTGAGACATTTTTGGTAGTTCCCCACTTTACCCTGGCTTTCTACCATTGTCCTTCCATAACGGTTTTGTTCGAATCCAGATTCCTTCTTCTTAGACTGGTGTTTATTGAGTCAATCCATCTTCTTCTAGGTCTCGCTCTTTCTTGGCCTCTGTTATTCATTTTGGTATTATTCTGTCTTCTATTCTCTTTATATGTGCAAATAATTTTAACCTCTTCTCCTCTATTCTTTTATCCTGCTTTTCCGCTCCAATCTGGTTCCTAACATCTTCATTTCTCGCTCTGTCATTCTTTGTTTTTCCTAAAACATTTCTTAATAATCTCATTTCACTGGCTTGAATTGTATCTCCTCCCTTCTTGTCACTGTCCAGAGCCGCGATGCATATATCAGTATGAGTGCTAAGTACGTTTTCTACAGCACTTCCTTACACTTCACTGTCACTCCCTTCCCCAGACAAAATCCCTCACACACCAGTACAATGCATTATTCTGTTGTATCCTTTTGCTAACTTCCGCCTCCATTCTTGCAGCTCCAATCTCGCAAATCTAGATATTAAACTTATCAATAATTTCAATACAGCCGGCCGGGGTGGCCGAGCGGTTCTAGGCGCTACAGTTTGGAACCCCGCTACCGTCGCAGGTTCGAATCCTGCCTCGGACATGGATGTGTGTGATGTCCTTAGGTTAGTTAGGTTTAAGTAGTTCTAAGTTCTAGGGGACTGATGACCTCAGAAGTTAAGTCCCGTAGTGCTCAGAGCCATTTGAACCAATTTCAATACACTCTAATTTAATACTGACTTTTCCGTCATCTTCACTGTCTCCTCTGATTACCACCATAGTCTTGCTTTTCTCCACACCACATTTAAGTTCATATTTCTAGATTTTTTCATTTAATATGACTATTTGTACATCTTTACTGTTGGTTCACCACCACATAATATCATCAGCAATCTACCTTCATCTACGAGATTCTTTTGTATGGTCCACAATTTCCTTCATCGCCTTTGTAAACAATAATAATGACACCACAATTTCTTGTCCCCAACCCTGTAACATTCCAAACCAATCACTTTTCGAACTGGGGTCTGGGCAAAGCTGAAGCTTTTCTCACACATCTTACTATCTATTAATAAAAACTGTACCAAATCCCTACAATAGCTCCTCTGATTAGCCTTCACATACAGACGGAACAATGTGGGGGACTTGTAATATACACAGGTACAGATTACAAGCTGTGTTTGACATACGATACTCCTGAGTTTTTTGCTTGTGGATGAGCTTCGTCTTGGTCGCCTGTGGAGAAGATGAGGGCACCCACTCACTGGATGACCGTAGCTGGTGCCAACAACAAATCCGAAGCTTTTCATAAACTCAGAAAGTTTCAGTACTGGCTTAATAAGAGACAGAAAAAATTTGACATGGTTTTAATGCGTCAGATATTCTGCATAGCCTCCCCCACTTGAATAAAACGCGCTAGAACGTTCATATGTTCAAGTCCTTGTTTGGGTTATTGTTCAACAAGTGCATCACATTCAAAAAAAATGGTTCAAATGGCTCTGAGCACTATGGGACTTAACATCTGTGGTCATCAGTCCCCTAGAACTGAGAACTACTTAAACCTAACTAACCTAACGACATCACACACATCCATGCCCGAGGCAGGATTCGAACCTGCGACCGTAGCAGTCGCGCGGCTCCGGACTGAGCGCCTAGAACCGCATGGCTACCGCGGCCGGCGCATCACATTCGTATGACTGCCGGTTATGATGTCAAAGCGTTTATCCTTCATGTGAATCTCTGCAAATCCTCGTTTTCTAGTAATTTCGTATTGATAACATCGTATGTCGTGAGCCTTGATGGTCTTTATCCAGAAAAGAATTTTCCGTGTTTTGAAATTTCAATCAAGCCGCGGCAAGGTGCCCATATGTCGTTCTTTCTGTTCGGAAGTCTAGGTATGCGAGACAAATTTTGCGCACAGTTCTCTCTGGTTTGAAGCATTCTGTAAAACATCTTCACCAGTTAATTTAGCGATGTTACACCATTATGATTTGTGGCACAACAACGAGACACACCACAGGCGCCACGTCGCTTACTTAACATTGGATGCTCACAACTAACTGGTCGATTGAACATCTGTTGTATCAAGTTGTTGGTTCGGGCTGTCATTGTAGGTACTGTACTGATGTCGTTTGCGTTATAGGAACAAAATCATCTCCGAAACATTATGGACGGACGGTGTAGAACCGGCAAACAACAGCAAGTTTGGTAAAACATGACAGAAAGATTGCCCCCTGCCCTACAAAGAATAAATGGTGTACGCCTCATGTACACGTTTAAATATCCATATGCCAGTGTTCACAGGCGTAGTGCTAAGTGAAATACTGATCATGGTGAACGCTCACTTCTGTTATATGTCGTGTAAATTAAGACGTTGTCAAAGTATTGAACATTTCTCTCTAGTACCATTCGCAAATTACAAACGCTTGTGTTCTTTAATTTTTGGTTGCTTTACAAATAATGTACCTTCCGGAAATGCACTTTCTTGGAAGATATTCTACAGCAGTGGTGATTTTGTCCAATACCAGTAGAATAATTTAATCAGAGTAATGTCAACATGTAATAATAAAATGCAAGTGCAATGTAATGTTTAGGGCTCACAGTGGCAAGGCTGTAATCGTATCATCGAAAACCATTTAATGCAAGAAAATAACCTGACGTGTTTAAGTTAAGAAGTACATCCACATGCATGGGACGTATTTTCTGACACTTTGTGGCGATTGTAGTTCTTTTCACGAGTTTCTTCCCGCATTTCAAACTCCTTTCAATACATTAAAAAGCAGACATTATTTTTACATTCTTGAAGATTAGCCGCTTCTTTTTCGTATAAAACACTTTTGGCCTTGTCCTTTCTTCTTAGCCTGATCGTGCTCATCATATTTACCTGCTCTACTTCCCAGATATCAAAATGTGTATATCTGTTCAAGAGTTTCTTACTCGGCTGTAGCATTTAGTTCCCCGGCATGTCCAGCTCTGATCCTTTGTTCTTGTTTATGTATACATCTTAAAATACAGCTAGCACATGTTCCACTACATTTAGCACAAAACGCAATTGCTGTTCACTTTCGGCTGTCACGATATCATCGATTAGTCGTACTGTGCTAATTTTCTGTTCTTGAGACACAATAACAGTCCCTAAGTTCCCTCACTCCCTTTTCAGTCTACAAAATAAACATCAGTAATGACAACAAACATCCATATCTTCCACATTTTTTACTTTTGACTTCTCACACAAATCTGTTAGTAGAAGAAATTGTTATGGCTCGGAACACTTTTCAGACTTCCGCCTCTATCCAACCCTGTAATAGAAGTTTAATGTATTTTCTTATTCAAATTTTTAAGGTTAAGTGACGTATCACTTTTCAAGGTTGTGGATTAATCAAACTCAAACACGTGAAAGGACTAGGGCAGAGTTTTAAGTACAAATCATTCACCATTTGACAAACTTTATTGCCATTAAAAGCAGGCACTACGTATACTAACAGAAAAAAATCTTGAGAACCACAATATTAAACTGATTAAAAATGGAACAACTGTTTGGGAATCACAACGGTTATAAAATGAAACAGGGCCTTTCATCAGATTACTAGCTTAGCGCCCGCAACTTCACTCACGTAGACTATATGATACAGCATAAGATTGCCACCCTCTCCAGTCTCTATCCTTATCGGTTTGAGTTGGACGATGATGAGTCAGTGAATCAGCCTGACCCTATTTCACCCCCTTAGAGGTTGACTTTCCAAAAACTTCTAAACAAGTATTTTTTCATGTCTAACCTAGAACCGAAACACCAGTTTTCAAAGATTTAGCTTTAAAAATGCTTTCGCAAAGAAATATTTTCATAAAACGTTTCATTCCCTATTTTACCCTCGTAGGGGTTAAATTTCCAAAAACAGTGACGTGTGTATATTTTATTTCTAACAGAGAAGCCAAATACCAAGTTTCATAGATTTAGGTTCAAAAATGCTTGCACAACGAAATATTTCCATAAAAACTTTCTTTCCCCGCTTCACCCCCAGAGGGGTTGAACATACTAAAACAGCGAAACACCCCTGTTTTTTTAAATTTATAACTGAGAAGCCAAATTTAAATTGTCATAGGTTTAGGTTTAAAAATGCTTTTACAACAAAATATTTTAATAAAAAATCTCATCCCCTATTTCACCCCCTTAGGTGGTCAATTTCCAAAAAAAAAAAGAAACACGCTTTTTTAGTTTGTAGTCAAATACCAATGTTCATAGAGGTAGCATTGAAAACACTCTAGTAGTTCTTCAATGATTATATATTTTCAAAGAAACCCCCTCATTCGCTATTTAGCACTTAGGATTGGAATTTCGAGGAGTTCCTTTTTAAATGACGCCTACAGTATGAGAGCCACACCCTCTCCAAATTTCAAGCTTCCCACCTTACCGGTTTGGGCTGAGCGGCGACGAGTCAGCTAGTGAGCCAGCCAGTCAGTCAGTCAGGACTTTGCCTTTTATATATGGATATAGCTCTTAGAGGATAACCCCATAAACTGTAAATCTTTAATGTCAGATTAAGACTAAATGTTATCATTTAAACCACAGACTGTAACAAAGGGCGCAGGTTGGAAGAACAGTAACGGGCGCAGATAAGTTAAATACGACTTTCCATTACTTTTGACAAGAACGTTAAAAACTGCCCCAGTGGGCTGACTCAGTATTTAAAAAATCATGAAATTAAGGCGCAACGACTTAAGTTTTAGAATTTAAAAAAAATAACAAATGTGAAATTTTAGGACTGCCGCTACATCTCCACCGAGAAACTAATTTTGGCGCCGTAGCTGACCTTAATAGTCAATGAATGAAGAAACAAATTTAAAATTTGGCGGTGCCGCTTTTTTCCTAAAAAAAACACAAACACATGCATTCAATATCAAGGAACTCTAGCCCGTGTATGATCGAACACAGTTAATAATGTGCGGTCAGAACGAAATACCTTAAGCACGAGGTTTAAGCCAGGCGCTGTGCGTTACATCTTTTCCATCTTAGCCAGCCGGCGTGGCCGAGCAGTTCTAGGCTCTTCAGTCTGGAACCGCGCGACCGCTACGGTCGCAGGTTCGACTCCTGCCTTGGGCATGGATGTGTGTGATGTCCTTAGGTTAGTTAGGTTTAAGGAGTTCTAAGTCTAGGGGACTGATGACCTCAGACGTTAAGTCCCGTAGTGCTCAGAGCCATTTGAACCATTTTCCCCTTCCACAAGATATGACTGGTGACACCAGACACAATAAACAGAACCGCACAGGACGATGACCTGATAAAATAAGGAATAACTAAAACTAGTATGTTTGTATCTAGGCACTGCGCCTAAGAAATACAGTCGACTGTTGCCAAAATCAAGCTTGAGGCCCCCAAAGCCTATGGTGTTAGAGCACCCGACTTAAATGATAGGGAGGCGGGCGGCAACATTAAATAAACTACTAAAAACTGAATGAGTAGTTCACAACAGTAGTAGCTTCATTTCAGTAATTAAAAAAACTTGGCCAAGCTTAAAATCGTATTACACTGTTAACAGAATTACGTGAGTTAGTGAGTAGCGAACTCCACTGTCAACTTAGACATTTAGAATGAGGAAAACAGCAGTTACATGAAACGGTTAACAGATTGCAGTTACATAACGTGGCGAGCGGGGACCTCCTAGGCGAAGATGGTGCAGGCCGGCGTGCCGTGTAGAAGCACAGATGCGACGGCACTATCGTCCAGGAGTCCCATACGGCGGCATTCCTGACGCTGGAACAGACCAAAGGCACATCTAAGTCCGGGTCCCCATTACACGGTGAATGCTGCCGCAGTTAGCTCAGCGAGAAGGCTACAGCTGCGTAATCTTATAGTACACATGCACTATGGATATCACAAAAGGTGGTAGAATAGAAAAATAATTCCAGAAGTACTGCCGAGCGTGGACTAACAAACCTATATAGCCAGAAACTGCAGCCCAATTCGGCTATTCTCCGATTTACAAAGGCACCAGGAACGAGACCGGCGGGGCAGTGAGACTCTTACACGGCCGTAACAACCGTACGCACGTGTAGATGTTCGATGTACCCTTCCACACAAGAAGTGGGTTTCTCGGAGATAAAATTCACTCTGGGCGAATAAGCAACAAGGGGGCTTAATTTCGCGGTCACGAATCAGATTTCATGCGCAACTAGGTTATCAGTTCCGTAAGACTTGAGTGATCTCTTCACTAAGAAAGCCGTTGTACGCACACAAAGTCAGTTTGCCTCCCCACAAATTCATGCCATGTGACCCCTCGACGCCGAGAGAGGAGGACCTCGCTGCCCGAGCACCACCGGTCCCACCCACGCCTCCCTCCCACGACAGCGACACCAGCGCACGCGCCCTAGATGCCCAGCGCACTCCATAGCGAGGCCGAGAACTCATGCGGACGAGGTACGCAATTTGACGGTTGGTTGGTTGATTCGGAGGGAGGGGAGCAAACAGTGAGGTCATCGGTCGCAACAGGTTTGGGGAGGATGGGGAAGGACGTCGGCCGTGCCCTTTCGAAGGAACCGTCCCGGCATTTGCCTCAAGCGGTATGGGGAAATCACGGGAAACCTAAATCAGGATGCCCGGACGCGGGTTTGCACCGGCGTCCTTCCGAATGCGAGTCCAGTGTGCTAACCACTGGGCAGTCACGCTCGGTGGGCAATTTGTAAAAGGAAATGGAGCCGATACGGCTCAGTAAGTATTTACTTTATGTGTACAGTACTGTACCTTTTTCCAGAAATTACAAAAATTACTGCGAAAAAGTAAGGGTTTTCCAAATGCGAAGAACGATTTCAAGGCACAAGGTGGTCACGTAGATAGCAACAAAAATTCGACCCAAACTGAAAAGTGTTGCATTCGAGAAAACCTTTTCAACACTGTATTTGATAATCTATATGTTACATTATTACTGTACTACACGCTCATAATCAGTAAATGAAATCAAATTAAGAAGAAGTGGCACCAAAACCGGTTAAACATTAAATATCGTACTTCTTGACATAGAAGCTATTGACAACGACCCAAAATTTCCATTTTCATACAAGGAAATTTATTGCGACATTAAAGAAACTTACTTGATCTGCAAATATCACTTGTTCCATGGTAATACGTCTTCCGTTTTAAGGGAGAAGGTAGTGCGCGACTGATCAAATATGACTTAACCATCCACACGTTTTGTAACCACTTGTAACAATATACAAAATTTATTCACCAATAGACTCTGTAAGTGTAGAATTAACAACATCCTCAAAATAGTTATTCTACGAGTATTTTACACAGCGCTTAAATATGTAGAACTTGTAATATTTACAAAACATAACTTCATGCATCACAACAACAAGAACGGTGGAGCATTCGGAAACTGCTTACGCCGATCTCTTTTGCGCGATCCTTCATGTGACTCTGAAACCGATCACTAGACTGAAGTATCGACGAAGAAACATCTGTGTTCACAGGTACACCGTCCTCCAGGTTCAACACTCTCCCCTACAGGCTATTCAAATTCACTTTGAAGTAAGTAACTCTTTAAATGCGAACATTTTTAGGTTAGGCTTTACCGTGACTGTTACTGACATTAAATGAAACAAAAAGTTCACTGTTACCAGTCACCGTTTTATTTATTTCCACGGCGCGTTTCGAAGGTTTAAACCTCCATCATCGGGTGGATTTACATTAGTAAGTATTACATTTGTGTGTGTGTTGTGTTACGATTTTTGGAGGAACTTGTGGCACTGCCTTCAGTGATCACAGGTTCTTTTTGCTTTTTACAAATGTGGCAGTATACATGTGATGTGTTACGACAGCAAAAAGAACCTGTGATCACTGAAGGCAGTGCCACAAGTTCCTCCAAAAATCGTAACACAACACACACACAAATGTAATACTTACTAATGTAAATCCACCCGATGATGGAGGTTTAAACCTTCGAAACGCATCGTGGAAATAAATAAAACGGTGACTGGTAACAGTGAACTTTTTGTTTCATTTAATGTAAGTAACTCTGTTATCGATACCACACTGTGTAAAAAAGGAAAAATATTTTATTTAATCATTCATTGTAAAATGCCTTTCCATATTTACGAAAATTGGTTTTCCTAACTCTTTCGTCTATAATGAGGCACTGTGGTAAAATAGTTTCTGAAGTGCCATGCCCTTCTCCCGTTCTTTCGTTACTAAGCTGAAATTAGTTATGCAATCTATACTAGTATCGCCACCCTTCTGATTGAGAATCCATTAACAACTGTCACTGCCAGATCAATAGTTTTGCTGAAAACACCCTGAGTTTCCATTCAGTGGCCTCACACAAAACCTCGTTATCATTCTGTACTTTTGAATTATCTAGGAATTTTACTATAGAAACCAGCCACACGACACAAAATACATTGATTAATCAAGACATTATGACCACCTTGTTTGTCCGCCTTTGGAACGAGCTACATCACTGGTTCTGCCGATTCTGACAGTTTGTTCGCAGGTTTGTTGAGGTACGTGGTATTGGATGTCTGTTCACGGGTTTACGTAAGTCACGTACATAATGGGCCACTGATTTGAGTATGCGGTAATGGCTCCGGATAGCAACCCAGATGGGTTTACATCAGGCGAATTTGGTCTCAGATACATCAACTATAATGCTCCTCAAACCACTGTGGCACGGTTCTGGCTCCGAGTGACGGACAATTATACTGGTGAAAGATTACGTCGCCGCCGGGGACAACACTATGCGTGGATGGATGCAAGCGTATCGCAGCTGTCACTGTGAATTCGAGTACCGCCACAGGTCCCATGCAAGCGCTGCAGAATGTCTCCCACAGCGTAATATTGCTCCCACCAGCCTGCGACAATAAGCTCCGATATACGACCTCATTTTTATGTTAAATGTGCTTCCCCACTCCCTACATATAACAATCAATTGTTTCAAACTAAATAAGTCGCTGAAAAACTGTGGGAATTTCGTCTTGGACACAGACTGTAGGGCGGTATGTTTTAATTCGCCCGCTCGTGTATTTTCATTTAGTGTGTCGCTGGACTCCAGTGGTGGCAGTCCGTGTTTTAAGGAACGGAGTTACGAGGAATATTAATGAATATAAAACGTGAGATTAATGTACGTGATAGGTATATCAGAGAAAATGTGATGAGGGGAAGAATATCAATCAGGAATACAGAGAAGTAGTGGACTGTAAGGAATTGTAAAGAAGCAGTGGTTCAAGTCGTTATAGTAAACAACCGCGGTGAACGATAAGAAATACTAATTCTCATGTATGTGGTTTTATCTTAATTGTTGTGGTTTTAATGGCGAATGATCAAGAATGGTACTAGCCGTAGTGAAAATGGTACTTTATCGATAGTGACTACTGATATATCGCACTGTAACTGTTAAATTGAAAATATTTGTTAAATAAACAGTTACTTTATTTACGTATTTCGTTCAGTCTGAATTATCGAGTACAAGCCATGTGCGTACTATTATCTAACAGAATTAAACTGGATAATAATAAAGCTGTATTTAAATACAACAAGATCACGGAATGGGTAGCAGGCATGCAATCTGTGATTGCATTGCTAATTCCGAGTGTTACTTTTTTTCCTTTCTTTCCTTCCTTTACATCAGTGCAAAATGGAAACATTATATGTATTCTTGCTGATTCTTCTGTCTTAGTCTATAGCATGAAACATAACTGTGCATTACTTTCATGTTATGCCTCGTATTTATTATGAAGTTGCTTAAATTCCACTGAAGCAATATTTTGGTGTATTGTGATACGCTTTCGTAATAACTTAACTGATTGTAATGTGTAAAATAGAATTGTTATACGAGAGGGAGAGAGCGAGTGTTTTATCGATAGGCAGAGAGTCGAACAGTTAGTGTGCGTGTGAGAGTTGACGCAGAATGCTGGAGTAGTAGCAGGTCGGCGTCGAGTCGGAATAAAACGTAGATCTATGCCAAGCGCTCCCCAACACTTACATTCTGAATAAAATGAAGACTTAAATACAGCTTTGAATATTGTAAGGGAGTATCTGACTGATTCCTGACCCGCCAGGTTAGCCGACAGCGCTAATGCGTTGCCTCCTGGACTCGGGTAGGCGCGCCAGCCCCGGATCGACTCCGCCAGGCGGATTAACGATAAGGGCCGGTGTGCCGGCCAGCCTGGATATGGCTTTTAGGCGGTTTCCCACATCCCACTAGGCGAATACCGGGCTGGTTCCTACGTCCCGCCTCAGTTACGTGACTAGCAGACATTTGAAAAACGTTAGCACTATTTCATGCCTTACACTAGACACAGAAAGCTGGGGTACGCTAATTTCGGTCCCCCGGGTGTGTGGGGTGGCGACAGCAAGGGCAACCGGCCGCCCCCTGACACTAACACTGCCAAATCCACAGTAAAACCGCCGACCCCAAGTTGAAGTGGGACAAAGGCCCTCAGATAATGATGATCAGACTGTTTCATCCAGTGAGAGTCTCGTGAAATGTTACAGACTATAACGATAATGTATTGTGGGTAAGCCGTGATTGTTTCTTAGCTGGACTGAATTAGTTGTAACGGGAATAGCAGAAACGGATGTTTTTTACATTTTTTCATTTGCAATCGAACGCGAGTTCGCGAGCGCTGAGACAGTAAATTTCGTTATAAAAGCATTTCAACGGTTTTCTATATGTGAAATTTATTCTCCAGACTGTGAGTTCGTGGAGTGATACGTGTGGCAAAATACCGCCAAACTTCAGTTTCATATTCGACGAGTAAGTCATTTTAATATTGTCGCAAAGTTGACCCTAGGCGGGGTGCCTGATGGCAGCCACTGCAGATGTGAAGTGCCTTTACGGTCGCTGCCACCAGCCACCGCCCCGATTGTCAACTTTGTTTGCGCGTATACTAGTACACGTTAAAAATTGTCAACTTGACATTAACATTTGTATTACCTGTCACAAATGTCACTGTGGTGCGTAAACGAATGCCAGTGAACTGCAAAACTCGTTGATTCCGGCCAGTTAATATTCACCACGAGTCAATGGAGGATTCTTATCGTCGCCAAACAGATTGTACACACCAAGAGGAAGTAACAGCTGTATATTAACGTTGACGGACCAGCTATAATTTCTGCGTCGCCAGTATTAGCTGTTCGCAACATCACTCATCACGCACAGATAATTAACACTAAAATTTACCATCGCTATAAATCTATAATACTTATTACCTTTAAACAACGTAGTCCCATAGTAACTAAAGTATTATACAGGGTGATTCCATGGTCATGGATTAGGGAGGAAGGTAAATGTATGAATTTGTGGTAAGAGACCGCGGTCATGAAACGATCTAGTCGGAAGTGGTAAGGAAAAATCGTTCTGATACCTCTGACAATGGACTATTTATACCGGCACTATTGTTGCTAAGGCTGTAGGGTAGGCAACTTTCAGAGTTGGTAATATGGATAAAAAAAAAAGAAGAAAAGTCTGGTAAAAATGGGCTTTAAGATGCATACCTTCAAGAGCTTGTTGAGTGGAAGAGTTGTGTTTCACAGTAGTGAAAATGAACAAGTGGTGACAGCTCTTAACGTACGGATTTTAAAGCTCATTTTTACTGAACATTTTTTTCTTGTTTTGTTCCATACTATCATATCTGAAAGTTGCCTACCCCACACCTTTAGCAATAACAGTACCGGTATATATATATATTCCATTGTCAGAGCTATCAGAATGATTTTCGCTTATAGCTTTTGAGTTGGTCGTTTCCGGACCAGGCTACCTTACCTCACAGTGATATACACTCCTGGAAATGGAAAAAAGAACACATTGACACCGGTGTGTCAGACCCACCATACTTGCTCCGGACACTGCGAGAGGGCTGTACAAGCAATGATCACACGCACGGCACAGCGGACACACCAGGAACCGCGGTGTTGGCCGTCGAATGGCGCTAGCTGCGCAGCATTTGTGCACCGCCGCCGTCAGTGTCAGCCAGTTTGCCGTGGCATACGGAGCTCCATCACAGTCTTTAACACTGGTAGCATGCCGCGACAGTGTGGACGTGAACCGTATGTGCAGTTGACGGACTTTGAGCGATGGCGTATAGTGGGCATGCGGGAGGCCGGGTGGACGTACCGCCGAATTGCTCAACACGTGGGGCGTGAGGTCTCCACAGTACATCGATGTTGTCGCCAGTGGTCGGCGGAAGGTGCACGTGCCCATCGACCTGGGACCGGACCGCAGCGACGCACGAATGCACGCCAAGACCGTAGGATCCTACGCAGTGCCGTAGGGGACCGCACCGCCACTTCCCAGCAAATTAGGGACACTGTTGCTCCTGGGGTATCGGCGAGGACCATTCGCAACCGTCTCCATGAAGCTGGGCTACGGTCCCGCACACTGTTAGGCCGTCTTCCGCTCACGCCCCAACATCGTGCAGCCCGCCTCCAGTGGTGTCGCGACAGGCTTGAATGGAGGGACGAATGGAGACGTGTCGTCTTCAGCGATGAGAGTCGCTTCTGCCTTGGTGCCAATGATGGTCGTATGCGTGTTTGGCGCCGT
Organism: Schistocerca serialis cubense; assembly: GCF_023864345.2. NCBI lineage: Eukaryota > Metazoa > Arthropoda > Insecta > Orthoptera > Acrididae > Schistocerca > Schistocerca serialis. The sequence goes on from NC_064645.1 coordinate 566,167,633, forward strand.
GCAGGTGAGCGCCACAATCACGACTGCATACGACCGAGGCACACAGGGCCAACACCCGGCATCATGGTGTGGGGAGCGATCTCCTACACTGGCCGTACACCACTGGTGATCGTCGAGGGGACACTGAATAGTGCACGGTACATCCAAACCGTCATCGAACCCATCGTTCTACCATTCCTAGACCGGCAAGGGAACTTGCTGTTCCAACAGGAAAATGCACGTCCGCATGTATTCCGTGCCACCCAACGTGCTCTAGAAGGTGTAAGTCAACTACCCTGGCCAGCAAGATCTCCGGATCTGTCCCCCATTGAGCATGTTTGGGACTGGATGAAGCGTCGTCTCACGCGGTCTGCACGTCCAGCACGAACGCTGGTCCAACTGAGGCGCCAGGTGGAAATGGCCTGGCAAGCCATTCCACAGGACTACATCCAGCATCTCTACGATCGTCTCCATGGGAGAATAGCAGCCTGCATTGCTGCGAAAGGTGGATATACACTGTACTAGTGCCGACATTGTGCATGCTCTGTTGCCTGTGTCTATGTGCCTGTGGTTCTGTCAGTGTGATCATGTGATGTATCTGACCCCAGGAATGTGTCAATAAAGTTTCCCCTTCCTGGGACAATGAATTCACGGTGTTCTTATTTCAATTTCCAGGAGTGTATGTACCCTTCTCCTTCATCCCCGGAAGTGTTTAACACCACCGCGGAATCGCTGTGTATAATTATGTTATTATTAACAATATCATTTCCCTATCATTACTGTTTGCCATTATGTGTATCTGTAGGTGCCTTTTTGAGTGATGCCCTACGGGGGTGTTCACATATGATGTCAAATTTATGTATATAAATTTGTTTAATAAAGTGTGTTTGAGTTGTGGTGTCGCTATTACATTTCTGGCTCCAACCAGCCAGAATAAAGTAAATCATTTCTCATTGATGCAATGTCTAAATACATAGGGAATTTGAAATCCGCGCACTTGGAAGGAACTCGTGTTTTAGTTCTGGAGTTGTCATAATGCAGTATTCCAGAAGTCTTGAGAGAGTTTACTTGTTTTTGTAATTACCTTTGACCAATACTACAGTTTTTATTGCTATTTCTTAAAGATATTCATGCGATTTTTGTAATTTGTATTTTTTTAGAGGATTTTGTATACTTATTGTGTAGTGTAGTAATGGGTTTTTGCCACCTCTAAAGTGAGTAAGTACTGTTTCGTTACTGCTCTAAGTTAAATATTTACTCATATTCAAGGTCAAAATCTAATAGCTTATTAGCTTACGAGCTTGTTTTGTTACACGTTACAGCTCTTAACGTTCCCGCGTTTACTTGCATGTGAGTGTGTAGCTTCATAATAAAATAATATTTGAAATACGCTATTTTGAGAGAAAGTGTAAGTCTGTAGCCTGGCAGTGAATGCATGCTACACCACAGACGCAGTGCTGGTTATTTAAATCTCTGCTGTCCCAAATACTTTTGCTTGCTAAGTTCGAACACGTGGAGAATTCTCCTGTCATGTCACGGCTTAGCGTTCCGCCCTATGAAGTTGGAACTTGCGAGTGTGTATAAAGAAACTCATTCTAATATGCTATCTCCTTCCAACATATTTTTAATAAGTTTATTAATTTTTTCAATGATAAAATTTCAAGATTCAGGCAACAGTTTCATATAGAAAGACGTAGCCTAATTTAAGTTCTGCTCCCAACTAAATAGATTATGAGTGCCTTAATTAAATTGATGACCAATAGAACCCCTCTGAACATAGGAGGAAAAGGGGTTTGACACATAATTTCATCGACGCGTGACTGGCTGTTCGTTATCGCGACTGGATGCTTCCAGTGGTGTATCATAATTTCTTTCGGTAATCGGTCGCGCATATTCGCTGCACTACTGTATGTTACTACCTACAGAACTTTTATTAAGTTCCACAGCATATTTTCATCCCTCTTTTTATCTGATACAATACGATCTTTCGCATTCCCCTTGTCATCTTCACTTGTATCGGTACCAATATTTTCTTATTCTGAGGCAGCCCTCATTAGTTTCCGTGGTAAGATGAATGTTGAAAGGTGGCTACACTGAGCCACAGCGCCAGAGATTGCGCCAAAGAGTATTATTCAGCCGCCTCCACTGGCAGTGCTGTTGAGAACTCGTAGTAGTCAGTGCTTGTCGAGAACTCGTAGTGGGCAGTGCTTGCTGAGATGTGGTAGTGAAAAGTTCTTGTCGAGATGTCGTAGTAGTGAGTGCTTGTTCTATGTTTTATGCAGTTATTTGATGGGCTAGATAGCAGATGTTGTTCTAATGGAGATGTTGTAATGATTAGAGTGCTTTTCGTCAATATATATGAAGGTAACAAAACTCGTTTTTTTTCTCATTATTTCAATGTCTTGAATAATGCGTCATTACAGGTTCAGTCAACAAAGCATCTGGCTTGTGTTCTTGTATTAGAGTGTAATTCTGGTTTTCTTGCGCAATTATAGTATTTGTATTTTTTAATTACTTCAGTATAAATGATATTTAAAAAATTTTTGTCTTATTGAAGAAGAACCGTGCCAGATGCGTACGTTGAATCACACTTCCACACACAGACCAGTTATACTTGTGCTTTGTTGGGTTCGTAGGTTTTATAGTTGCTGGGGACTTAATTAATTGATTGTATTAACGGAAATTTTCATTTCATTCTTTGTTGTTGTTCTATGCAGTCAGATTGCGTACTAAAACTAGTCAGGGCCAACCGTTTACGAGACTACGTAATCGGACATACAGCGACTAAAAAAATTAAAAAATTATTTGCATTTCATATTTAAATAATTAAGCCCCCATGCACGTGGCGAACCTGCCAGGATCGTCCCTTGGAAATCTTCTGATTGTAAAAATAGTAGACAGTAGTATTGTTGTAGTAATTTGTAGTTTGGTAATTGTAGTCTATATTGCATGTGTAGATTTGGTAATTGTCATTCTTCTATTGTTCGTTAATCGTGTTTGAAGGAAACATTTCGTGTAAATGGTATTGTTGGAGATAAAGAGTCATTGTGTGTAATTTTCGTACAGTGACGAGTTTTGTATGTTTTGTAAATGATTACGCGATCGATGAAAAAGGCAAAAATGATGGATAGTGAGAATGACGAAATTGTTAACATGGCGAACTCGCCAACAGAGGAAAACAGTATCATGAATAATGAAGTGGAAAACAATTTAATAAGTTGGGAAAATAGTCTGGAACCATTTCAAAATTTTTCTCAATCAAAAAATTTTCAGAATCCGAGATTAACGACAGAAAATTCTGGAATAGTATCGAACACAAATAGCTTTACAGCTTTGACGGAAGACGTTGGTTTTGCGGGAAATGTTAGAGGCGAAAAAAGTTTTGAACCATTTAATATGGAGCAGTTGATGGGTGTAATATTAAATTTGGGATCTGAATTAAAAACAGTGGGATCACAAATACGATCTGAATTTAAAACAGAGATAGGAACAATTAAAATAGAGATAGGAACAATTAAAACCGAGATGGGAACTTTGGAATCTGAATTAAAAACTGATATGGGAACAATGGAAACACGGTTGGACTCACAAATACGAACAATCAGAACTGAGATGGGAACACTGGAAACACGGTTAGACTCACGAATAGGGACATGTTTCAAAAATATGAAAGATGAGTTAAAGGAAGAATCAGAGAAGAAGTACAACCGATTTTGAATTCTCACAATAATAGATTAATTGCAGTAGAGATTAGACAAGGGGAACAGGATAGAGAACAGGAAGAAAGAGATCGCGTGATAGTACAAAAATTTTCAGAGTTAAATTTACAATGTGCACACGATAAGGAAGAAATATTTGAGAGAATCGAGGAATCTGTACCAAATGACAGATTAAATAACCTAACACAACATTATGAACAGTTAACTACCAAATGTTTCGACACTGAAACCCGAGTCACGACACTTACGGAAGACGTAAATAAACAGAAAGAAAAAATAGGTGACTTATCGGAAAGAGTTGAGGAGATTTCAGATAAACTGACAAATCTTAGTTTACATGGGGACAGAGATTCAGATGATACAGCACCATTGCCATTTGCGGAAACCGAAGAGTACCAGAACATAAATAAGCATGTTGAAAATCAGGGAAAATTTAATGAACGCGTCAAAAGGGAAGTTGAGGCATTACGAAAGCAAGTCAAACAAATTGAAGGTGAAATCGTAGGAAAAGACAGCAGAAGAAATTTAGAATCACAGATAGTAGAGGGCTTTGAAGAAAGTAATTTATTTCATTTACGAGAAGCAACAAGAGAGCGCCAGGCGCGCGAACTTGACAATAATCGACATTGGGACAGGGACAGGCGCGGTAGGTCTTTGTCGCCACGAGGAGAAAACTTTGACTATAAACACTTTTTGACTGTTCGGAAATTTAAGATCTTCCGCAATTCTAAGAATGACATACATCCATGTGCATGGTTGGATCAATTTACGTACGCACTTCCACCAAATTGGCCACTAAGTCACAAACTGGAAATTATGTGCGGCTATTAAGGTCCTCAGGGGATTCACTACACTAAGTGAATATGTGCCGTAGCGTGCATAGGGCCCCGAGCTGTAGTGGTGCTATTTCCCTTTTAGTTTTCTGCTCCGCTGCCTACTCTTTTACTATTCTTTGCATCTGTCAAAAACAACTCTTCTACTATCAATCTATCTAGAGAATCGTTAAAGAATAACCGGATATGACTATTTTACCTAAAAGTGATTTCGGAAATTACCATTTGGACTTACTGTATCTTCATCAGCATTCATTCGTAGTTTTAACGAAATCTTACCTGTTTATCTTCGTGACAATATTACTTCATATGTTGACGACATTCTTATTGCTAAACGTTCTTGGAGTGAACACAACAAAATTTTGGATTCATTATTACGTGTTTTTGCAAGAGTTAGCATTACTGTGAACTTGGAAAAATCTGAATTTGGTCGTTCTCAGGTGAAATTTCTCGGTCACATTATTTCTACAGAAGGTATTCTTCCTGATCCAGAGAAATTAGACGCTATTCGTAATTATGCTGTTCCTACCACAAAACGTGATGTTCGTAGATTCCTTGGTGTCTGTAATTTTCTTAGACGCTTTGTTAGATTGGACGATTTGGCCACACCTCGTTTATGTGAATTATCTGGAAAAAATTCTAATTGGTGTAGGGATGAGGAAGCTCAATCAGAATTTGAACAACTTCGTGATGATTTAGTTGCTGCTCCACTTCTTTCACATCCGAATTTATCTAAAGATTTCTGATTAGACAGCATTATTTAGTTCGCAATGATATTCTTTTTAAACGAAAATCGGTCGACAACTCTGTTTGGTTAGTTTGTATTCCTGATGAGTGGGTCAATAAATTAATTTGGTACACACATTTCAGTTATGCACACTTTGGTCCCAGAAAATGCTTTCATAAATTACGAGAAAATTGCTACTTCAGTAATATGGAAAAACGTATTCGATCTGTTCTTGCCAAATGCAAATTATGTCAAAAGGCTAAGCCGCCAACTATTTCTCACAGAGCACCGTTGTTTCCTATCATTCCAGCGAAATTAAAGGATATGGCTGCAGTCGATTTGTTCGGTCCAGTGGTTCGTTCTACTAATGGTTTTGCGTACATTTTCGTAGCAGTGGAATTAACATCAAAATATGTGTGTTTTATACCTTTACGCAAAGCAACAGCTCGTTCAGTATCTAATGCTTTCATCAAACATCTTCTTAAAGAAGTAGGTCATGTTGATAAGGTTATATCAGATAATGGATCACAGTTTCGCTGTAAAATTTGGCTTCATACTATGCGGCGTCATAGGATTGAACCAATTTTCATTTCACTTTTTCACCCTCAATCTGACGCTTCAGAGAGATGGATGAAGGAAGTCAATGGATTGTGTCATCTTTACTGTCATCGGAGTCACAGAGTGTGGGATCGGTATCTTCATGTTTTTCAGGGCATTCTGAATGAACTTCCTAATGACTCGGCTTCTTTGCCGCCTATACTGATATTGAAGAACGAAGCGCCGACAGGTCGCATTTCTGAAATTGTTCCCTTTCCGCCTGCACGGAGGCTGCGGCATTCTGAAGTTGTCAATCTGGCTCTGCAAAGTGTTGCATCTGCGGCTGCTAGAAGAGAGAAATCAGCTGGGCGTCCTGGTCGTTTAAAAATCTTGTCGGTTGGTCAAAGGGTGTTGGTTGGGTCTCATCGTTTGTCTCCCAAAGGAGAGGGCTTGTGTCGCGGATTTTTTCTGCTTTATGACGGTCCATATGGAGTTCGCAAGGTTATTCGTGGTAGCACTGTCGAAGTGGAGACTCTTAAATCTCGACGCTCTAGGGGAATACATCATATGTCTAACGTTAGAATTTTTGTGGAATGACACACTTTCGAGAAACCAACAGTTACACGTAAACACGAAGAGTACAAGGATACCGCGCTGTGTTTTGGCGGCGGCACATACTCAAAGCAACAGTGAAGTCTGCGCGCCGCACAAGGCAGTCGTTGACCGCAAACAATTACTTCCTACGTCACGCGCCTACAGCTGATCGAGCGCTCAGTGCGAATGCACTGACAGCCGTAAACAAATACAGTCTAATTTCTCCGATTAAATTCAGTATAAAGCTAAAGTGACTTGATGAATTATGTTACTAACGTTCAGTATTTTTCAGGATACGGTTCTATAAAGTATTTAAGAACTTCAGGTAAATTCTGTGCGTGTCCGACGTTAAGACGACTTGCTATCGAGAAAATTTCAGGAAGAATGTCATTTCGAAGAAGAAAGTAATAAACTAAAAAGGGTAACTATTAATTGAGTTTATTTTTCAGGTAACATATTTCCACTTAGGTACGTACTTTAGACGTAATTTGCTGCTCGCGATTACGTGATTCAGACTTTGTGCTAAATTTCATGTTCTATGAATTTACGTGTGAAGCGACGTGCTTACGTACATTTACTGATTTTGAGAATGATTGATTAATGAACAGTGTTATTACTTGCGTATATTATGCATCGCTTGGCTGCTATGCTTTTTCACTGATGTCATATTTTTTATTATGTGTCTGCCGTGCTTATTTATTTAAATTGTAATTGTCACCTGATTAATCGTGCTAACGTGGTTATGTATGTAGGTTACACTTTGTGATTTATCTGCTTGCGCCTTCATGTTTACTTATTAAGATTACATACGAACATTTATTTGCTTATGCTGATATGATGCTAATGACCTGTTTATTATGTAAGATACATATTTGCTGCTGTGCGTATGGATTGCATATTTATACATTTCTGTTTGTTGTCATAACTACTCTTCAATTTAGAATATAGCAATGCTGATGTACAGTGTACGAACATAGAGTTTAGGTTACACTATGGTATTAAATATTGTTCGCTTGGCAGAGCCTCGTTGTAGGGATTGTGCTACATCCACTTGTTGACATTCTGTTCTCCACTGGTATATTTACTCGCTATTGCATGTTTTGCTTACGCTCAGTGCCTTATATTTTAAGATCAGAAAATGAACTGCTATAATTCGACCAACGACATTAGTACAAGAAACTTCATAGAAGTCCCATGAGCTGAGGCTTTATGGAAGCTGTATAAATTTATGCTAATAGGAAGGAAGCTAACGACATGACATACCAACACTAGGGTTAGACCATTGACAGTTATTACACTGTATTCTTCGTGAGCAATTGAAATAGCAAGTGACACTTGACACAAAAAATACTCCACATGTTTGCTTCTGCCATGATTCTTGAAGTGGTTTACACACTGTGAAATATTGTGATCATTCAGACTCCGTAATCGTACTTAATTACTGAGAGTTATTCGAACTAAAGGCTGTTAGAGGTCATGTATGCATTTCTTTTGTTTAATGATGGACAAGGTAACCAAAATGTATTTCATCATTCATAATGAGCAGAAGATTTGGCTCAGGTGGACTACACAGAGGTTGTGTGTGGACATTGTGTCTTCGGATTGTATGGGATGATGAACTGAAGTTTGCACCAGGATTTTATCTGTACTTGTTCGAGGAGACTGACTAGAGGAAAGAGTTGTTATGGAAGTGAAATGACATTGGTGCTAAGGTATATATGTATCGACTTATTGAAGAGGTATTATTGAGGTATTGAGATTATGTGAAGAGGTATTATTGAGGTATTGAGATTGTGTGAAGCTGATGATTATTGGAGTTTTGGTGGACAAGAGGTAAGGTAAATGATATTGATGATAAGGTTTATATGTACCGACGTAAGAGGTATTATTGAAGTATTGAGATTATGTGATGCTGATGATTATTGGAGTTTTGGTGGATAAGAGGTAAAGTAAGTGAGGAGCATATTTTTTTTGTTGGTTATATGGAACAAGGAGGATGAAGATAGCAGACTAGAACACTCAAGTAGAAGGAAGATTGTCTATACACACACTTTGTTAAATCACTAACCAGTATATACTTTTTTTGGAGAGAGGAAGTAATTGCATATCTTGGCACACTGACAGATGCTCAGTAACCGTACATTTTGATTTGGCTTGGCAAACATTGGTCCTGACATGATGACTATGACGTTGACTAACTATTATTGACTGTTATACATTGCTGCCACTACTACTTGATACACATGTCGAACATAAAACCTTTGACAGAATTGCATTTACACAGTTAACAATATTCAATTACACAGTAGTACTTAATGTGGATGAAAGATGAGAGAGTGTTTTTTGTGTGTTTTCCTTTCCTATCCCAAATTTGGTACCGACCTATCTCCTAAATATTGTTTTATTTGTTTGTTGTGGCTTGCACTGACACCCATTAATATTATAGGTTTACTGATATTTGTGCATTTGTAATAGTTAATATGACAATTATCTGATATTATTTGTGTGTTTCGTATAATTTGTATGTTAGTGTAAGAGCATTGATAATAATTTTGTAAAAGCAATTGTGTGTGCATTCAAACTGTTGTTCACACCTCACCTGTTCAACATTGATGTGTGACACTTAGAAATGTTTAATTTCTGCTGATGAACTGTGTGATTAGTGATAGTGAATATTATGGACTGTTACTTGCACTTTTTCTACATGATTGGTGCCACTAGGACATGTTTAATTTCTGCTTATAAACTCTGATGAACAGTGTGATTAGTGATAGTGAATATTGTGGACTGTTACTTGCACCTTTTCTACATGATTGGTGCCACTAGGACATGTTTAATTTCTGCTTATAAACTCTGATGAACAGTCTGATTAGTGATAGTGAATATTATGGACTGCTGTCTGGACCTGCTCATCATTGCTAGGTGCCAATGATGAACTGCTTCTACTGACATAATGTCACTTGTTGGTGTCTGCTCCTGCTCAACATTACTGGGTGCCACTGATGGACTGTTTTTACTGAAATTATGTGACTTGTTGCTGTGTGTACCTGTTCAACATTGCTGGGGGCCACTGATGGAACTGCTTCTGCTGAAATGGTGTCACTTGTTGCTGTCTGCACCTGCTCAACATTGCTGGGTGCAACTGATGGAACTGCTTCTACTGAAAAGATGTCACTTGTTGGTGTCTGCACCTGTTCAACATTGCTGGGTGCTACTGCTGGAACTATCAACTACTTGTTTTTTTTTTTTTTTTTTTTTGAATCATTCAAAGCATTTTATGTGAACATTTGTATAAACTGATTTTTTGTGTATTGTGTAAACTGTTATGTAAAGTCACATGTATGAAAGAAGTTGTATTGCTTACTTTATTTCATATATTAGGTTATTGAAAGGTCAGTGCAAGGCCAAAATTTTATCTAATTATGTGAAATTTACGTATTAATATTATCTTTTATTTTTGTCTGTATTTTTGTAGACGAATTTGGTGGTATTTTCACCACCAATGCTGGCAAAAATACCATCAAATTCTGGTCCGTGGAGGAAGGGCATATGAAAGGTGGCTACACTGAGCCACAGCGCCAGAGATTGTGCCAAAGAGTATTATTCAGCCGCCTCCACTGGCAGTGCTTGTTGAGAACTCGTAGTAGTCAGTGCTTGTCGAGAACTCGTAGTGGGCAGTGCTTGCTGAGATGTGGTAGTGAAAAGTTCTTGTCGAGATGTCGTAGTAGTGAGTGCTTGTTCTATGTTTTATGCAGTTATTTGATGGGCTAGACAGCAGATGTTGTTCTAATGGAGATGTTGTAATGATTAGAGTGCTTTTCGTCAATATATATGAAGGTAACAAAACTCGGTTTTTTTTCTCATTATTTCAATGTCTTGAATAATGCGTCATTACAGGTTCAGTCAACAAAGCATCTGGCTTGTGTTCTTGTATTAGAGTGTAATTCTGGTTTTCTTGCGCAATTATAGTATTTCTATTTTTTAATTACTTCAGTATAAACGATATTTAAAAATTTTTTGTCTTATTGAAGAAGAACCGTGCCAGATGCGTACGTTGAATCACACTTCCACACACAGACCAGTTATACTTGTGCTTTGTTGGGTTCGTAGGTTTTATAGTTGCTGGGGACTTAATTAATTGATTGTATTAACGGAAATTTTCATTTCATTCTTTGTTGTTGTTCTATGCAGTCAGATTGCGTACTAAAACTAGTCAGGGCCAACCGTTTACGAGACTACGTAATCGGACATACAGCGACTAAAAAAAATTAAAAAATTATTTGCATTTCATATTTAAATAATTAAGCCCCCATGCAATGTTAAAATTTTAGAACGTTAATTTGAACGTTTTCTGAAGAACATAGCATTTCTCTCAATCTCTCTGTTAATTATCTCAGCCATCTTTAACTGTAGACGAGATTCAGTGGTTTTATTCTTACCGGTGTAGTTTCTGTAACTGTGTGTAGCATACTGAATTTTTTTTGTGTTGATTGATAAATTGTTCAAAATGCTGTCTTTTGGATGTGCCTGTCAAGACTGACGCTGTTCCGTTCAAGGCGAAAAATCTCTTCCCATTTCCAAACGTATATACACTCCTGGAAATTGAAATAAGAACACCGTGAATTCATTGTCCCAGGAAGGGGAAACTTTATTGACACATTCCTGGCGTCAGATACATCACATGATCACACTGACAGAACCACAGGCACATAGACACAGGCAACAGACCATGCACAATGTCGGCACTAGTACAGTGTATATCCACCTTTCGCAGCAATGCAGGCTGCTATTCTCCCATGGAGACGATCGTAGAGATGCTGGATGTAGTCCTGTGGAACGGCTTGCCATGCCATTTCCACCTGGCGCCTCCGTTGGACCAGCGTTCGTGCTGGACGTGCAGACCGCGTGAGACGACGCTTCATCCAGTCCCAAACATGCTCAATGGGGGACAGATCCGGAGATCTTGCTGGCCAGGGTAGTTGACTTACACCTTCTAGAGCACGTTGGGTGGCACGGGATACATGCGGAAGTGCATTGTCCTGTTGGAACAGCAAGTTCCCTTGCCGGTCTAGGAATGGTAGAACGATGGGTTCGATGACGGTTTGGATGTACCGTGCACTATTCAGTGTCCCCTCGACGATCACCAGTGGTGTACGGCCAGTGTAGGAGATCGCTCCCCACACCATGATGCCGGGTGTTGGCCCTGTGTGCCTCGGTCGTATGCAGTCCTGATTGTGGCGCTCACCTGCACGGCGCCAAACACGCATACGACCATCATTGGCACCAAGGCAGAAGCGACTCTCATCGCTGAAGACGACACGTCTCCATTCGTCCCTCCATTCACGCCTGTCGCGACACCACTGGAGGCGGGCTGCACGATGTTGGGGCGTGAGCGGAAGACGGCCTAACGGTGTGCGGGACCGTAGCCCAGCTTCATGGAGACGGTTGCGAATGGTCCTCGCCGATACCCCAGGAGCAACAGTGTCCCTAATTTGCTGGGAAGTGGCGGTGCGGTCCCCTACGGCACTGCGTAGGATCCTACGGTCTTGGCGTGCATCCGTGCGTCGCTGCGGTCCGGTCCCAGGTCGACGGGCACGTGCACCTTCCGCCGACCACTGGCGCCAACATCGATGTACTGTGGAGACCTCACGCCCCACGTGTTGAGCAATTCGGCGGTACGTCCACCCGGCCTCCCGCATGCCCACTATACGCCCTCGCTCAAAGTCCGTCAACTGCACATACGGTTCACGTCCACGCTGTCGCGGCATGCTACCAGTGTTAAAGACTGCGATGGAACTCCGTATGCCACGGCAAACTGGCTGACACTGACGGCGGCGGTGCACAAATGCTGCGCAGCTAGCGCCATTCGACGACCAACACCGCGGTTCCTGGTGTGTCCGCTGTGCCGTGCGTGTGATCATTGCTTGTACAGCCCTCTCGCAGTGTCCGGAGCAAGTATGGTGGGCCTGACACACCGGTGTCAATGTGTTCTTTTTTCCATTTCCAGGAGTGTATGTATCTGTGTATGTGTGTGTGTGTGTTTTACATTATTTTCCATTTATTACACCCTACTGGCTCATTTCAAAAAATCTGTCATTGATGACATGTATATTACATTTAGGTAGTCCCTGATCATTACCGCATAGTGAAATGGGGCACCATCATGTTGGTAAATAACAGTGTCTAAAATACCGTCTTCTTCCAGTCGTGGCTGCAGAATTTCCGTCAGCATATCCAAGTAACAGGCACCAATAATGGCTTTCTCTTTGAAAAAGAATACGCCCTAGATCTTTGTCCGTGTGATTCCCAACCACACATTGGTCTTTGGACTGTCCCTGATGTGCTAAATGAACTCAGCTAGAGGTATGTCAAAGCAAATGTGACATTTATGGCAATTGACGTGTCCCTACTTCATGGAAGGTTGCCTCATCACTAAACAACACGTTCAACATGGGACCATCTGTCTCCACACACTCCAAATAATCTCTGCGTACCACCATTTGTTCCACTGAGTCCTCTTCATGGAGTTGGTATAACACTTACAAATGATGTGCAATCTTCTTCAAGGTGAATTTCAGCACCTTGGACACTGTTGATTTCGGAATTTGCAGTTGACGTGAAAGACCGCACAGATTTAGTACTCCGTTCAATTGACCCCGTATGGCGTCAACGTCAGCAGCACTTTAGAAGGCCGACCTGGTCGAGACTCGTCCCAAACAGTGTCTGTCTGTCGAAACTTATTCAACAGTTTCCAAATGCTTTTATTCGTTGGTCCATCCTTCCTGAATTTCCGTTGAAATTGTATTCGCTCTCGACACCCAGGTATGTACCACGTCGTGTCACAAGATCGGAAAAGTGAACGAAGAGGTTCAAAGCCCCTACCACAAATCCATAATACGCTCTCTGATGGAGATGCTATTACCTTCATGAGCCCCAAGTAGTCCATTTACTTTATATGGCCTATTTTTATTCACATTGCACGCTCACCACAGGTAGTATTCCTGTCACCAGCTTTCGCTGCTCTTTATGGTCTTCTATTAAGCGGTGAGTAACCCATAGGACGCACATCTCTTAGTACCCCAACTGGTGCCCGGCCGATTAGCCGAGCGGTCTGACGCACGGCTTTCCGGAGCGGAAAGGAGCGCCTGGTCCCCGGCACGAATCCGCCCGGCGGACCTGTGTCGAGGTCCGGTGAGTCGGCCAGTCTGTGGATGGAATTTAGGCGGTTTTCCATCTTCCTCGGTGAATGCGGACTGTTTCCCCTTATTCCTTCTCAGCTACACGATGTCGGCGATTGCTGGGCAAACAAGTCCTCCACGTACGCGTTCACAACCATTACTCTACCACGCAAACATAGGAGTTACACTCGTCTGGTGTGAGACGTTCCCTGGGGGGGGGGGGGGGGGGGGGGGGGGGGGGGGGATCCACCGGTCGCCGAAGAGCACAATAACCCTGGGTTCGGTGTGGGGTGGCGGAGGGGTGAAGTGGACTGCGGTAGTCGTCGTGGGGTTGTGGACCACTGCGGCTGCGGCGGGGACGGAGCCTCTCTGTCGTTTCTAGGTCCCCGGTTAACATACAACATACAACAACCCCAACTGGTGAACAGGTGTGTCAGAACTAACAGCAGAGAAATATAGTTGAGCAGCGAGGTGTTTTATTGTGATTTGCCAATCACCTCTAATGATAAAATAAAATGTCGTGTGACTAAGGCCTCCCGTCGTGTAGACCGTTCGCCTGGTGCAAGTCTTTCGATTTGACGCCACTTAGGCGATGGGGATGAAATGATGATGGTTAGGACACAGAACACCCAGTCCCTGAGCGGAGAAAATCTCCGACCCAGCCGGGAATCGAACCCTTTGGACTGACATGCAGTCGCGCTAACCACTCAGCTACCGGGGGCGGACACCTCTAATGATAATGGCCGCACATTCCGGCATTGAAGGAGCTACAGCTGTGTGCTGCCGGTCGGCGTGCAGAGATCAAACAGGTTTGCGCAAACTTGTTGCTATGATGAAAGGTGCCTTGCCCAACACTGACCGTGCTTTTGTTCACTACAAGCGCCTATGAATAACTGTGATGCCCTGGTTTTCCACCAAAATGTATTCGATGCTAGCTCTCTGCTTAGAACACACCTCTGTTACAAACGCCATTTTGGAGGCAACATATATCGTCGCTACTTGTAGGAAGTTCATGAAAGTATAGGGGCTGAAGCGGAAATATTTCACGATGTCCCATAAAGAATACCGCATTTTTTCGACCGAAACTGGGCGAGAAAAACAATGTTTTGTATCACTTATTGAATGCGCCTCGTATCCCACACCAACTCTGAGACGACTCTAGGCGAGATGGCTAATGCATTTTGGAAAAGTAGAATGTCATCGAAGTTGACTGATACTTTTTGGCCGGTACCAACTTTAGATAGCAGAGGACACTGTGTTAAGTCAATTTACTTCCATAAAGCCAGATTCGAGACGTGGGGTTAACAACTGCTGAAACGTTATGTTTAACTGAGTTTGTTACCGTCTTTGCCGGCCGGGGTGGCCGAGCGGTTCTAGGCGCTACAGTCTGGAACCGCGCGACCGCTGCGGTCGCAGGTTCGAATCCTGCCTCGGGCATGGATGTGTGTGATGTCCTTAGGTTAGTTAGGTTTAAGTAGTTCTAAGTTCTAGGGGACTGATGAACTCAGAAGTTAAGTCCCATAGTGCTCAGAGCCATTTTTTGTTATCGTCTTATTTCTGTACAACGTAGCCCCTTTAAGCACAGAGTTGTCCTCTAGGCTTGAGTTGTTAGCGACCGGAAAGCCGTCACTGCCAATTAAAGACCATCGATTAAGCTATTCGCATCGTCCAGCTCGTCGCATCACTTCTTACAGTGTACGTACAGTGGTTGTCTCCGTCCTGATGCACATGTCTACCTCGTGCAGGGCTACAGCAGACAGTGCTAGCGGTGACAGCTAACGCAGTTGTCAGAATTCTATGTGTCTAAATCAAATTCGTCGCGCGCCAATACATGAAGATCTGAGAACTCCCATTGTGCTCCCTGCCCGTGGCGCGGCAGCTACCCGAGCCCGGGTTCGACCTCGGGACCCTCCGCCCCGGCAGGCCGGGCTGCACCCGTGCCACGACCGACCGTGAGCTACTCGGCTGTTATTGCGGAGAACACGCCGGTACATCCCGCGGCGGCCCTATTAATTACCTGAATTTACTCACGCGCGGCAGCCGCGCTCCTAACAAGGAAATTAAATCGATCGTTACCAATTACGCGACTCGATAATGCACTCTATATAGCGCATAGATACCGGCGCGGCGGCGGCGGATAGACGGGACGCCCGGTCGCAGGTAAATTATCATACGGGGCATGGTAATGCGGTCCGCGGTATTGTGCGCCACAAAGCGCCGGCAGCCGCTACCGGTTCTGCCTTAAAAGCACAATTCCGCGCGCCGGCGGAGAGCTGCCGGTAAATCAGAGCCCACGCCACCTGCGGGCTGCCGCCGCCGCCGCCGCCGCCGCCGTCGTATGCACCGCCGCCGACCGGACAGCTGCCGCGCTGCGACCGTAAACTCCGGCCAAGGATACGTGTCCTCTGCTGTCCTGTCCTCTCCCGTCCCCCTCCCTCTGCAGGGCGCGTCTCCGGCCTAACGAACAGCCCGGCCTCGCACGGTACCTGCTCCACATCCTGGCGCGTTCACCTGTGTCGGTAGGCGTCGAGTACCTCGCAAGAACGCTACACCAGTGCCTCGTACTCTTCTCGGTGAACACGAAGAATTTGTCTCAATGCAAAAACCCAGCAAACGCTCTACACATAAATCACCATATGTTGCATGTTATTTGAATTGTTCATCGTCATAATCTTTGTACAGTTCCTGTATACTGTTACTGAACCTCTAACATTCTGCGTGGTGTCTCTCCCTACCACTTTCGCGCAACGACGCTCTGAGCGTGTTTTTTAGGGAATTGACTAGTTTGAACCTGGGACCTGTTGCTGGTAAGGAGACGCCAGACCACACACGACATGTGGAGTTCAGAAGAGTTCAGTGAGACTAGCGATGATATAACCAAATACTTAATGATTTCAGCGTCAGCTCCACTGCACTCCCTGTAAAAGAATCTTAATACTAACTAAATTTAATGGAAGGGGTTCAATGCTTTTCTATTTTTAGTTAGCTGGTAAAATAACGTCGAAGAAGCAGTTCAGTTTACCATTGGAAATTTTATTCTACTCACAAAACATTGTTAATAAATTGCACTATTGACAAAAGGAAATATTTTAATACAGGATGATAAAAACCAACTGTGTTCAACAAAAATGTGAACGAATATTCCCTGAATGGGTTTCCAAGTTCTATAATGGATCGAAGGATGACCTGTGCCATATCACATCTATAATCGAGGTTTAAGTTAAGTTTCATAAAAGAGAAAACTATCAAAATGCTCTACAGTGACCCTCAATTATCTTTAATTACTTATTTAACTTGTAAATTACAGTGGCTGATTTGGCTTCTCAATAATTATATAGCAGAAAAATCATCGCGTTTCAGATTTTAACTTCTAGTAGCAAATGTGAATCCCGTCAGCTTTAATTGACGATCGACACTAGTATTACGCAAAAAGGGGATGTAACAGATGAGACTTCTGCAGTTCTGAGTGAAGCCTTATGCGGCATCGCGTGCGTTCATTACCTTGTCATTGGTTAGGCAGCGTCAGGGGGCGGCGGGAGGTGCAGCTCCACACACCTCGCCGTCTCGGAAGGAACTCTCCCTAACTTCTCTTTACTGCAATTTACCGAAGTTGGTTTAAGAAAAGCTATCTGGCTGTGTTTTCAACTGACCAATCAGGGTCTCAATGTTAACCTTAAGCTCCGCCTACAAAAATTCTGTCCATCCAATGAGAAACGTTATACTTTTCGTTGTGGGGCAATGTTTTTAACGTTTGAAACGTAACAGAGACGCGTATAGTCTCACGCTAAAACTTGCAGCTGGTGTGGCCCTTTTAGTGTTATCGTAAAATCTATACTGTTCTTCTGGAGGGCTCTATCTTTTAACATGGGCTGGGGGTGGTCTTGGCGGTCGGTTGGAGACGTGGGTGTCCGTCCCTTATCGTAGGGCCTCCTAGCCTACACGATTCTGCTCTCGCCTTCTGTTCTCGTTTCTCCCCTCGGAACTGCGTCTGTTTCACGGTGGGAAGGTATGACATGCATTTAGGCGTTCTTGTGTTAGTCTGTGGTATTCCATTTGCTCACTCGTTGATCGTATTATTTTGGTTAATTTAATGTCAGGATTTATTCGGAACTATGTGACATACTGTCGGATTTGCTATCATGTCAGGGTTTTCATGGAAGGCGTTGGATTTGCCTGACACCTTACAAACCTCTTCGACTTCCTTCTGTCCATATACAGGGTGAAAAGCATTTAAACCGGCAAACTTTGGGAGGTTGTAGGGGATATCAAAACAAATATTTTTCCGTAATGTCATTTTTTCCTATGAGGAGGCCGTATTACGCTCTTCAGTTGTAGGAAACTGCTGTCCACCAGTGTAGTAGTGCATTGTCTCTGATTACAAATGGAGCGATACAGTTGTACACTGATATGGTTCGTGCGTACTACGTAGCGCACCACAACGGACGAGCTGCACAGCGGGTTTATCAACAACAATTTCCTAATCGCCGTATCCCGCATCATACGACCTTTGCTGCTGTGTACTAACGTCTGCGTGAGACCAGGTCATTTAGCAGATTACCTGGACAGGGATGCCGTCGCACGATAAGAACGCTGCAATTTGAGGAAGATGTCTTGCAGCATGCGGAGCGGGATCCTTCAATCAACAGTCGTGCAATTGCACGTAACATGGGGACGAATCAGACGAGTGTAAGAACAGTTCAAAATGGTTCAAATGGCTCTGAGCACTATGGGACTTAACAGCTGTGGTCATCAGTCCCCTAGAACTTAGAACTACTTAAACCTAACTAACCTAAGGACATCACACACATCCATGCCCGAGGCAGGATTCGAACCTGCGACCGTAGCAGTCGCACGGTTCCGGACTGCGCGCCTAGAACCGCGAGACCATCGCGGCGGGCGTGTAAGAACAGTCCTTCGAGAGCAATTGTTATGTCCATTTCACTTACAGCGTGTCCACAACCTGGAACCAGTTGATTATCCATCCAGAGCATAGTTTTCGCAGTGGTACCTGGAACAGTGTGAAATACATCCTACATTTCTATCTTCTGTGTTTTTTACCGATGAAGCAACGTTCGGGCGAGATGGAGTCTTCAACATGCACAATTCGCATGTTTGGAATGAGGATACTCCACATGCCACAGTTACTAGCGCTCATCAAGTGCGGTTCTTCGTTAATGTGTGGGTCGGTGTTGTGGGGGATTGTTTAATTGGGCTGTATCTGCTACCTAGGCCATTAAATGGCAGGCACTATGACAATTTTCTCGCTAGAGCATTGCCAGAATTGCTGGAAAACGTCCCGCTCCCTACAAGACAACGCATGTGGTTCCAACATGACGGGGCACCGGCACATTTCAGTCGTCGTATGCGTCAATTCTTGGCCCGACGGTTCCCAGAAACATGGATTGGCAGAGGTATTCCTGTACCATGGCCTATTCGATCCCCACTTTTTCGTGTGGGGAACAATTCTCGACACTCCTGATGTTTTTGCCTGTGTCAGACAGAACATAATCTGACAGTGTAACCTTTGTTTACGTGCCAATGGAGACATTTTTTAAAATATACTGTAATTGAAATTGTGTTGTGTTAATGTGTTGTCTCTTGGTCATAAAAAATTGGAAAAGTGTTTGTTGATTTAATTAATTTGCCCCCAGAGAAATCTTCCTCTACCGGTTTAAATACTCCTCATAGGAAAAAATGACATAAGGGAAAAATATTTGTTTTGATGTCCCCTACAACCTCCCAGAGTTTGTCGGTTTAAATACTTTTCACCCTGTATAACCTCTGATGGAGAGTATCATCCACTGTCCTTCCTCTGGTAGCGAGATCTTCTCTATCTTGTTCATGAAATGGCTCTTGAGTTTTCCTACAGGACATTTTCCTTCCGTCCGCCTTTCCAGATTTATTCAGGTTGTTCTTGTAGCCTCCAACCACATTAAATGCCCTTACCACCGTAGTCTGGATGTGCAGATTCAGACTAAAAGGCTTGGTTTTATTCTGGCTTTCTTCCTCACCTCCCCATTCCTTAACTTATCCCTCTCGGTCTCACGATGCTGGATCTAAGGCATTTCCTTTCTGAGACTGGAATCTCTTCATGACGGTGCATGCTTCGCTACTGTTACTAGACAGTTTTTTCGGAGCAGTCAGCAACATACAGGATGACAATTATTGAACTATTTGAAATAAAATCGTCATAACTTCTGAACTTTTTGGGTTAGGATGATCAAACTGCACGATTGGCCGTAGGTTATGATGGGAATTGCTATGCGCTGTATATTTTGGATTAGTGACGAACCCCACTTTCATTTGAATGGGTTCATCAATAAGCAAAAGTGACGCGGCCGGCCGGTGTGGCCGAGCGGCTCTAGACGCTTCATTCTGGAACCGCGCGACTGCTACGGTCGCAGGTTCGAATCCTGCCTCGGGCATGGATGTGTGTGATGTCCTTAGTTAGGTTTAAGTAGTTCTAAGTTCTAGGGGACTGATGACCTCAGATATTAAGTCCCATAGTGCTCAGAGCCATTTGACCCATTTTGAAAGTGACGCGTTTGGGGAACTGAGAATCTACCCTCAACGGGTGACTGTGTGCTGTGCAATCTCCAGCCGTGGAATACTCGGTGCGATATTCCTTGATGGCACGGTGACTACTGAACGGTACGTTTAGGTTTTGAAAGATGATATTATCCCCATTATCCAAAGAGACCCTGATGTCGACAAGATGTGGTTCTTGCAAGATAGATCTCGACCCTATCGAAGCAGGAGAGTGTTTTATGTCCTGGAGGAGTACTTTGGCGACAGCTCTGGGGTACACGGAGGCCACTGGTTTCGTCTTCGATTGGTCGCCATACTCTCCGGATCTGAACACCTGCGACTCCATTTTTGTGCGGCTATGTCAAAGGCAAGGTGTGCAGCAATAACCCCAAAACCATTGCTGAGCTGAAAACAGCCATTCAGGTCATCAACAGCATCGATTTTCCGACCCTTCAGCGGGTCGTGCAGAATTTCGCTATTCGTCTGCGCCACATCATCGCCTATGATAATAGGCGTACCGAACGTGTCATAAACTAAATCCGAATATGTGTAGTGATGTTTACATATTGAATAAAGTATGTGCAAGGCGTAGTTTGTCAATAATTTACGTTTTTTGTCATATAGCTCAATAATTGTCACCCTATATAAAAATTCATAACAGAGACCCATCCTCCACCTCAATAATTAATTACACCAGCTGATCTGGTGCGTTTGGGAGACCGAAAATTATCGGTCCATCCACGGCAGAGGGCCGCTTGTGCTGCTACTGTCTGAGGTCACAGTACTTCAGTCACGAGCAGCTACACTATGCTGCGACTGAGCTACTAGCGCATCAGACTTGGATAATCTCACGTCAGGTTGTAATTTTACAGTCTCAGAGCCTCATTCTGAATATTTATGTTGAGGAGTGGTGAACAGTTTGCTTCCAAATCCATAATAGGTGTGGCACAGTATGTTCCCTTCAATAGTTCTACCGATAACTTTCAATAGTTCTACTCCGTGGTAACAAATTTCACGAGAATTACTCCAAACTTGCATGGTTTATCTACGTTTTTGCCCTGCCTCTGATGTTAGATTCATGAGATTTGCATTTGCACAGGTTGCCATTATTAAATGATTATTGAGAAGATGCCACTATTTGTATGAAGAATTAACTATCGATGAGAGTATTTGACTATCATTTTGCCTAAACTTTTGAAAGTTAAATAAATTCAAGTAATTAGAATACCTGTATCAATTGACATTGTATAGATCCTCCCCAACAAGTATTTTACAATATCGTAGCTCAGAATAGGTATGAAGTAGCTTCTGAAAACCACTGATTTTGTTTTTTTGGAAACTTGTCCTTCCATAAAATGATTATCATTTGTAGGTAGAATTCAGAACCATTTAGCACTCTGTAGGTAATCTCCTTCCTTACCAAAGTATCCCAGATGATTATACTTCCCCAAAACACGATCTCCTTCCTTATCAAAGTATCCCACGAGGATTATACTTCTCCGAAACACAAAACTGTCCACACACTGTGACTGGTCTTCTCCTAGTTCCACACTTCTGGAATCCACATTTCTGTTGACATTTCCTTGAACTGGGAGTCAGGTCTGCGATTCCTCTTCTCTTAAGCCCCAGGTCATGACTTTATCACCAAAGCAACAGCATTAAGTTCACTAAAACCTTTCGCGATGTTCTTTATTGAATCATCCAAACCAATGATCAACAGCAGGGGGCCTTGCCGAACTCCACTCATTCCCGAAACCATGAAGATCGTTCCTCTCCAACTTATACACAAAAAAAAAATGGTTCAAATGGCTCTGAGCACTATGGGACTTAACATCTGTGGTCATCAGTCCCCTAGAACTTAGAACTACTTAAACCTAACTAACCTAAGGACATCACACACATCCATGCCCGAGGCAGGATTCGAACCTGCGACCATAGCAGTCGCGCGGCTCCGGACTGCGCGCCTAGAACCGCGAGACCACCGCGGCCGGCAACTTATACACAGCTAGTACTGTCGCTGTACAGCGTATTGACTTTTTGAATGTACATTGAAGGTGGAGGAAGGGGAGGGGGGGGGGGGAGAAATGAAAGGAGAGGAGAGGAAAGGGAGCACTGATTTCAGCTGCATCGGGACATTACACGGAATCAGCGGTGACGAGTGAAAATGTGTACCTGATTGAGGTTGGAACTCAGGAGTGCCTGCTTACTAGACAAGTGCGTTAAACATTGCGCCATCAGGGACACAGTGGTATAGCAACTGCGCGAACTATCTCGGCACTCCTCACGGCCGATCAACATTCGCAAAAAAAAATGGTTCAAACGGCTCTGAGCACTATGGGACTTAACATCTGTGGTCATCAGTCCCCTAGAACTTAGAACTACGTGAACCTAACTAACCTAAGGACATCACAAACATCCATGCCTGAAGCAGGATTCGAACCTGCGACCGTAGCGATAGCGTGGTTCCAGACTGAAGCGCCTAGAACCGCTCGGCCATGGAGGCCGGCTCAACATTCCCATCGAGTGCTACCTATCCGCAGTCCCTGTCCAATTCCTCGATGCTCGCTACAGAAGGACGGACGTACTTGTGCATCCACAATGAAGAACGTGGGTCCGCTGTCAGTCTAGGCGAAACAGTTATATGAATGCTTGTTGCCTGTTCTTCCGGACGCGTCTGAAAGAACAGACACCACACACTCCTATCATATATACAAGATGTCGATATTGTAAGTTAACTATTTAGTGTTTGCGGTAACTTACGAATATATTTTTGTTACAGGTTGATTACTGAGCAGTATACTTTTATTCGTTGGTCCATCCTTCCTATTTCAGTTGAAACTGCTGTACAGCATGCTGTAGGTACAGTATGCTGAGTTCTTTTTTTGTTTTGGAATAATGTAAACATCAAATGTTTAAGTGATAATACAAACAAATGTGCTTAAGTGAGAAATTGATGTTTTTTTTATGTTTCCTTTCGCATTGTTACCTAATAATTGTGCTGCGTCACGCCTAGTTCAGTTCCTCAAGCAGAAGTGGATGAGTTAAAATGTGAATAGAAGCCGTCATAGAACAGAAACGGTACGTTTCCAGACATGGCTTTCTATTCAAAATGTTATATACTCACTCCCCTCTACAAGTTTTGGGTATACGATAAATCGCACAAATCTAAGGGCTGTCAATTCGACTAAATACCTAGGAACTACAATTACGAACAACTTAAATTGGAAAGACCATATAGATAATATTGTGGGGAAGGCGAAACAAAGACTACGCTTTGTTGGCAGAGATGCGACAAACCCACTAAAGAGACAGCCTACATTACACTTGTCCGTCCTCAGCTGGAATATTGCTGTGCGGTATGGGATCCTTACCAGGTAGGATTGACGGAGGTAATCGAAAAAGTGTAAAGAAGGGCAGCGAGAGTGTCACTGATAAGAAACGCGAGTTGGGGTGGCAGTCACTGAAACAAAGGCGGTTTTCTTTGCGGCGAGATCTATTTACGAAATTTCAATCACCAACTTTCCCTTCCGATTGCGAATATATTTTGTTGACACCCACCTACTTAGGGAGAAATGATCATCATAATAAATTAAGAGAAATCAGAGCTCGAACGGGAAGATGTAGGTGTTCCTTTTTCCCACGCGCCTTTCGAGAATGGAATGGTAAAGAAGTAGTATGAAAATGGTTCGATGAACCCTTTGCCAGGCACTTAAGTGCGAATTGCAGAGCAACCATGTAGATGTAGATGTAGATTAAGTCCTAGAAGTTTTGCATGGGGGCTTAATTATTTAGAATGCAAATATTTTTAGTAGCTGTATGTCCGGCTACGAAGTCTCGTATCCGGTTGGCCCTGACTAGTATTAGTACGCAATCTGACTGCATAGAATAACAACAAAGAATGAAAGGAAATTTCCGTTACCACAATTAATTAATTAAGTCCCCAGCAACTATAAAAGCTACGAAACAAAAACTACGAACAACAAAGCACAAGTGTAACTGTTCTGTGTGTGGAAGTGTGATTCAACGTACACATCTGGCACGGTTCTTCCTCAATACGACAAGATGCTTTAAACGCCATTTACAATGAAGTAATTAAAAAAAACAGAAATACTATAATTGCACATAGAAACCCGAATTACAGTCTAATACATGAACACAAGCCAGATGCTTTGTTGACTGAACCTATGACCAAGAGGCATTGTTAGTTAGGAAATTTAAAAAAAATAAAAAAATGTTTTTTACCTTCATATATATTGACTAAAATACACTCTGATCATTACAACATCTCCATTCGAACAACATCTGCTGTCTAGCCCATCAAAACAACTGCACACGACAT
Source organism: Schistocerca serialis cubense (assembly GCF_023864345.2). NCBI lineage: Eukaryota > Metazoa > Arthropoda > Insecta > Orthoptera > Acrididae > Schistocerca > Schistocerca serialis. Next base: position 566,192,067 of record NC_064645.1, read on the forward strand.
GGCCTCAAATAATACAGCTATCAACATCCTCTCAGCAAAGCACTAACCACCACAACTTCTGAACAAGCACTGCCAGTGGAGGCGGTGGAATAAAACTCTTCGGCGCAATCTCTGGCGCTGTGACTCAGTGTAGCCACCTTTCAGTTTGTAAGGGGAATTTCAGAACACCCTGTATGAAACACAGCATAAAAAAGGATCGTTACTAAATCTCATTAAAAAACAAGGGCCGTATGGAAGTGTACAGTGTTCGAAGTTGTTTACGTTAGCTGAGCCACATTCACACGGAACGAAGAAACGTAGATATAAGAGCCAGCGCAATTACCAACACATGTTATGAACTCCTACAGATCCCAGTTACATGCCTTGTGAGCGTGTTTGTGTAGTCAGTTTTACTCCATTTCTATGGCTGTATTTAGGGCAAGCACCAGTACAATGACGTCGACTATTCTTTTAACGTCGAATACTTTTTAAGGTATCGCTCAGCGGTTGAAGCCGCTAAATATTAGTAACGAGGTACCTTTCCGACTGAAGAAGATGAATATCAATCCTTCTGGTACCTTTAATTTTCGTTCCGAAAAAAAACAATCTGTTGAGGTTGTTATCCCCAGTTATAGCAGGAGTAGTGCTCATTAAGTATCATTACCTCGAAAAGATCTGGCTGTTACCATGAAACTTGGTATTGTCGTTAGTCTTATTCTGTATACTAGCCCTTCACAACAACAGATTTTTCCAATCGATGGATGACCTGGCGAAGACCTTCGTTGTATTTTAGCTGTTCATGAAACGTTGCACCTCAAAAATTACTTTCGTGTCATTCTGTAAATTGTGAGGCAGTGGTATATTCATCCGAAGAAATTAGAAGACGTTACTTGGTGCCACGTCACCAGCAAGTCAGGTGAATGTGGGCAGGGGGTAAGTGAGAAAAAAATTAGATAGCTCCAAGAAGCAGTATGTGGGACTGTATCCCGTGAAGAATAAAGTGATGGAGAGGAAAAAAAATTCTCAGTCAGCTTCCCGTCACATTTGACAGCAATCCTTAACCTCGTCAGGAGACTTCTGTGGTATGCTCCCGCAACGATTCTTCCCTTATGAACACAGTCAGCACAGTCTGTTAGCACCACAGCATGGTAGTCTCAAAAAGCAGTCATCATCACCTTGTATGACGATGGTTGGGTCTTTATCTTTTTGGTGGTGGAGAGTCCACACGTTTCCACTGCCTGCTCTGCTACTTTGTCTCTGGGCCACAGTGATTCACCCAGCACTACACCATAGTGATTAAGCATCTAAAGAAGTCATCTGGATCGGTCTGTCTCAGCCGCAACGTTTCTGCTGCAGGTTCGACGGGCTTCTTCAGTGGGTGTGAGCAGTCACGGAGCCTAGTGAAGGACGGCGATTATTATGTACAAACGTCGCACAGGATGTTGAAAACTGATAAAAGACTGATTTTCAATTTCTCCATTGTCGCCTCACTTTCATAATCCAGTCTTTAGAATCAGTCTTCTCTTGTGATTTTACTTTAAATGCGAACATTTTAGATTATGCTTTACCGTGACTGTCATTGACATCGAAAGAAACAAAAATTTTACTGCTACCGCTCACTGTTTATATATTTCCACGACGCGTTTCAAAGGTTTAAATATCCATCATCCACCTAATGAAGAACGTTTAAACCTTTGAAACGCGTCGTGGAGATAAATAAACAGTGACTGGTAACAGTAAATTAGTTGTTTCATTCTATCCCTTGTGATTTCAGTTCCTCACACAGAGATGGTCTTCCGTTTCCTTGTTCGCCCTTTTGGCTCGTTACACCACACTGGAAGTAACCGCTTCACCTACTGACTCCATCATTTGATATTATATTATTCCCGTACTCATCCCCCAACACTTTATGGGTTGTTGCAGCACTGCATTTCTTCACATGCAATACTCCACTGCCTATGTGGATTGTGTCATTTTGTTTTCGCTGCTCTGGCGATTAATTTGATGCTATGGTGATGAGATTTCAGAGTGTACAAAGATTGAAAACATGTACCTCCAAATAAACAAAACATTAATTTGAACAGATACGAAGTAATAGTTGTAATTTTTGTGAACACCCCTCATAAATTCTCTGCTGTTTTTTTTTTTTTTTTTTTTTTTTTTTTTGTACTTAATCTTCTCAGATTTCCTTGCGATCATATTGCTCCAAAGGACAGAGTTTAATTGTTGTATAACACATTCTCTTTTTTTCAATCTTGTTTTCAATATTTTCTAAATTTCTTTTACTCGTATGTATTGTTTCATCTAGATACCCTTGTATTTATATTCCCAGCATATGAATCATGCTTCTCGTCATCGCCGACAGACATGTACTCGATTTTCTTTGTGTCTGTTCTTGACCCCCAGCTCGTCATATTGTCCAGAGAGCTTTCTCGGCGTACAACAATGGACGTCACTATCTTCAGCAATTGTCACCTGGTTATCAGCGAATAGTAGAGAATGGATTTTATCGCCTCCCATTGTCATTTTTATCCACTTAAATTTACTTCTCGATGTCCTTCAACATTCTTCCAGATAAATTCTAAACAACAGAGGAGCCACTGGAAAAACGTGTCTAAGCTGTTTTTTAATTTGCATTTCCTCAAATGACACATTATCGACTTTCACTGTGGTGGTGCATCCACAATACGAGGCACTAAATGACTTAGTGTGTGGTATTAAGACACCATTATTTTTCGTACTCAGCCACAACTTCTTTAATGGCTCTGTGTTATACACCATTTCTGTGTCTGCGAATTTTAATTTTAAACTGACCTTTTCCAGTCACATTTTTCTGATTTTAAGGTTGAATATACAGTCTATACATAAAAGACCGTCACTGGACCTGTTTCGGTTTTCTGCTTCATTTAAGTGTTCCTCAGTGTTGTTTTTTCACACTCGTCCGTAGAGCCTAGCCATCGAGCACTTTACACTTATACCTCTGTTATTTGTATAATACTTTCAAGTGTTATTTTTAGATATTTCCTGCAGGCGTCCGTTTCTAGTTCTTAGACTGATTACTTCTTCATTGACGATCTGATGTGCAGTCAGGTTGAATAGCTGCAGTTTTCAAATAATTATCCTGTATTTATCCAAGTGGTATACAGCAAAAATGGCCATAACTATTCTGAAATTTTTTTAAATACTCTCATTAACACAGTTTTGCGTCACTCCAGGTACCAGAACTTCTGAAGATGAAGGTTGACTATGGGTACTGTATCACAGACACAGTCCCTTTTACTGTTCAGAGGTGTCACTAGACCCGCCCACGCCCAAAGGTACAAACAACCATGCATGAGCAGCGCCTATTACACGGAGGGAGTCCGACAATCGATCAATTCCAGTCATTCCACAAGGTGGAAGGTACACGGCACGTGTTGTCTGCCGTTCAAACGAGCCTAGACGGCAATACCGCGGTTCCATCGCGTTCGCATTCTCTCTTTGTGCCCCGAAGGGCTCTCAACAAGGGAAGTGTGCAGGCGTCTCGGAATGAACCAAATCGATGTTGTTCGGATATGGAGGAGGTACAGAGAGAGAGGAACTGTCAATGAGATGCCTCGCTCAGGCCGCCCAAGGGCTACTACTGCAGTGGATGGCCACTACTTACAGATTATGGCTCGGAGGAACCCAGACAGCAACGCCACCATGTTGAGTAGTGGTTTTAGTGCAGCCACAGTACGTCGTGTTACGACTGAAACTGTGCGAAATAGACTACACGATGCGCAACTTCACTCCCGATGTCCATGGCAACCACGACATCATGCAGCTCGGTACAGATGGGCCCAGCAACATGCCGAAAGGACCGCCCAGGACTGGCATCACGTTCTCTTCAGCGATGAGTGTAGCATATGTCTTCAACCAGACAATCGCCAGAGATGTGTTTTGAGGCAACCCGGTCAGGCTGAACGCCTTAGACACACTGTCAACCGAACGCACCAATGTGGAGGTTCCCTGCTGTTTCGGGGTGCCATTATGTGGGGCCGACGTACGCCGCTGGTGGTCATGGAAGACGCCGTAATGGCGGCACAATACGTGAATGCCATCCTCCGACCGACAGTTCAACCGTATCGGCAGCACAATGGCGAGGCATTCGTCTTCATGGACGACAATTCGCGCCGCTATCGTGCACATCTTGCGAATGACTTCCTTCAGGATAACGACATGGCCAGCATGTTCTCCAGGCATGAACCCTCTCGAACATGGATAAATCCGAAAGGGCTGTTTATGGACGACGTGATCCACTAACCGCTCTAAGGTTCAAATGGCTCTGAGCACTATGGGGCTTAACTTCTGAGATCATCAGTCCCCTACTTAAACCTAACTAACCTAAGGACAGCACACACATCCATGCCCGAGGCAGGATTCGAACCTGCGACCGTAGCGGTCGCGCGGCTCCAGACTGTAGCGGCTAGAACCGCTCGGCCACTCCGGCCGGCCCACTCTAAGAGATCTACACCGAATCGCCGTTGAGGAGTGCGACAATCTGGACCAAGAATGCCTTGATGAACTTGTGGATAGGATGCCACGACGAATACAGGAAGTGCCGGCCGTGGTGGCCGCGTGGTTCTAGGCGCTACAGTATGGAACCGCGAGACCACTACGGTCGCAGGTTCGAATCCTGACTCTGCATGCATGTGTGTGATGTCCTTAGGTTAGTTAGGTTTAAGTAGTTCTAAGTTCTAGGGGACTGATGACCTCAGAGGTTAAGTCCCATAATGCTCATAGCCATTTGAACCATTCGAATAGAGGCATACATTAATGCAAGAGGATGTGCTACTGGGTATTTGAGGTACTTGTTTGTACAGCAATATGGAGCACACCTCTGAAGATCTCGCTGTATGGCCGTACAACATGCAATGTGTGGTTCTCATGAGCATTAAAAAGGGCGGAAACGATGTTTATGTTGATCTCTATTCCTGTTATCTGTTCAGTTTCCGGAAGTTCGGAACCGATGTAATGCAAAACTTTTTTTGATGTGTGTATTTTGGTCAAACACGTTTCTTTTTAATATAACAGAGTTTCACTGATGACTCTGTTACATTTTGAACACACAGTCATTATCAGTATTCCGATTGAAAACGGTTTTGCGCCACTAATTCTGCTACAATGTTTACTAATTTTCCTGCAACGTTTACTGCTACTTTCCATGTGTTACGTACGCAGCTGATATCTCCTGTCGTTGTCAGCAGAAGATGAAGTCTAAAACGTCATTGAACAATGAAATGACTCTTTCCCAACTTTTCTGAGCGCACATTTCCTTCAACAGTTATAATAATGCGCGTATTTCACTGTTAATTCACAAAATTTGTTGCACATAATTTCAGTTGATCTTCGGACGCATGTATGGTTTTGCATTCAGTGTTTGTTACTGTAAGTTAATTTTTTTATCGATTATCATTCATTTCACAGAATGCAGCGTTTCTACGTTCACTGTTTGCATGTGTTGGAATACAACGGGTCCTTCCTAAGCGCCGTCAGGTGCAATTTCTCTTGTGTTTCGGCAGATATTCGCAATTTAGTTTTTTCAGGCTATATCTGGAGTCGGCACAAACAGATATTGCTAAGTACGTTCGTCATGTGATGCCGAGTGTCGAGGCTTTCCTTCGCCGGGCCGACCTGTAGCAGTCGTTGCCTCAGTACTGGTTACTCTTTGTGTTTTTCTGTGCTATTTAATACATACCGATGAAACGAATATCCCGTAAGACTAATTTGGGACCATTATATCGAAGTATCACGTAAAATTGCCCTTTAAAACTCATTTTGTTTGTAACGGAAAATGAACCTACGCTTTCCGTCGAGAGTGAAAGTCGCAATAACGACGCGGTGAGCAGTATCTGTTAGGGATGACCCCGGCTACACGTAGCAGAAAGGAAATTCGAAATATCTGACGAAACAGTAGATAAAATACGCCTGACGGCGCGTAGGAGTGACACTGTATACAGGGTGTCGCAGAAGTAGTCGCCAGTATCCAGCGATATTAGAGGATCGCTTGAAGCAGAAAACTTCGGGTGGACATGTGCTCTGTTCTGAATGGTTTCCGAGCTAGATCACATATCATGTAAATTCTTATTTATTTTCTGTATCGCGGATGTACACAAGTAGAACAGTTAGTATACATTTCGACATGAGTTTTAAAAAAAGTATCAATCGAAAAATACGTATTTTAAAACATTCATGCATAACAGTTATCGTACACTTTACATTACAGCCCTTATACACTTCATAATAAATGTTCGAATATCCCACCATTCAACTTGAGTACATTTGTTCATTGTTGGAAGAATGTTATGTCTCTTGTGTCTATGTCTCTTCACGTTCCTTAATAAGGGCAGCAGCTTCCACGATGCGACCAAGCAGTTTATCTCGCGTAGTCACCTTCCGTTTATAGAGCCTTCTTCATCCAACCCCATAAACAAAAATCTAATGGCTTAAGGTTGGCGCTCCTGGTGTCCAGTTAACTGTACTATCGGAATCAATCCAGCGATTACAGCAAGTGCGATGGAGTGTTCCCCCACACATCTGGTAAAACGTGGAGGGGCCCCATCATGCTGGAAGTATATTACAGAGTAACGTCATCAGGGTGTTCAGGAAACGAATTTTAGAAAATACAATTTTTAGAAAATACTCGAAGAATGGTTTCCATTGTAGCGTGCGGATTTTCCTGCGACCTTCGATAGTTGTTACGTGTGTTGTTGATTCCATTCCGCGTAAGTGTGACTTCTTCGGTGACTCGTACTAAGGGAAGCAAATGACCATAGTCATTTAAATAGTGTCAAAATTCAAATCGTGTTGAATTGGCACCAATGAGGAAATGGTACAAGTTTTTCGCCAGAAACGCTCGCCATACACTTTCTCGTGAGAGACAGATATACGTAGAAAGTCGCGGTATTCTGGCAGTAATTTTACCCTGCACCATTTCAGCTGTGTGTCGCTGTCCCTCACCAGGTTGTTGAACTACACGTTCAGAAGAAAAATGGGAACATATAAGAATACCTGTTTCACGCAATGCGCTGAAAATTGGTAAACACTCTACGATATGAAATTCGACGTCTAGGAAAGCATCGACGATATTCTTCGACAGCAACAGGAGTAATACCGTCACAGAAGCCGTAAGAATAAACCATTTCTGCATATTCTTCATTAGTGTGGATGTGTGACTTTTAACCAGTGCGTGTACAAACACAGTTCACCTATGCTTCTTTCTGATGCACTCCCCATACGTCGCACTACTTCACTCACCGTGGGCGTCTGCGCGTTCAACGGGTTGAGTTAATGGCAGTAAGACATCCCCAGCAAAGAGGTTGAAAGTGACGAGGTAGGTTGGACTAGAATAAAAAGTCAATGAGGCAGGGTGGGTAAGGTACGAGGGCCGTTCAAGAAGTAATGCAACACATTTTTTTTCTCGGCCAATTTTGGTTGAAAAAACCGGAAATTCCTTGTGGAATATTTTCAAACATTCCCGCTTCGTCTCGTATAGTTTCATTGACTTCCGACAGGTGGCAGCGCTGTACGGAGCTGTTAAAATGGCGTCTGTAACGGATGTGCGTTGCAAACAACAGGCAGTGATCGAGTTTCTTTTGGCGGAAAACCAGGGCATCTCAGATATTCATAGGCGCTTGCAGAATGTCTACGGTGATCTGGCAGTGGACAAAAGCACGGTGAGTCGTTCGCCAAAGCGTGTGTCATCATCGCCGCAAGGTCAAGCAAGACTGCCTGATCTCCCGCGTGCGGGCCGGCCGTGCACAGCTGTGACTCCTGCAATGGCGGAGCGTGCGAACACACTCGTTCGAGATGATCGACGGATCACCATCAAACAACTCAGTGCTCAACTTGACATCTCTGTTGGTAGTGCTGTCTCAATTGTTCACCAGTTGGGATATTCAAAGGTTTGTTCCTGCTGGGTCCCTCGTTGTCTAACCGAACACCATAAAGAGCAAAGGAGAACCATCTGTGCGGAATTGCTTGCTCGTCATGTGGCTGAGGGTGACAATTTCTTGTCAATGATTGTTACAGGCGATGAAACATGGGTTCATCACTTCGAACCTGAAACAAAACGGCAATCAATGGAGTGGCGCCACACCCACTCCCCTACCAAGAAAAAGTTTAAAGCCATACCCTCCACCGGCAAAGTCATGGTTACAGTCTTCTGGGACGCTGAAGGGGTTATTCTGTTCGATGTCCTTCCCCATGGTCAAACGATCAGCTCTGAAGTGTATTGTGCTAATCTTCAGAAATTGAAGAAACGACTTCAGCGTGTTCGTAGGCACAAAAATCTGAACGAACTTCTCCTTCTTCATAACGACGCAAGACCTCACACAAGTCTTCGCACCCGAGAGGAGCTCACAAAACTTCAGTGGACTGTTCTTCCTCATGCACCCTACAGCCCCGATCTCGCACCGCCGGATTTCCATATGTTTGGCCCAAAGAAGGACGCAATCCGTGGGAGGCACTACGCAGATGATGAAGAAGTTATTGATGCAGTACGACGTTGGCTCCGACATCGACCAGTGGAATGATACCGTGCAGGCATACAGGCCCTCATTTCAAGGTGGCGTAAGGCCGTAGAATTGAATGGAGATTACGTTGAAAAATAGTGTTGTGTAGCTAAAAGATTGGGGAATAACCTGGTGTATTTCAATGCTGAATAAAACAACCCCTGTTTCAGAAAAAAAATGTGTTGCATTACTTATTGAACTGCCCTCGTACATGCGTGCTCTAGCTTGAAAACAAATGTGTGGTAAATGTGTTCTATCTCGGAAACTATAGAGCATATGTCCACAGGAAATTTTTGCTTAACAAGAACGTGCCTGTCATATTCCTGAATATTGAACTTGGTCAATGGTCAATATTCACCCCCATGAACAATGTACCTTGCCGTTGGTGTGAGATGGCTTGTGTACCTCAACGATACAATCATATAGCCGTACCGCAGGTGCAACCACCACGGAGTGATATCTTCTACGAGGCCAGAAAAACAAGTGCTTTCTGAAGAGTGGCAGCGGCATTTGCAATAGTTTCTGGGACAACAGTCTGGATGGTGGACTGATCTGGCCTTGTAACATCAATCAAAATGGTGCTGCTGTGCTGGTTCTGCGAACGGCTGAGACCAAGGGGATCTAAAGCCGTAATCATTCCGCAGGGCATGCAGCTCTACTGTTTGGTTAAATGATGATGGCATCGTCTTCGGTAAAATAATCTGGAGATAAAATTGTCTCCCATTCGGATCTCTGGGCAGTTACTAATCAAGAGGACGTCGTCTTCAAGAGAAAGAAAACTAGCTTTATACGGGTGGGAACATGGAATATTAGGTCCTTTAATCGGGCAGGAAAGAAAATTTAAAAAGGGAAATGGACAAGTTTAAGTTAAATATAGTGGGAATTAGTGCCATGAGGAACACGACTTATGGTCAGGTGAATACTGAGTCATAAATGAAAATCTGATAGGGGTAATGCAAGAGAAGGCTTAATAATGAATAAGAAAACAGGAGTGCGGGTCAGCTACTTTGAACAGCGAAGCGCATGCATTGTTGTAGCCAGGATAGACACAAAGCCAGTACCCACCATTAGCTCTGCAGATGATGAAGAAATTGAAGAAATGTATTATGATATCAAAAAAATTATGCAGATAGTTAAGGGAGACGAAAATTTAATTATGATGGGGGACTGGAAATTGGCATTACGAAAAGGAAGAGAAGCAAAAATCGTAGGTGAAAATGGATTGAAGGAAAGGAACGAAAGAGGATGCCGCCTAGTAAAATTTTTCACAGAGCGTAATTTAATCATAACTAACACTTGATTTAAGAATCACGTACGAACGGCGTATATGTGTACGAGACCTGAAGACACCGGAAGGTTTCAGATTGATTATATAATGGTAAGACAGAGATTTCGTAACCAGATTTTAAATTTAAGTCATTTCCAGGAGCAGAAATGGATTCTGACTACAATTTATTGTTTATGAACTGCAGATTGAAACTAAAGAAATTGCAAAAAGTTAGGAAATGTAGGAGAAGGGACCTGGATTAATTGAGCGAACCAGAGGTTGTTGAGAGTTTCAGAGGGAGCATTAGGCAAAGATCACCTAGAAAAGGGGAAGGGAATACAGCAGAAGAAGAACTGGTAGCTTTGATACATGAAAAAGTGAAGGCAGCAGCGGATCAAATAAGTAAAAAGACATGTTGTAATAGAAATCCTTGAATAAAACAGGAGATATTGAATCTAATTGATGAAAGGAGAAAATACAAAAATGCAGCAACTGAAACACATGGAAAGTAATACATACGTCTAAAAATTTAGATTGATAGCAAGTGCAAAATGGCTAAACAGGAATGGCTAGAGGACAGATGGAAGGAGTTAGAAGCATATTTCACTAGGAGAAAGATAATACCGCCTAGAGGAAAATTAGCGGCCTTTGAGGAAAAGCGAAACAGATGTATGAATATCAACAGTTCAGATAGAAAACCGGTCGTAAGCAAACGAGGGAAAGCTGGAAGGTGAAAGGCGTATATAGAGCGTCTGTAAAAGGAGGATGAACTTGTAGGCAATATTATAGAAATGGTAGAGGACGTAGAGCCGGCCGGGGTGGCCGAGCGGTTCTAGGCGCTACAGTCTGGAACCGCGCGACCGCTGTGGTCGCAGGTTCGAATCCTGCATCGGGGATGGATGTGTGTGATGTCCTTAGGTTAGTTAGGTTTAAGTAGTTCTAGGAGACTGATGACCTCAGAAGTTAAGTCCCGTAGTGCTCAGAGCCATTTGAACCATTTTTTTGAGGACGTAGATGAAGATCAGATGGGATATATGAAGAATGTGACAGAACACTGAAAGACCTAAGTCGAAATTAGGCCCCGGGAGTAGACGACATTCCATCAGCCATGACAAAACTCTTTCATCTGGTATGCAAGATGTATGAGACAAGCGAAAGATCCTCACACTTCCAGAGAATGTAATAACTCCAATTCTAAAGATAGCAGGTGTTGACAGGTGTGAACATTACCGAACTATGAGTTTAATAAGTCATGGCTGCAAAATACTAACATAAATTCTTTTTAGAAGAATGGAAAATCTGGTACAAGCCGATCTCAGGGAAGATCAGTTTGGATTCAGGAGAAATGTGGGAACACGCGAGGCAATACTGACCCTGCAACTTACCTTAGAAGATAAGGTAAAAAAAGGCAAATCTACGTTTATAGCATCTGTAGAATTGGAGAAAGCTTTTGACAGTTTTAAATAGTCTACTCTCTTTGAAATTCTGAAGGCAGCAGAGGTAGCGAAAGGCTGTTTACAACTTAAGACCGATGGAATTACGGACATTGGCAGCGAGCGGACACTGTTTAAAATCAATGGATTAAGTTGACTACTAACGCAGTGCGTCAACAGCCTTGCAGCAGTGGTAACACCGGCTCCCATCATATCATCAAAGTTAATCGCTGTCGGGTTTGGTTAGCACTTGGATAGGCGACCGTCCGGTCTGCCGAGACCTGTTGGCAAGCGGAGTGCATTCAGCCCTTGTGAGGCAAACTGAGGAGCTACTTGACTGAAAATTAGCGGCTCCAGTCACGAAAACTGACAATGGCAGGGAAAGCAGCGCGCTGGCCACATATCCCTCCTCATCCGCACCCAGTGACGCCAGTAGACTGGGGATGACACTGCGTTCAGTCAGTACCGTTGGACCTTCTGAAGCCTGTTCGGATGGAGTATACTTTGCTAATCTGCCCCTTGCCCAGTATCTTCATTACTTGCGGTACTTCACCGATTCCCGTGAGAGTTGGTGTGGATCTGCACTGAAGAGATCGTTGGTCGCCTTATATATATGTGCTACCAGACACCATATATATATATATATATATATATATATATATATATATATATATATATATATATATATACAGCTTGTGTAGTAACCAGAGGGCAGTTACAAGAGTCGAGGGGCATGAATTGGAAACAGTGATTGAGAGGGGAGTGAGACAGGGTTGTAGCATATTGCCAGTGTTATTCAATCTGTACACTGATCAAGAAGTAAAGGAAACAAAGGAAAAATCTGGAGAAGGAATTATAGTTCACGGAGAAGAAATAAAAACTCTGAGCCGGCCGGTGTGGCCGAGCGGTTCTAGGCGCCTCAGTCTGGAACCGCGCGCCTGCTAAGGTCGCAGGTTCGAATCCTGCCTCGGGCATGGATGTGTGTCCTCTCCTTAGGTTAGTTAGGTTTAAGTAGTTCTAAGTTCTAGGGGACTGATGACCTCCGGTGTTAAGACCCATTGTACTCAGAGCCATATGAACTCTGAGGTTTGACGATGACATTGTAATTGTCAGAGACAGAAAAGGACTTGGGGTGCAGTTGAATGGAGTGGACAGTGTCTTGAAAGGATGATGTAAGATGCACATCAACAGAAGCAAAACGAGGATAATCGAATGTATTCTAACTGAATCAAGTGATGCTGAGGGAATTAGATTATGTAGTGAGCCACTTAAAGAAGTAGATGAGTTTTGTCATTGGGTAGCAAAGTAACTGATGACGGCCAAAGTTGATAGGGTTTGAAATAAATTTGTGAACATCAAATATAGATGTGTTAGGAAGTATTTTCTGAAAGTATTTGTATGGAAGTGAAATATCGACAATAAACAGCTTAGACAAGAAGAGAATAGAAGGTTTTGAAATGTGGTGCCACGGAATAATGCTGAAGGTTAGGTGGGTAGATCACTTAACTAATGGGGAAGTACTGAACAGAATTGGAGAGATGAGGAATTTGTGGCACAACTTGACTAGAAAAAGGGATCGGTTGGCAGGATACGTTCTGAGGCATCAAGGGATCACCAGTTTAGTATTGAAGGGAAGCGTGGAGGGTAAAAATCGTAGGAGACCAAGAGATGAGTACAGTAAGCATATTCAGAAGGATGTAGACTATGGTTGTTATTCGGAGATGAACAGGCATGCGCAGCATATAGTAGCATGGAAAACTGCATCAAATGAGTCTTCGGGTTGAAGACCCTTACGTAATCCTCCACTAGAGAATTATGAAAAGCAAACAACTCCGCAATTTGGCGCAGTGGACTACTTCACGCCGACCGCCGACCGCGGGTGTAATGTCAGAACGTTGTGCATCGTACTCTATAATGACTCGGAGAGGACGGCGGAATGCAGATGCTCCTACCAAAGACGCAATTATTTCTAATCTATTGACATAACTCAATTAAAAATCATTGCGAATTACGTAATAATATCATCATTTACAGAGAAGTGAAAGTTGAGCCAAAACATTTAGGATAACTGGAAAACGAGGCCCAGCTTGTTACATGATGATGATGATGATGGTGATGATGATGATACAGACTGACAAATAACTGAGCTAGAAAACTGCAAGGAGACAATTCTCTACTACCAAATTTATTCTCAGCAGTCTTAGCGGAAGTATTCTGATTGCTGAAACTGGGAAAACGAAATAGAATGCGTGTTAATGCGTTGTAACTGAACTACCTTCGTCTCACTGGCGCTTTTCGATTTCTTATCGTCAGCGGAAGAGATTAGAATAACGAACTTCCAAGTTGCCCTGAAAAACAATTACAGTAAGATTAAAATAATGACAACCAACAACATCAAAAAGAAAATTATACAAATTAACTGTGTAGCAAGCGTCCACTTCAGTGGGCAGCTGTTAATGGTCGCTTCTTTGACGTTTTCAATCAGTCCTGAGGCTGCAAATGCGCACAGTCTGCTGCAGAGGGCACTCGCTACTGATGCTGTGTCCTGCATGTATTTGCAGTCTTAGGACTGACTGAAAACGCCAGAGAAGTGGCCGTTAAAACCTGTCCATTTAAGCTATAAAAACGGATGAGGAGCTTTTGTACTCTTGCATTTGAAGGTACTGACTACACACGCAGATAAAATATATTAATGAGGAGTAAAAACAGTTTTTGTAAACTGAACAGAACTTTGAAAACCAAACATATCATGTTTCTGAAACGGGAAGTTAAATTATCAGTGTTAATACCAGTTTTGACTTAAGCACAGTGAAGTATTGAGGTTTGCTGCGAAAATCACTCATATATTAACGTGTGTTGAATGAAAACTGGAGAGCTGTATGTTTGAAATCACTGTAAAAAAAAAAAAACAAAAAAAAACAACAACATCAGATCTTCATCTGACTGATTGGAGTGGAGTCGTAATTATCATCGTAATGAAAATGAAATGTATTTTGTCAAAATACGTAGTCTCGCAGGTGGGTACTATTTAGATCAATAAAATTGTTGAATTCAGAGAGATAATTCAGTTGGGAGAAGACGAACCTGAGTAGATAACATTAGAAAACATCGTGGATGGCTACAGCTAAACACCAAAACATTGCCGTTATGCGGCAGTGGGTGTCGTATGACCAAAGATTGCTAATGACATTCTAATATTTGACAGCCGTTGTAAATGCCCTATTAGCCTGTTCGCATTATAGCTATTCTCGTCATTGCTTTGCCATTACCAGAATCTCTCCATTTCGTACTCCACCCAGTTAAGTTTTGACATCTTTATGTTGTACGGCCTTTCAAACGCTTTCACTTGCTTGCTTTAGTTATAAGTCACATTGTCAATGCAAAGTTTCTTTTTTTTATTTTAAAGTATTGGCTTTCGGTTCGTGTCCATGCTGCCAACAGTGGAAAAACGATACGACAGTATGTTTAAGGCAATTTTCTTGTCTGTAACGACGATACGGGTGTACAACACCCAGTCTCTGAGCGGAGAAAATCTCCGCCCCTGCCAGGAATTGAATCACTGCGAAGTTGTGCTCCAAGTATGCAGTTCCTGGAACTACACTGCCGGAGAAACAAATTGTACACCTGGAAAGACGACGTCGTTTATGATCCGACGCCGGCATATGCTCCCTGCGGTATAGCAGATGTACTGATAATGGTTTCAACGTCGTCCGTCAACAGTGTAGTGATATAGCTGCCAGAGCGGAATCTCTGTCTACTCTTTAATAGTGAACGCTCACAGCGAGAACAATCAGTGTGGTGAAAACGTGTGAAGCAAGAAGGCAATCATGCCACAGAGATGGGAGCGGCGGAATGGTCCCTTCGGAGAATTTCCACAGTAGTTGGACGTGCTGCGTCAGTGGTACAACGACGTAAGTATCAGCGGTCGCGTGAACATTCCCACACGCGTAGACGAGGTTCTGGACATCCACGCAGCACTGATGTCCGTCAGAATCGTCATATTATACACTACTGGCCATTAAAATTGCTACACCTCGAAGATGACGTGCTACAGACACAAAATTTAACCGACAGGAAGAAGATGCTGTGATATGCAAATGATCTGCTTTCCAGAGCATTCACACAAGGTTGGCGCCGGTGGCGACACCTACAACGTGCTGACATGACGAAAGTTTCCAACCGATTTCTCACACACAGGCAGCAATTGACCAGCGTTGCCTGGTGAAACGTTGTTGTGATTCATAATGTAAGGAGGAGAAATGCCTACCATCACGTTGCCAACTTTGATAAAGGCCGGACTGTAGCCTATCGCGATTGCAGTTTATCGTATCACGTCATTGCTGCTCGCGTTGGTCGAGATCCAATGACTGTTAGCAGAATATGGAATCGGTGGGTTCAGTAGGGTAATACGGAACGCCGTGGTGGATCCCAACGGCCTCGTATCACTAGCAGTCGAGATGACAGACAGCTTATCCGCATGGCTGTAACGGATCGTGCAGAGGTGGTTGTTCTGGGTACTGATTTCTCAGGATCCACGAACCCAGATATAGACTCAGATCACAATATATGAAGAGTAGGCTGAAGTTCAAGACATTAGTCAGGAAGAATCAATACGCAAAGAAGTGGGATACAGAAGTACTAAGGAACGACGAGATACGTTTGAAGCTCTCTAACGCTATAGATACAGCAATAAGGAATAGCGCAGTAGGCAGTACAGATGAAGAGGAATGGATATCTCCAAGAAGGTCCATCACAGAAGTTGGGAAGGAAAACATAGGTACAAAGAAGGTAGCTGCGAAGAAACCATGGGTAACAGAAGAAATACTTCAGTTGATTGAAGAAAGGAGGAAGTACAAACATGTTCGGGGAAAATCAGGAATACAGAAATACAAGCCGCTGAGGAATGAAATAAATAGGAAGTGCAGGGAAGCTAAGACGAAATGGCTGCAGGAAAAATGCGAAGACATCGAAAAATATATGATTGTCGGAAGGACAGACTCAGCATACAGGAAAGTCAAAACAACCTTTGGTGACATTAAAAGCAACGGTGGTAACATTAAGAGTGCAACGGGAATTCCACTGTTAAATGCAGAGGAGAGAGCATATAGGTGGAAAGAATACACTGAAAGCCTCTATGAGGGTGAAGATTTGTCTGATGTGATAGAAGAAGAAACAGGAGTCGATTTAGAAGAGATAGGGGATCCAGTATTAGAATCGGAATTTAAAAGAGCTTTGGAGGACTTACGGTCAAATAAGGCAGAAGGGATAGATAACATTCCATCAGAATTTCTAAAATAATTGGGGGAAGTGGCAACAAAACGACTATTCACGTTGGTGTGTAGAATATATGAGTCTGGCGATGTACCATCTGACTTTCGGAAAAGCATCATCCACACAATTCCGAAGACGGCAAGAGCTGACAAGTGCGAGAATTATCGCACAATCTGCTTAACTGCTCATGCATCGAAGCTGCTTACAAGAATAATATACAGAAGAATGGAAAAGAAAATTGAGAATGCGCTAGGTGACGATCAGTTAGGCTTTAGGAAAAGTAAAGGGACGACAAAGGCAATTCTGACGTTACGGCTAATAATGGAAGCAAGGCTAAAGAAAAATCAGGACACTTTCATAGGATTTGTCGACCTGGAAAAAGCGTTCGACAATATAAAATGGTGCAAGCTGCTCGAGATTCTGAAAAAAGTAGGGGTAAGCTATAGGGAGAGACGGGTCATACACAATATGTACAACAACCAAGAGGGAATAATAAGAGTGGACGATCAAGAACGAAGTGCTCGTATTAAGAAGGGTGTAAGAAAGGCTGTAGCCTTTCGCCCCTACTCTTCAATCTGTACATCGAGGAAGCAATGATGGAAATAAAAGAAAGGTTCAGGAGTGGAATTAAAATACAAGGTGAAAGGATATCAATGATACGATTCGCTGATGAGATTGCTATCCTGAGTGAAAGTGAAGAAGAATTAAATGATCTGCTGAACGGAATGAACAGTCTAATGAGTACACAGTATGGTTTGAGAGTAAATCGGAGAAAGACGAAGGTAATGAGAAGTAGTAGAAATGAGAACAGCGAGAAACTTAACATCAGGATTGATGGTCACGAAGTCAATGAAGTTAAGGAATTCTGCTATCTAGGCAGTAAAATAACCAATGACGGACGGAGCAAGGAGGACATCAAAAGCAGACTCGCTATGGCAAAAAAGGCATTTCTGGCCAAGAGCAGTCTACTAATATCAAATACCAGCCTTAATTTGAGGAAGAAATTTCTGAGGATGTACGTCTGGAGTACAGCATTGTTTGGTAGTGAAACATGGACTGTGGGAAAACCGGAACAGAAGAGAATCGAAGCATTTGAGATGTGGTGCTATAGACGAATGTTGAAAATTAGTTGGCCTGATAAGGTAAGGAATAAGGAGGTTCTACGCAGAATCGGAGAGGAAAGGAATATGTGGAAAACACTGATAAGGAGAAGGGACAGGATAATAGGACATCCGCTAAGACATGAGGGAATGTCTTCCATGGTACTAGAGGGAGCTGTAGAGGGCAAAAACTGTAGAGGAAGACAAAGATTGGAATACGTCAAGCAAATAATTGAGGACGTAGGTTGCAAGTGCTATTGTGAGATGAAGAGGTTAGCACAGGAAAGGAATTCGTGGCGGGTAGTCAGTAGAATGACGACAAAAAAAAAAAAAAACGCACCCAAACTGCGTGAAAAAGTTATCACATGTCAGTTCTAGTATAATATATTTGGCCAATGAATACCCGTTTATCATCTGCATTTCTTCTTGGTGTAGGAATTTTAATGACCAGTAGTGTAAGGGCTGCAGCTGCAGATCATACAGCTACCACAGTACAGATAAGAGGGCTTGTGAGCCGAGACGTGTCAACACGATCTGTTGCGAGCAGTGGGACTAAGGGTATGCACACTTCCACCCCATCTACTCACGTCATAGCATCGACCGGCACCGCTTGACTTGTGCCGTCAGAGGATCAGTTGGAATATGGAATGGCGCACCATGGTCTTCGGTGATGAAATCGGATTCTGCCTGCACGCAAGTAATGGTCGTTTGCAACTACGACTTACACATGATGAGTGTTGTCTCGTAGAGCGCATTCGTCCAAAACACACTGTCCCCACATCAGGCCTTACGGTCTGGGGTGCGATATGCTACACCTCTCGTTCACCTTTGGTGTTTCCGGAGGGAACGCCAATCTGTACTCGGTACGTACAGTGTGTTGTTAGACCCGTTCTTTTGACGTTCTTGCAACAGCATGTGCTGTTTCAATAGTGTAGTGCTCGCTCACACACTGCGCTTGAAACTCAACGTGCTCTCCAAGACGTGCAGCAACTTACCTGATCAGTACGATCCCTGGACTTACATCCAATCGAACACGAGAATGAGAAGTGACTCGAGCAACTCGTCAACCAAAAACTCTTACAGAACTAAGTGAACAGCTCGAGCAGACGGGGCATAACGTATCTCAGGACAGTATTCGCCACCTGTGCGATCGACTGGATGTCAGTGTCAGAGCCTACAATGCTGCCTTTGGACGCTACACCATGTACTAATACAGGTGTTTCAGCATGTGTGGGTTCCTGGTACCTCAGAACCGCTTATATTATTGATATGTATCGTTTCATGTACTCCAAATGCACTGTTGCAACAATAAATCTTGAGTGAATTGGAAACCTACCTTTTTCCGGCAGTGTATTTTCTCAATTCGGTGTCAGTGTTTTACTACTGGTGTGAAGTATTATTAAAGAAAGTTCTTTTCACTTGCGTCAGTCTACTTTTTCCGGAATGATTTTCCACGAGATCTTAGTTGTGTCGTTTCAGTTCGTTAAAGTAACCTCTGGCGTGCCACAGGGGAGTGTTATGGGACCTTTTCTTTTCACAATATATATAAATGACCTAGTAGATAGTGTCGGAAGTTCCATGCGGCTTTTCGCGGATGATGCTGTAGTATTCAGAGAAGTTGCAGCATTAGAAAATTGCAGCGAAATTCAGGAAGATCTTTAGCGGATAGCCACTTGGTGCAGGGAGTGGCAACTGACCCTTAACATTGACAAATGTAATGTACTGTGAATACATAGAAAGAAAGATCCTTTATTCTATGATTATATGATAGCGGAACAAACACTGGTAGCAGTTACTTCTGTAAAATATCTGGGAGTATGCGTAAGGAACGATTAGAATTGGAATGATCATATAAAATTAATTGTTGGTAAGGCGGGTGCCAGGTTGAGATTCATTGGGAGAGTCCTTAGAAAATGTAGCCCATCAACAAAGGAGGTGGCTTACAAAACACTCGTTCGACCTATACCTGAGTATTGCTCATCAGTGTGGGATCCGTACCAGATCGGGTTCACAGAGGAGATAGAGAAGATCCAAAGAAGAGCGGCGCGTTTCGTCACAGGGTTATTTGGTAAGCGTGATAGCGTTACGGAGATGTTAAGCAAACTCAAATGGCAGACTCTACAAGAGAGGCGCTCTGCATCGCTGTGTAGCTTGCTGTCCAGGTTTCGAGAGGGTGCGTTTCTGGATGAGGTATCAAATATATTGCTTCCCCCTACTTATATCTCCCGAGGAGATCACGAGCGCGCACGGAGGCTTGCCGGCAGTCGTTCTTCCCGCGAACCATACGCGACTGGAACAGGAAAGGGAGGTAATGACAGTGGCACGTAAAGTGCCCTCCGCCACACACCGTTGGGTGGCTTGCGGAGTATAAATGTAGATGTAGATGTAGAAGTAAGTAGCTGAACCAGACTCTGCATGTCTACCGTAATCTGTGGAGTGTGACTAGTGGATGGATAAATAATTTTCACCTCACGTTCGCACACTGAGTAGCACAGTCCTGGAGGAAGCAAAGAAAATCGCACAAGTAAGCTGAGGTCATCCGACTTGAGAGAGCCTGTTCGCAGTAATTTCTGTGTTCACTGAAAGTCGTAATTCCAGTGTCGCGGCGTACGTGGCTTTGTCAGAGCCATTACGTGGCTAATTAATAATGGAACAGTGTCGCAACCTTAATTAACATGAAGTATTCGGTCAAGAATTCAGCGGAAAATTAATATTGTGTGCTAATGAGCTGCAACGGAGTCGGTCGCGCCGGCGTCGTGTCAGCGTAAACGTTTCCCTGATCTCCCAGCGAGGCGACAGCAAAGCCCCGACACGGCACGCCACGCGGGCCGGGTAGGCAACACGGCTGTGGGCGTGAATTCCTTTCTGCTGTGTCCTCGCAACAAGGAATGCCAAACACCTACGCCTAATGTCTTAAAGCCCCTGCCAGAGATATGCTACTGACTCCCAGCTCAGAATTTCTGCCTTGCCGTCATGCGAATACACAAAAATCTTGAGTGTGTGTAAAGGCTGCTTCACCGTGCTTAAGTCGGGTATACGGGAACAAAGGCGAAAGTTGGTGATGTACATAAATGTAATAGGTCTTGTTTAAGAGATGGAGACAAAATGACAGCACCGCATTGCAATTACCGAGACCTTGTGATAGATTTATCCTTTTAATTCAACGGTATATTAGTAATAACATATAAGTACATAAATGAAGCGGTTAATTATGTCGTATAAATAAGACTAGTATTGTCCATCATTATAACTGAAACAACAGATAATTGTTTAACTAGCCTTATGATGATATTTTTGTGTCTCCTGCCTGTTTTACTGTTGACACTATTTGCAACTAACACTTGCTTTCATGTCTCCAGTTCTTTTCTGTGTATGCGTTGTCTGTTGTGAAAGAACTAAAACACAATATAAGTTTTCATTTAACTGTATGTCCTAATTTTGCATTCCACTGATTGATGAGCGGAGTGGAAGAAGCAGTTACCAGTAAAACGAAAATTAAATTGAGGTGGCCGGGATATGTAAGCTAGGTAAATACATGGTCGATCGGCTAAGGAAGCTGTTTTGTGGATTCCACGATATTAGAGTAGGTCGAAAACACCTTATAATGGAAGACTGGCAGATGAAGTTATAAAACATGCAGGAGCAGCAAGGATAATTTTCCTACAGAATTCTTGGAATGGACTTAGGGCCTTATCAAGTAGATGGCTGTGACATGGTAAAATACGCAGCAGTCCGGTCTTGGAAGCAGTTTTGCGCCTCTTCAGACAATGTGTCGTCTATACAGACAGAAAATAATTTTTTATTTTGTGAACAATTTTGGTTTTTATGGCGCCAATTTCGAGGATACTTTTTGCCAATTTCGGTGCTATTTTCTGCCAAGTTTGCTGCTATTTCCTGCCAATTTCGATGTAATTTTTGCCAATTTTTATATTAGTTTCTGGCGGCTTATTGTTAATGTACCGTATGCTCCTTACTTTAGCCTTGTTTAATTGTTCGTCAGTATTATGATCAAAATGAAAGTATACCCTTCAATTTCATAGCTATTACCGACATCGCACATCACATTTATTTACATTATTAAAAAAAGAAGTCATTTATACTGAATCCATCAAATCATATCACATATGAAAACAATAACTTTGCAACAACTACTGTTTAAAATTTTTTCAACAGAAAACATTGTCGTAACTTCGAAGTCCTCGTAGCATGTTACGCAGAAGTATATTAGTAATTAAGTACGGAGTATGTAGTATTTTTTGTGTTTATGAATACATACTGAACATCGCGTCGAATTTAGACAGTTTACAAACTGAGCGTGTCTGGATTTAGTAACAGAATGTCGTGAGTTCGATGTACCGAGTGGATGTAATTAAAGTGCAGCTACGCCCGAACCTGGCAACGGGCTTGCCGCTGTGGCTCCACCGGTTCCCGTCAGATCACCGAAGTTAAGCGCTGTCGGGCGTGGCCGGCAATTGGATGGGTGACCATAAGGGCTGTCATGCACTGTTGCCATGTTTCAGCCTCGTGATGCCAATTGAGGAGCTACTCGATGGCACAGTAGCGGCTCCGGTCAAAGAAAACCATCATAACGACCGAGAGAGCGCTGTGCTGACGTCACGCCCCTCCTAACCGCATCCTCATCTGAGGATGACACGGAGGCCGGATGATCCAGATGGGCCACTTGTGACCTGAAGACGGAGTGCTACTCACGGAGCTGCAGTGTGAACCATCTATTCGACGTCTATGGTGCTCATATAAAATTTTGTAAGTTGCAGTTAATAATAAAATCAACATTATGCCTTTGTCACTTTTTGAAATTTCTGCCCACGTGCGGTTTCTAATCCATTACACATGCTGACGCTTCTACACGTTTTTCTTGCATTCACAACACCAGATTTTCACCTGGTGTCCAAAATTGGAACTAACTTTTTTCCAGCGCAAAGCGGTTCCCCATTAACGCATTAGAATATCTACCATGTTTCGCTGCCATACGATAATTACAGTCCACACTGGACCTCTATGAGTAGCTCCACTTTAATTATAATCACCCAGTATCTACCGACAGTGCGAAAGTCACATGTGCACATACAGTGTAAGTGTAGTTTTTCACAGTTTTTCTTGACTGAATGACGATTGTGTAGCACCTCATATCAGGCAGTAGAAATGTGTGGTGCATGCTGAGGTGAGAGAAGCTATCAACTGCAGCATTATAGCCACCGGACTTCGACAGCCTCGCCTCTGTATGGTGTCAGTTCACTGATGATGAAGAAACAGACGCACGTGAAATAGACCCATTAACTTTATTACCGGCTCTCGAAAATGAGTGAAGGAAATCCCGAAGAAGTTGATAAAGACGTGAATGGGTACAGCGAAGATTAATATATTGAAGAAAAAGCCATAAAAATTCCTGTTCACTCTTATAATAATGATGACTGCTAAAACAGTAGGAAAGATGTAAACATGTTTATGCAACGTAGCTCGACTCTGATGCTGGTATTTAAGCACCGAAATGTTGACAACAGATTAATGTGGCATTCGTGTCTTTCCGATGTACGTGAGGTAAATGCAAAAACGTGAATTATGACGACGTTATTACCAAATGCGCCCAAACAGGGCCAGAGCGCTGTTATTCTTTTCTTGGCTGGCGAAGGACAAACAGCGGTAGACATCCATCGGAGAATGAACAATGTGTACGGGGCAGCATGTCTGTCGAAAACCACACACACCCCGGAAAACAGCGACAAGTGGCGCTCCTGCTTCGTGATAACGGGAGTCCCCATATCGCAAGTGTAGTAAACAAGAAGTCAGGCCAACTCAAGTGGGAGACACCCGGACAGCCGCCCTATAAAAAAAAAATGGTTCAAATGGTTCTGAGCACTATGGGACTCAACTGCTGAGGTCATTAGTCCCCTAGAACTTAGAACTAATTAAACCTAACTAACCTAAGGACATCACAAACATCCATGCCCGAGGCAGGATTCGAACCTGCGACCGTAGCGGTCTTGCGGTTCCAGACTGCAGCGCCTTTAACCGCACGGCCACTTCGGCCGGCACCCGCCCTATAGCCCTGACCCCTCCCCATGCGATTATCAGGCTTTCGCTCCCTTAAAGAAGGCCTTGAAGGGTCGACGATTGCTGCCAGACTAGGATGTGCAGCAGGCAGTTGCGGACTTTTTCACGCAGCAGGACACGGTGCTTTATCAAACGGGCACACATCTTCAACGTGGTACGTCGGTTGGATGACTGCCTCAGTGCTTGCGGCAACTTAACTTGATTGGTTCAACTGGCTCTGAGTACTATGGGACTTACCATCTGAGGGCATCAGTCTCCTAGAACTACTTAAACCTAACTAACCTCCATCCATGCCCGAGGCAGGATTCGAACCTGCGACCGTAGCAGTCGCGCGTTCCCGGACTGAAGCGCCTAGAACCGCTCGGCCACCGCGGCCGGCTTAAGCTGATTGGCATACCGATTCTGGACAGTAAGGATTCCATACAGAATATATTTTGACCGCCCTTTGTATATCAACTGGAGATGGATACTGCGATTTGTTAGGTCAAAAGTCTAAAGAACTTAGTTTGGTAGATTTTTTAACCATTTCTGTGATGTCTCCTAGTTTAGTTTCATGACCTGCTAGTACAAAAAGAAGTATGTACGGCACTTTGCTCTCAGAATGATGCAATTCAGTAAGGATCTGCTCGGTTCTGTCTGTGTCGCAGAAAGCGATCTTGCATTATATTCCCACACATTCCGAAGCACGTTCAGGAAATATGACGTAGCTGACACTGCCGTCCACGCTTAGAAATGCTCCTGCCGCGTGTCCTCCTCGTTATGACACCACAACTCGCCACAATAAGCGTTGAAATTCGATTCACGACACACATGAACTGGGCATCAAGATGAATGCCAGTGCTACTGGCAATCGTACCCAACATTATTTCGGTGACATTTGGATATCTCTATATACTCTGTCCGATCAGACCTCGTAAGGCCCAACGGTACCGACCCACCGCCGTGTCATCCGCAGACGACCGGCTTCATCGTATGTGGATATGGAGGAGCGTGGGGTCACCACTCCGCTGTCCCGGCCGTTGTTATGATCGGTCAAGCAGCTCCTCATTTAGGATCACGGGGCTCAGTGCACCCCAGTGCAACAGCACATGGCAGCCCGGATGGTCACTCATATAAATGCCAACGACGCTCGGCTTTACTTAACTTCAGTGATCTAAGGGCACCATTACGTTCACCGCAGCACTGCCATTGACACAATTTCAGAATACCCTTTGTCGATGCGCATTAATGCAACATGTTTTCGTCAATTCTTTGCACTTGCAGCCAACAGCATGTTTACTCCATACATCCAATATCCAAGACGTACATTATCTCATCTGAGGTATCTGGACAGCCCTATTTAATGTGACATTGACCATTAGATGTCACGAGAGGTGGACCTTTAGTATAAAAAGGGGCGGGGAAAATTAATTTGTCAACAGAGAAGTAGTAACAGCAGAATGTTTCGCTAAGAAAAACGCCCTGAACAGGGACCAGTCATTGGATGTCTCCTCTCTAACAAATCCATCTGGGACATATCAACTGTTCTAAAGCTACCCAAGTCGACTGCTATTGACATGACTGTGAAGTGACCCGAAGGAACGACCACAGCTAAACCAAGACATATACACCTGCTTTGCCGGCCAGGGTGGCCGAGCGGTTCTAGGCGCTGCAGTCTAGAACCGCGCGATCGCTACGGTCGCAGGTTAGAATCCTGCCTCGGGCATGGATGTGTGTGATGTCCTTAGGTTAGTTAGGTTTAAGTAGTTCTAAGTTCTAGGGGACTGATGACCTCAGAAGTTAAGTCCCATAGTGCTCAGAGCCATTTGAACCATTTTTGAAGTTCCTCATAAGCCACACATTTCTGCTATCAGTGCACCATTTGTGAGCATTTGTGGTTTCTGCACAATAACATTGAAAGTTGGCTACACTGAGCCACAGCGCCAGACATTGCGCCAAAGAGTTTTATTCGGCCGCCTCCACTGGCAGTTCTTGTCGAGATGTGGCGGTAGTCAGTACTTGTGGAGTAGTAGTAGTGAGTCGGTGTTGAGATGTTTTAGTAGGGAGTGCTTGTTCCATGTTTTATGCAGTTGTTTGATGGGCTAGACAGCAGATGTTGTTCGAATGGAGATATTGTAATGATCAGAGTGCTTTTCGTCAATATATATGAAGGTAAAAAAATTTCCTTTTTTTATTATTTCAGTGTCTTAAATAATGCGTCATTACAGGTTCAGTCAACAAAGCATCTGGCTCGTGTTCTTGTATTAGAGTGTAATTCTGGTTTCCTTACGCAATTATAGTATTTCTATTTTTTTAATTACCTCAGTATAAATGGTATTTAAAATTTCTTGTCTTATTGAAGAAGAACCGTGCCAGATGTGTACGTTGAATCACACTTCCACACACAGAACAATTACACTTGTGTTTTGGTTTCGTACGTTTTATACTTGCTGGGGACTTAATTAATTGTGTTAATGAAAATTTTCTTTCATTCTTTGTTGTTATTCTATGCAGTCAGATTGCGTACTAAAACTAGTCAGGGCCAACCGTTTACGAGACCTCGTAATCGGACAGACAACTACTAAAAATAAAAAGTATTTGCATTTCATATTTATATAATTAAGCCCCCATGCAACATTCCTGAAATGGATTGGCGTGCCTAGTGGAACACCTATGACATGAGTGAGAATTCGACTTCCGTCCAGATCCCAGTGTCCAACATCATTACCTTCTCTGGTATCCACTATTAGGGAATAGTGGGCTGCCATTCTTGCACAGACATTTCACCGAAAGTGTTCCCAGGAGAGTCAAGTCATCACAGAAGTTGAAGGGTGGACAGAAAGAGTTGACCAGGTCGTGTGTATTTTCCAATCTACTTTACACGCCCTCCATGTGTGTAAGGCCTGTTGATTCCAATGATAGAGAAATGATCAACATATGCTGCTTCAGAAATGATAAGTGGTTCAAATGGCTCTAAGCTCTATGGGACTTAACATCTGAGGGCATCAGTCCCCTAGACTTAAAACTATTTAAACCTAACTAATATAAGGACATCACACACATCCATGCCCGAGGCAAGATTCGAACCTGCGACCGTAGCAGCAGCGCGGTTCCAGACTGAAGCGCCTAGAACCGCTCGGCCACAGCGGCCGGCCCAGAAATGATAAGTAAGATTGTGTCCGAAAGCTTTTACTTTCCCGAAACCTGATTGTGGTAAACAGCAAAACACACAGTTTTTTGTTCTACTACCGACACGAAGATACATCTAAAAACTCTGTGAAAACACAGCGCGTACCATGGGAGTGTATGTGCCTTATTGTTGAGTCGTCTTGAGTTCGTCATAAAACACTTTGAGTGCCTGGGAAACATCATCGCAATACGAGCGCGTCTGTCACGACGAAATGGCCATGGAAGCTTCCGTGGGCGGACTTCAGATGCAGTAGAAGCCGCACAATACAGTAAATTTGTGCGAACGCCTCACCATTGTCCTACTGTCTGTGTGTGATCTGTTATAAAATTGCACATGATCAACGAAGGATCATGTCGTCAATACCTGGTCGCTAGGAATCGTGCTGTAATTTTTTACAGGGACAAGAGTTCTTAACTGACCACGTAAAATCTGAAGTAGTAGACAATAAACCAAAATTATAAAAAAAAAAGCAGCGTACAAAAATTGGAAAATGGAAACTTAACGAATGGGGCTCGAAAATTCTCCGCGGCAGTTGTCATAGGACTGTGATCGTTCTTGCCAGATTTCCAATGACATCATCTCATGCTTTTGCCAGACCTCTTGAGACACAAGTCAAGGCCCCCCTTTCCTTCCCTTCAGCTCTCCAATGTGAGATTGCGTGGCGTGGTGGGCTGCTAGGCAGTCCGTGTTTCGATTCCGTGGCGTGCAGATGTACGCTGCCGCTGTGTCCAGCGCAGCGCTTGTTTACTATAGAGTGAATATCGTTTGTGCTCAAGTTAAGTGCCAACAGAGATGTAAGGAACATGTATTTCTCAGTGAGAGAGACATGACATTTAGTTTTGGAAGGAACATCAAAAAGTCAACCACCCTCGCAGTTTGCAAATTGATGATTGATGATGTAAAGTTGCTTGATGAGGGAGTGATGGCTATTGAGATTAACTACGCTGTGAATACATTAATAACCAAGTTTGTGAGCAAACAGTTAGGGATACTGATGGTGGCTAAAAATTTCAGCAAAGTAGTGTACCTGAAAGTACAATATTAATAACTTACTCAGGCATCAGCTTGCGATCCGTGAGAGTCAGTAATTTGGCTTTCGAAGTGCCACCTGAAAAAAGCGGAGAAGTTCTTTTTTTTAGAACAGTTTGCGGTATCAGAGAAGAATTGTGGCCTGACAACTGGTGGTAAAATTATTGCAAATCGAATAATCAGAACAGAAATACAAAAGCACATACCCTCTTATATGACTGTATGTAGACATAAGGTGTATGTTGTGTATGGAAACCAAAATTGCACTTGCTCCATGTGCACTTCAACTGAACACCTTAAGAAAAATCGTAACCGTAGACTCCCTATATGGCTGTTTATTCGAAACAGTC